>NW_019154091.1:4300484-4693140 GCF_002288905.1 Enhydra lutris kenyoni
TGAAATTGGACCATTTCCTTACACCACACACAAAAATAGACTCCAAATGGACGAATGACCTCAATGTGAGACAGGAATCCATCAAAATCCTAGGGGAGAACACAGGCAGAAACCTGTTCGGCCTCAGCCACAGCAAATTCTTCCTAGAAACATCGCCAAAGGCAAAGGAAGCAAGGGCAAAGATGAACTATTAGGACTTCATGAAGATCAAAAGCTTTGGCACAGCAAAGGAAACAGTCAACAAAACCAAAAGACAGCTGACAGAATGGGAGAAGATATTTGCAAATGACATATCAGATAAAGGGCTAGTATCCAAAATCTATAAAGAACTTCTCAAAGTCAACACCCAAAGAGCAAATAATCTACTCAAGAAATGGGCAGAAGACATGAACAGATGTTTCTGCAAAGAAGACATCCAGATGGCCAACAGACACATGAAAAAGCATTCAACATCTCTTGGCATCAGGGACATACAATGAGATACCACCTCACACCAGCCAGGATAGCTAAAATTAACAAGTCAGAAAATGACAGATGTTGGTGAGGATACAGAGAAAGGGGAACCCTCTACACTGTTGGTGGGAATGCAAGCTGGTGCAGCCACTCTGGAAAACAGTATGCAGGTTCATCAAAAAGTTGAAAATAGAGCTACCCTATTACCCAGTGATCACACTACTGGGTATTTACTCTAAAGGTACAAATGTAGTGATCTGAAGGGGCACATGCACCTGAATGTTTATAGCAGCAATGTCCACAATAGCCAAACTATGGAAAGAACATAGATATCCATCAGCAGATGAATGGATAAAGATGTGGTACATATATACAATGGAATACTATGCAGCCATCAAAAGGAATGAAATCTTGCCATTAGCAATGATGTGGATTGAACTATAAGGTATTATGCTGAGCAAAGTAAGTCAATCAGAGAAAGAAAATTATCATATGATCTCTCTGATATGAGGAATTTTATAGGCAGGGCGGGGGGTCGTGGGGGGTAGGAAGGGAAAAAAATGAAACAAGATGGGATCAGGAGGGAGACAAACCATAAGAGACTCTTAATCCACAAAACAAACTGGGGGTGGCGGGGGGGAGGGGGGGGCAGGGATAGGGTGGTTGGGTTATGGACACTGGGGAGGTATGTGCTATGGTAAGTGCTATGAAGTGTGTAAGCCTGATGATTCACAAACCTCTACCCCTGGGGAAAATAATACATCATATGTTAATTTAAAAAATGTATTGAAAAAAAGCCAATGAAGCAAATATAATGTAATATAGATGATTATTGTATCTTGGTGATAGGGGTTTAGTATACTTCCTATTTTTCTTATGATTGCCAGTTTGCACAATATAGACTAAGTGCCTCTGGGGAAAAAAAATAAATAAAAATAAAACATGGTCCCTTGCATAGAGAGATCTCCTTATATAGAGATGAAATCGTTTTCAGTGTTTTGATTTCCTCTCAAACTATAGGATATTTTGCCATGTGTCACACACAGGGTGAAAGCTGAACTTTCCATTCTCTTGTGGCAGCGTTGCTTAGAGGTTTCATTCTGGAGACTCCTGGTGGGAAAGCTGTAGACACCCTTGATTCCAGTCTTTCTCTCAAATCCCTCAGCAAATCTGACCCAGAACCCAGTTACCTCCCTCTACCTCCATTGCTATACTCTGGCATAAACCCTGTTCATCTCTTGTCTAGGTGTCTACCATCCTCCTTCCTCTTCACTTCTCTCATCACAATGGCCAGAGGTATCCTTTTAACATGTAAGTTAGATATTGTTACTTCTCTGCCCAAAACCCCACAAAGACTCCCCCGTTTCACTGACAGTAAAAGCTAGCCAGCATCCTTATGGTGGCTGACAATGCCCTTCACAATCCAGCCCCCTGAACACTTCACCTGAACATTTCTCCTTCATTTTCCTCTTTGATTCACATTGACCTTCTCATTCTTCCTCAAACCATAAGGCATGTTTCCACCTCAGGGACTTTACACCAGCTCTTCTCTCTGCCTCAAAATTTCACCCCAGATATCTGCATCTTCACGTCTTTGCTCAAGTATTATCTTCTTAGTGAAGGCTGCCCTGAGTACTCTGTTTGAACTTGCCACACTCTCAGATACTTTCAGTATCTTTTACCATGCTCTATTTATTTTCTGTATCACACTTACCACCTTGCAAAAAACTATATAAACTATTTCTATATTATATTCCTGGCCTTTCTTCTTCCACAAAGTCAGAAGCCTTCCTTCCATTTATTTTCTTATGTATTCCCAGAAACTAGAATAATACCTGGTATATTGTAGGCACCCAGCATACATAATCATTATAATAATAATTTTTATTGATATTATTTGGGAATGTCAAGGGGCAGGAACTATGAGACCGTTAGAGAAAGAGATTTTCTCACTTGGAGACACTGGACTTCGGAGAAGTATATGAAAAATTTTCATAGTCAAAGATAATTAGATGTGAATCCTAGCTCTGCCATTTACTTGGGGCCTTGGGCCAGCTACTCAGTGACTGTGAGTTTCAAGTCTCTTGAATGTCAAAATGGGAAAACTAATACCTATGTCAAAAGGTTGCAGTACGGGTGAAGTGATGTGATATATAACCAGTATCTGGTGGTGCATTCCAAGCATAATTAATATTGATTGACAATAGTTTTTGAATATCTCAAACTAATACTCAAGTAACAGTTTTGTTTTCCTTGGCCAGATTCTTACTTAACAGCATGGCTTTGAACACATTCCTTCCCCTTTAGAGCCTGGGTCCATGGAGCTATGTAACAAAAGTGTTTGTTGCCATGTTCTCTCAGCAGAAGCCTATGATCATGGCTAGGAGAGTTCCAAAGGGACTGGTAGGAACCTTGGGCCTCACAAGACATTGCTTCATCTTTCCCAGTGGGTTAGCTAATCTGCCTCTGCTTGTTACCCAGCCCTTTAAAAGTCAACAGATAATAACAGGAGATAAACAAAACCTTTGTCACTTACTGCTGCCTCAGTTTTATGCATGTGATGCAAAAGGAGTTGCAATAGGAACCTTTGAACAGGAGACCAGTCAAATGGCACATGCTGATAAACTTGTTTAGAATTCAGCTTTTTTTTTCCCCACTGGAATTTCTCAAAATTAACTAACTGCACTAACCAAGACCCTTCTACACAGGTGTTTTGAGTAGTTATTACCAAGTTTCTTACCACTAGACATCTCCAATTACTTCCCATGGCCTCTGTCATAGATGTCCTGGTGTCCAAAGTTATCCCTACCAAAAAAAATTGATGTATCAATGATAATTCCTGTATTTTACATTAGTCAAACTAACGAATATAGTCAAAGACTTATGCTCATTGGAACTTCCAGTCAGCATGAAGCAGACATACTTTCACACTGCATGGTTATCATTTGAGCCACAAACAAAGAAATGTGATATTTTACACAGCCTGAGCAGCCTAATTAGAGGTATATTCATTCATTCAACATATACTTAATGAACCCCTTTTATCTGCCAGACACTGTTCTAGGATAAAGCAGTGAACAAAATGCACAAAAATTCCTATCCCCATGGAGTTCACATTCTAATGAAGATAGACAATAAAGAAAAATAAATAAATAAAATATATAGATAGCATAAGTTCTAAGGGAAACATAAAGCAGGAAGGAAAATGGGATGCTCAAAACACAGTAGGGGCACAGGATTGTTCTTTGTAATAGTGAGGTTAGAAAAGTTCTGACTGAGAAGGTGACAACTGAGCAAAGATCTGGAGGAAGTGACAGAGTGATCCCTTGAGACATCTGAGAGAAGAGGAGGAAGCATGCCCAGTATCTCTGCGGAGCAACTAGAAGGTCAGGATGGCTTAGACAAAGGACAGAAGCAGGAGACACAGTTAGGAGAATAGATCAAAGAAAGTCTTGGATTTGTGCTCTGGATCAGTTTTTACGATTAGTGAGAAGGGAGCCATTGAGGGGTTTTGAGAAAAGCAATGGCTTGCTCTTCGATTTTAATGGCATCATTCTAACAGTTGTGTGAGGCAATGTGATGTTTCCAGTAGTACCCTTGAAGGGGTGCCTGGCTGGCTCAGTTGGTAGAGCATGTGACTCTTGATCTCAGGGTTGTGAGTTCAAGCCCCACTTTGGGAGTAGAGATTACTTAAATATAAAATCTTTTAAAGAAAAAATTCCAAAATTGCTTTGTTAAAAAAAATTAAAATAAAAAGGGCTCATGAAAGTTGTAAAGGCTATCTCAAAGATGCAGAGCTTAAGCGTTACTAATAATAGCCAAAAAGTGGAAACAACCCAAATGTCCACCAGTTGATGACCAGATAAACAAAATGGTATATCCATATAATGGAATATTATTCCGCCATAAAAAGGAATGAAGTACTGAAACATGCTTGAACATGTACAAGTACTGAAACATACTGAACATGTGCAAGTACTGAAACATACTAAACCTTGAAACCATTATGTTAAATGAAAGAAGCCAGTCACATAAGACCATATATGAATGTAGGTATATGAAATGTTCACAACAGGCAAATCTGCAGAGACAGAAAGTAGATTAATGGTTGCCAAGAAATGGAGAAAGGGAGAATGAGGAGCAACTGCTAATGGGTACGTGGGGCGCCCCTGAATTTTGCGTTTTAAAAGAATAAAATTTATGGTATGTGAAATAATCTCAAATTTTTAAATAAAAGATTTGACTTTTGGAAAGCAATGCCAATAAAATTACTTCTCTCTGCTCTCTGCCCAGTCACCCTCCTCCCCTCAGGAAACGCACAGCACTAAACAAAGTCAATTCTGTGAAACTAGTCAATGCTCAGCCAGAATAATTTAATCCAGGAGAGTGGATTGTGATTGTGACTTATTTCTTTCCTCCAAATGTCTCTCACATCTACCCTTGACTATATGTCCCTATCACCATGACCCTTATCTACTTCACATGGATAAATGCATCAGCCTGGCTGGGGCCCCTACCTCTTTCTTCTTCCTGTCTCTAATCTCCAATCTGTTCTAAAAGAACAATCACAAGACACCACTTTCATCACTCCTGTGCCCCGCTTAAGAATCTGAAGTTGCTTACTCAATGCATATCCCATGTCAGAGAATGTATTTTCTAAAGAAAACAGAAAAAAAAAAAAAAACACCTGTCATCTAACTATGATTTTTATATTGCTTCTGCCTTAGAAGTGGTGTTTGGATGCTAAAGTGTCAAAAGATGTTTTGTTGGTTTACATGAAATATGGAATACAGTATTTCAAATCAGAGCTAGCTTGGAAAATTCAGGAAGAGTGGTTGATGTACGAACAGTTTATTGAATCAAGTATACCAGCCTATTCCTGACATTTTTTTAATTCTGCAACATCCATTTCCTTTTTTCCTTGCTCCTCCTATGTCTGTTCTCCCTAGGCCTTCTTCCTCCCTTCACTATTCTGAATCTTGCCTTCTTTCTAAGACCCAGCCTTCATTCCTGCTTCACTGTGAAGTTTTCAGACTAGGCCAGCGGTCCTTCAACTTGGCTGTTCTTTGGGATCTGCCAGCATTACCAGTTATCCAGAGTGTCGTCTGGGCATTACTCCACACCCTCTGGGGTGAATTTCAAGTGTAGCCAAGGTTGAAACCCATTACGCTAGGCATATTTTTATCCTGTTATATGTAGGAATAAAGAAGACAGATGAAGCCTTAACTCCCATAGAACGCATATTGCACTGGGAAAATAAGCATTTCTTTTAAAGTAAGGTAATTTCAGAGAGTGATTTTCTTTTTTTTTTTTTTAAAGATTTTATTTATTTATTTGACAGAGAGAAATCACAAGTAAGCAGAGAGGCAGGCAGAGAGAGAGGAGGAAGCAGGCTCCCTGCTGAGCAGAAAGCCCGATGTGGGGCTCGAACCCAGGACCTGGGATCATGACCTGAGCCGAAGGCAGCGGCTTAACCCACTGAGCCACCCAGGCGCCCCCAGAGAGTGATTTTCAAAATAGATAAAAGCAAATAGGTAATAAAATGAAGAGTAGCTAAGAGAATTGGAAGAGGCAACTTTAGACAGAGTAACTTTAAATATTATGAGAATTCTCATTTACATGTGAAATCTAGAATAGTCAAACTCAGAGAAGCAAAGAGTAGAATGGTTGTTACCACGGGCTGGGGGTGGAGGCAGGGAAAATAAGCAGGTGATGGCTGAAGGGTACAAAGTTTCAGTTATGCAGCACTAATAAGTTCTGGACATTACTATATAGTTTAGAGCCTCTAGCCAGCAATATTGTACTGTATACTTAAAATTTGCTAAGTGTAGATCATATGTTAAATGTTCCACACACTAATAATAATAACAATAGGGGATGTGAGGAAATTTTTGGAGACGATGGACATGTCTTTGGTCTTATGGAGGTGGTTTCATGGATGTATACCTATCCCCAAACTCACAGAGTTGTACATATTGAATATATACAGCTTTTTACATACCTCAATAAAGTGGTTTTAAGAAGAAAAAAAAGATATTCAGTCATGTTTAACCAAGACCCAAATAATGAAAGGAGCCAAGATAATAGGAAGGAGCAATTCAGAAACAGTTGTTTTTGAGAAAACAATGTGGTACAGTTTGAATAACGGAAAAAAGGGCAATGAACAAAGGAAAGCATGGAACAATACAAGACTGATAAAGAAGGCACATGAGGTAGCAACTTGTAGGTCATGGCAAAATTTGGGTTTTAATTCTAAATGTGATGAGAAGGTGTGGTAGATTGCTTGCAAAGACGACTACTATAATCCTTGCATCCCTATGTTGATGCACCCTTGCAAAATGACTTTGAGACTCCTTTCATCCAGAGGCAAAATCTATTTTCCTTCTCCTTGAACTGAGAAGGCTGGCCCTGGAACCAAGGAGATGTGGCAGAAGTGGCATTGTGGGACCTCTGAGACTTGGCCTCAAGAGGCCCTGCAGCTTCCATATTCTCCTCCTTTATAATGCTGCCCAGAGTCTACCATGAAAAGAAGCCCAGACCTGTCAACTGGAAGATGAGACCATCCAAACACCACCAAATACAAGATGGCTGAAGTCACGTGAGTGACCCCGGGGAGACCAGCAACAGAGCCACCTGCCTGAGCCCAACCCAAATTGCTGATCCATGGGACTGCGGGCCATTACGTAGTTTTGTTTTAAAAACATAAAAATTTAGCTGAGGCTTGTTCTGCAGTGATAACAAGCACTACAGAAATCTTTGGAGTTTAAATAAGGAGTAAAATCAGATTTTTATCATTTAAAAAAACAATTTCATCCCAGATACACTGATGAATCCATCTGTTAAAAAAAACAGGGTCTTACGAGCACCTGGGTGGCTCAGTCGGTTAAGCATCCAACTGGATTTTGGCTCAGGTCATAATCTCAAGGTTGTGGGATCGAGACCCACGACAAGCCCCCACATGGGCTCCATGATGGGCATGGAGCCTGCCTGAGATTCTTTCCCTCTCTCTCTGTCCCTCCTCCCTTGCTTACACATGCACATGCTCTCTCTCCCCCTCTCTCCCTCAAAAAATAAATAAAAAGAAGTAAAAAGAATTTAAAAAAACATGGTCTTCAATCTTTCTTAAAAAGATAAAAATATTATGGCCTTCATTACAGAGTGCGCTGCTTACAGGTCTATGTTGGACCACAGGGGCCTAAACCCTTCTCTTCAAAATGAAATCTTATCCTCAAGCGTATTAAAACCATGTGAAACCACAAACACTACACAAAAAAGGGAGCCAAAAGTCGTTTGACTCTTTACCCCATTTCAGCTAAGAATAGTATGAGAAAAATTCTGATGAAAACCAGGATAGCATTTTAGACTAGAATTCATTATGAAATGTATTTCTAAAGAAGATTAAAAAGGAAGTATCTGTGAATCCTAAACTCTGGAGCTTTGATTCCATGTTATGGTGAAATAAAGAAGCATTACATCATTCTAAAAAATGTGAAAGATTACATCATTCTTAAAAATGTGAAAGATTAAAAAAAGATTAAAAGATGATTTTTGAACGTACAGTCTCGGAAAGAACTTTAAAACAACCAGCACTCTTAAAATACAAAAAGCTATTTGTGTAATTAGTAAAAGCCAAGATGCTTGCTCTTGCTGTGCATAATTATTTTATCTGCAAAGAAATGGGATTCACTTTTGGTATATAAATAGCATAATTTTGTAAATGGATCTTTAAGTGATAATACTTAACCAAGCTTTATGGGTATTTATTCACAGTATCTCATAGTATTTTCCAGTAATTTATCAAGAATGTTAACATTATCTTCCTGGGGTGCTCATCATCATGTTTGAGCACATATTATGGTCAAATGGTATATGGCTTGAAAAAAAAACTATGCATAGTACTTTCAAAATGAATTTACCTATTTAATTCCAATGTCTTATAATCATATCTTATAAGAAGAGTGGGAAAGGATGGGAGAGAAATAAATTAGAGAAGTTCTGACCTACCTGATTGCCTCACCATTTGAAGCCAAACTCCCCTGCTCAGTCTATGACAGTAGAGAAAGAAGAAGAAAAGGAGTATAGAAATAGACAAAAATGAAGAAAGGTGGGTCCAAGTGAAGGAAGGAATTGAGGGGAAATGATAGGGAATAAACCAGGGAAGTTAGATGAGGAAAAGAGGAGAGATGAGGCCAGACGTTTGAGCCAGAGAATTAAGCTTTCACAAACGGCATGTCAGTTACAGCTGTTGTGTAACAATTAGGTTGCCTTCCATTCAGCACCTGTAGCTCATTCTGGGCAAATCTTGGCCTCTTTTGGGTCATGGACAACTTTGAGAATATGATGACAGCTATAAAATATAAATAGACCCTCTTTCTGGGCAGAATTGAACATAAATGCTTGCCATTTCCTTCATGTTTTCTGAGGGTGTTCTATGAAATTTGATGTTCTATCCAAAATTGAGAAGTTTTAAGGTCTCACATCAAGGTGCTCAGGTAGCTTCTCCCACGCCAACATTATCTGGACCCACCGTGGCTTTACTTGGCTTCAGGATCCAACTATAACTGCTCCTCTTTCCCTTGTGATATTCCCTTCACATGAAATCTGTGGCAAGGTGAGCACTTGGCCAGAAAAGCTCAGCCTCCTCCCCTAGTTCAGGTAAAGGCTTCTGTCCTGCCACAGGCCATGGCTGAAAGGTGGTGCTATTCACCCTCATTGGAAGAATTTAAGGAAGAAAGGAAGTGGAGTCACCTGGCAGCAATCTCAAGCCAGTCTGCAAACTCCACAGAAGCTACCACACAGATGGCTGAAAGAGTTGAAAGTCTCGTAAGTTGGTGGGATGTCTTAGTTATTTGACGGAACTCAAACTTCATTTCAGAATTCAGACACTGTGAGTAGATGTGTATATGTAGAACAATTAAGTTAATTCATATATCAGGACCCAAAAATTGAAGGCAGCTTTTGTGGCCCGGCCCACACCACAAATCTAAACCCGAGCCAGCCTGCATAAAAAATACTTGTTGGGGAAACCTAACACACACCAATCACAATTCTGCAACGCAGCGTTAGTCAGCTTACCTGACCCTAGAAAATAGGACCTGCTTGCCTTATAGGAAAATCCCCAACCTCCTAGCCAGTCATGTCCTATGTCCATGTTGCCTCTTCTAATGTTCCTTAAAACTCATGCTTGCCCAAACCCTCAGGAACAGTGTCCCAACTGCTTGTGGAACACTGGACTCCCACAATCTGAGGGTTGTTTTCCCTGGAATAAAGGACACCAAACTCATTACTGAATTGTTTTAGTTTTTTTTTTTTTTAATTAAAAATTAAAGGGCGCCTGGGTGGCTCAGTGGGTTAAAGCCTCTGCCTTCAGCTCAGGTCATGATCCCAGGGTCCTGGGATCGAGCCCCACATCAGGCTCTCTGCTCTGCAGGGAGCCTGCTTCCTCCTCTCTCTCTCTCTGCCTGCCTCTCTGCCTACTTGTGATCTCTGTCTGTCAAATAAATAAATAAAATCTTTAAAAAATAAATAAATAAAAGTAAATAAATTGCTTAGTTTTGTCATTTGGTGGGAGAGAGACAAAGGGTAAGGGAGATGAGGGGTGGAGCAGGGAAGGGGAGGGAGAGATAAGAGGAAAACACTATTACTATGTGCTATTCTTGTGCTTGAAGTACTTTCAGACCCTGAAATTTTAGTTACCCAGTCTCTTTATATATAACTATTAAAGAAATGCATTTCAAAGCCACTTTGAAATTGTTTTTCAGACAGCCACATTTTTGCATCATCTGTTCTGTTTTTGCTGCTGATAAGCTTAACAGGTTACTTACAGAATGATAAATAGAAATGAAAAGTCAGGTTAATTTTCCCTGGAAAATATCTCTTACAGATGAAGTCAAGGATTTATAATCAAGAACTATTATTTAAATAGTGAAAATTTAGAAATTGCCTAAAACATCTAACAACTGGTCTAGGCACGTAAGATGAAATGATACCAATCAACCATTTTAAAAAATCAAGTTTTGGGGGTGCCTGGGTGGCTCCATTGGTTAAGCTTCTGCCTTCAGCCCAGGTTATGATCCTGGGATCCTGAGATCAAGCCCCATGTCAGGCTCCCTGCTCAGCGGGGACCCTGCTTCTCCCTCTCCAGCAGCTCTGCCTGCTTGTGCTCTCACTTGCTCTCTCTCAAATACATGAATAAACTCTTTTAAAAAGTAAATAAATAAAAATAATTTAAAAATCATGTTTTCATCTACAAGGATGTGGAACAATGGGAACTTATACTCATGATGATTAGAAAGTAAAATGAAATAGCCACTGTGGAAAAGTATTTGGCAGCTTTTTACAAAGTTTTACACTTACCCTATGACCCAGCAGTCCCCCCTCTAGAGAAATAAAAACCTATGTCTCCAAAAAGACAAGAATGTTTATAGCAGATTTATTCACAGTAGCCTCCTCTCCCCAAAATTGGAAACAATCCAAATGCCCATCAGTAGGAGAATGGATAAGCAACTTTTGTTATAGCCATAGAAAATAATACTATATACCAATTTAAAAAAAAAAAAAAGAAACTACTGATAAACAGTAACATTTATCAATTTTTAAAATATTATACTAAGGGAAGGAAGTAGGATTCAAAAGAGTTGATTCTATATGATTCCATTTATACAAAGCTCAAAAACAGCTAAAATTAACCCACAATAATAGAAATCAGAATAGTGATTACCAGTAGGGGCAGTACACAGGTGTATGTATACATGAATAAAAATCTGTCTATGTGTAAACCTAAAATTTGCATATTTTACTCTATGTAAATTGTGTCTCAGTGATTATTTTAAAATCGTGTTCTCAGAGAATATTTAAAGACACAGGAATTTATTATATAAGGTTAAGTGCAAAAAAGCGGGACATAAAACTGTGTCTTACAGTATGATCCCAGATTGTTGAAAAATACATATGTATAGAGGAAAGACTGGAGCACATGTGCTGAACGGCAAGAATAATTAAATCTGCTATAATATTATATTATAAAGGAACATGTTTATTTTTTTTATGGAAAATGTTTTTAAAGTATTTTGTAACTGCCCTCTCCTCCCCATTTTCATTGCTCCAATCCTGGCTCTGCCTTCATTTCTAAATTATTATAGCAGACTCCTAACTGATGTCCCAGACTCAAGAGTTTATCTAGCCCAATCTGCTTCTCTGGGTATTTCTTCCTTTTTAAAAAATAGAATTCTATTTTTGTGTCATGCATGCAGTATTTTTTCTTCCCCTTTAGATTAAGATTTATTCTAATCCCTGCATAGACAATAAAAGGCCCACCCTTTATTTAACCCATTCATCCAGGATTTTGTTATTACCATGACACTGAAACTGCTCTAGTCAAGGTCACCAACAATCTTCATGTTGCTAAATTCAAGCATCCATTCTCAGTCCTCATCTTCCTTGACCCCCGTTTGACACAACTAATCATGTCCTAACCCTATGTCCCCCTCTGAGCCATGCTTTTCTCACTTGGACACTAGGTTCCTCAGCCCACTCCCCAACTTCCCTCTGTCTTCCATTTCCCCATCTCTTTTGCTGATTCCTCTTCATCTTCCTGATCTCTCTATGTTGGAGCACTCCCCAGGTTCAGTCATGTTCAAATCTTGTTGATCTCATCTGGTCTTGTGGCTTTAACTACCAGTGAGACGTGATGATGACGCATAAGTACACAACTTCAGATCTGACCTCTGCCCTGAATCCCAGACTGTTTCCATTGTCCACCTCACAAAGCCACATAGATATCAATAGGCAAGTAAAATTTCAAAATCAAACATGTCTAACTTCTTAATCCCTTCTTTACCAATCCTGATCCTCCCCAGTCTTTTGCCTCCCAGTAAATATCTCATCTTCCTTCAAAATGTGTTCAGAACTTCAAGGAACTGGTGTTCTTTGAATATGCCAAGTGCATTCACCCTTAATGGCCTTTGTACTTGCTTTTTCCTATGCCTGAAACTCTTTGCCCAAATATGCTTCTGCCTTACTCCCTCATTGCCTTCCTTTCTCTGCTCAAAGTTCATTTTATCCCTGAACACTCAACATAACCCAACAACCCCCACACTCCACATCCCCCTTACCCTGTTTTATGTTTGTTTTTAACATTTATCACCCTCTGACATACTATGCATTTGATTTACTCATCAACCTGCTTATTTGTTTTGTCTGCCCCCTAGAATGCAAGCTCCATAAGAACAGATACTTATTTTGTTAATTTATTTTCTATTCCAAGTTTCCGGACCATTGTAGGTACTCAATAATTGAGGTGCTCATTATCAGTATTAAATAATTATAGGATGAATGAATGAATGATGGAATTTCTATTCCCATAGCAGGACTCTGTGGGTGGCCTCCACAGGGAGTGACTGAGCAGTTATTTTGATGCAGAAACAAACCCCAAATGTCAATGGCTATAAGCATTCTTTTAGTGAGCTTCCCCCCTCACCCCGGGGTTCCTCTAATCTCCTACCTAGGGACTATAAACCTGACTACCAGCATTATGGAAGTTCAGCTCACAAAGGCAGTTGAAAGCTTTCAGTGTTCAGTATGCAAGCTGTTAATTAATTTCCCTGTGTTTACTAAGGTTCATTCATTTATTCCTTAGACAAATATTTACCAAATGACTATTAAAGCCAGGCACTGTTCTAGGTACTTGAGATATATTGGTGACCACAACAGACTAAAATCTCTACCTTTTGAAGCTTATATTGAACTATGACAGGTGTTCTTGAGTCCAGAGAGTTCCTGTCCAGAAAATTAACATATTTCCACTAGGTATGGAGAGAAACAGTTCCTTGGTTGAGCTGATCAGGGACAGACTCTGGGGTTATAACTGCTCTGTATATGCATTTTCAGCAGGGTTGGGAAATCTGGCAACTCTCACTTTCAACCAATCCTTGTTTTCAGCCCCCGTCCTCTGATCTCATTCTACCCCTGCTCCTCCCCATCCTCCAGAGGTACTTGGTGCTGGTGCCTTCAATTCTTCAGCTTCTGTGGGTGCAGTAACTCAAAACAGCTTCCTTCTTTTTTTCAGTTCTACCAAGGTCAGTTAAGACTGATGTATCCCCATTCAACTTCCTAAATGCAATTTTCACCTCCTTTCTTGTGTTTGTGTTTCCATAACTGGGGTTCCAGGACCTGGAAGAAATTCAATCCTGTGGAACCTGCCCCCCACTCCCCAAGACACACATGCCCAGTAAACATTGGGTTCAAACTTTCCATGTTACACTTTGTGTAGTCAGGGAAATAGGGAAAAGATAAGGGCCTCTGATTCTTAATCTCATTTTAGTCCAGTAGCTAATGAGAAGAGGGATCTCACCTGTTCATCTGCTGTTTCACCTGTCCCTGTGCATGGGTCTAGACTAAACTACCAGGGCTCATTCCATCAGCTGGCTCATCCTCACTGAGATAACTGGGACACTCTCCTGACTTTGAGACTCACCACTGTCTGAAATTACTGCAGCCCAGGAGAAGCAGTGGAGAACAGATTAAAAATTAAGAATTAAGATTAAAATATGTCCACTAGAGTCTTACATTTAAATTCTGCTCTGAAACACCACTTACTTATTAATAAATGTTTGAAATAAGCAGTTGAACCTTCCTCATGGGATTGTCATGAAAACTAAATGATCATCTATGGAAAAGCCTTAGCATAAGGTCTGGGACATAGTAATATGTGAAATCTAAAGAAAAACATAGTTTTCCTTGTCCTTCAAATAGGTCCATGTGGTTATTAACTCAGATTTGAATCAGGCCAGAATTTATTCTACTCTAATGAGATTGAATTGAATTTGGGGCTCAAAACTCCCTCCCTTATAAAATTTACTCCCTACAACCTAGTTCAGATCTTCCAGAATGCCACAAAGTGGAGTCACATCATTTATAGCACTTGGAGTTAGGGAACTAATTCAGCATGCCACATGAGAGTTCAAAAGACACTAAACCTGGGCTAGAGCTGAGTAGAGATGTAATTAGTGTTCACTCTCAGGATCCACAGGCTCTCCTTCATGTCCCAGCCACCTCTGAAGTTAGATTGACTAGTTTAGGTTGTGGACTATGACTAGTGTAGGTTGATGGACTAGAAGCAGAAATGACTGTGTCAAGATGGTGGAGGAGTAGCAGACTGAAATGACATCAGGTCGCAGGAGTTCAGCTAGATAGTTATCAAACCATTCTGAACACCTAAAAACTCAACAGGAGATTGAAGAGAAGAGCAGCAATTCTAGGAACAGAAAATTGACCACTTTCTGAAAGGTAGGATGTACAGAGAAGTGAATCCGAAGCAATGGGAAGATAGACCATGGCTCCCCGCAAGTAGTGGAGCAACAGAGCACAAAATCAGAACTTTTAGAAGTCTGCTCCACTGAGGGATATTGCTCCAGAGGCTAAGTGGGGGTGGAGCCCTCTCAGAGACAGTGTAGTCTCATGACCTGCGGGGTCACTGAAAGATCAGGGGTGTCTGAGTGTTGCAGAGCTCCAAGGTATTGGAGCGGGGAAGCCAACTACAACAACAGAGGTGAGGAGTGAGCTCTCAGCTCTGGGGTTACCTTAAACTGTGATCCACAGCACAGTCAGGCCACTGCTCTTTCAGCAGGGTCCCCACAAGTGGCAGATCCAGGGAGACTCACCTTCCTCCTCTGGAGGCAGGAATCTTCTGGGTTTGGAGACTCCAAATGGGGCTGTGGGTCAGAGATAGAAATGCTCGATCACAGCCCAGGTAAGCATGGAGTGCAACCGGAGACCAGGGAGACAGGAGGGATTGAGCGCTTTTCTCTGAGGGCGCACTGAGGAGTGGGGCCCCCACTTCTCAGGTCCTTCGAGCTGGAGATTGGGAGGCCGCCATTTTCATTCCCATCCTCCAGAGCTCTGCAGAAAGCATTCAGGGAACAAAAACTCCCAAGAGAGAACTTGAGCAGATTTCTGAGCCAGGCCCCTGGCAAGGGTGGCGCAATTTTGCCTCGGGCAAAGACTTCTGATACTCACTACAACAGGCAGCTCCTGCAGAAGATCAGCAAGAACATCCAGCCAAGACCAAGCTCACTGATCAAGGAAAACAGTGAAGTTCCAGAGATAGGGGAAAGCAATGCATGGAATTCATGGCTTTTCTCCCCATGATCCTTTAGCCTTGCAAAGTTAAATTAAATTTTTTAAATTTTTTTTCTTCTTCTAATTTTTTTTAACTTTCCCTCTTTCCTCTTTTAACATTTTTAACTAGTTTATCTTAATAACTTTCTTTAAAAGATCTTTTAAAACCTTCATTATTATAGTCATATTTCATCCTTCATTGTATTTAACCTTATTTTTTGTATGCATATAGGGTTTATTTTTTCAAAAAATTTTTGGGATACAATTTCTCCAAATACATCAAAATATGCCCTAAATCTAGCACAGGGTTTTGTTAAGTCTCCTGCTGGAGCACATTCTCTACCCTCCACCGTTTGTTTTTTTTTTTCTTTTTTCTTCTTTCTTTTTCCAACCAACTTATCTTATCAATTCCTTTCTTAGTATTTTTTTTAAATTTTCATCTTTATAGTCATATTCCATCCCTTTATCATGTTTACCCTTATTTTTTTTTTGTGTGTGTATATATATATATATATATATATATATATATAAGTTTTTCTTTCTTTAATATTTTGGGAGGTAGTTTCTAAGAGACCAAAGTACAACCAAAATCAAGTGGGTAGCTCTGTTCTATTCACCCACTTGAATAGAACTCTGTTCTACCAAAAAAATATATAAGGAAGGACACTATATCATACTCAAAGGGTCTGTCCAACAAGAAGATCTAACAATTTTAAATATCTATGCCCCTAACATGGAAGTAGCCAAATCTGTAAACCAATTAATAACAAAATCAAAGAAACACATCAACAATAATACAATAATAGTAGGGGACTCTAACACCCCCCTCACTGAAATGGACAGATCATCCATGCAAAAGATCAACAAGGAAATAAAGGCCTTAAATGACACACTGGACCAGATGGACATCACAGATATATTCAGAACATTTCATCCCAAAGCAACAGAATACACATTCTTCTCTAGTGCACATGGAACATTCTCCAGAATAGATCACATGCTGGGTCACAAATCAGGTCTCAACTGGAACCAAAAGATTGGGGTCATTCCCTACATATTTTCATACCATAATGCTCTGAAGCTAGAACTCAATCACAAGAGGAAAGTTTAAAATATCTCAAATACATGGAAGCTAAAGAGTATCTTAATAAAGAATGAATGGGTCAACCAGGAAATTAAAGAAGAATTGAAAAGTTCATGGAAACAAATGATAATGAAAACACAACTGTTCAAAATCTGTGGGACACAGCAAAGGCGGTACTGAGAGGAAAGTATATAATGATCCAAGCCTTTCTCAAGGAACAAGGAGGTCTCAAGTACACCACCCAACCCTACACCTAAAGGAGCTGAAGAAAGAACAGCATAGAAAGCCTAAACCATGCAGGAGAACAGAAATAATAAAGATCAGAGCAGAAATCAAAGAAATAGAAGCCAAAAGAACTGTAGAACAAATCAATGAAACTGGGAGCTGTTTCTTTGAAAGAATTAATAAGATTGTTAAACCCCTGGCCAGACTTATCAAAAAGAAAAGAGAAAGGACCCAAATAAATAAAATCATGAATGATAGAGGAGAGATCACAACCAACACCAGAGAAATACAAACAATTATAAGAACATATTATGAGCAGCTATATGCCAGGAAATTTGACAATCTGGAAGACATGGATGCATTCCTAGAGACATATAAACTACCACAACTGAACCAGGAAGAAACAGAAAACCTGAACAGACCCATAACCAGTAAGGAGATTGAAGCAGTCATCAAAAATCTCCCAACAAACAAGAGCCCAGGGCCAGACAGCTTCCCAGGGGAATTCTACCAAACATTTAAAGAAGAATTAACTTCTATTCCCCTGAAACTGTTCCAAAAAATAGAAATGGAAGGAAAACTGCCAAATGCATTTTATGAGGCCAACATTACCTTGATCCCAAAACCAGACAATGCCCCATCAAAAAAGAGAATCACAGGCCAATATCCTTGATGAACACAAATGCTAAAATTCTCACCAAAATACTAGTCAATAGGATCCAACAGTACATTAAAAGGATTATTCATCATAACCAAGTGGGATTTATTCCTGGGCTGCAAGATTGGTTCAACATCCACAAATCAATCAATGTGACACAATACATTAGTAAAAGAAAGAACAAGAACCATATGATACTCTCAACAGATGCTGAAAAAACATTTGACAAAGTACTGGATCCTTTCTTGATCAAAACTCTTCAAAGTGTAGGGATAGAGAGTACATCCTCAATATCATCAAGCCATCTATGAAAAACCCACAGCGAATATCATTCTCAAAGGGGAAAAACTGAGAGCTTTTCCCCTCATATCAGGAACACAGCAGGGATGTCCACTATCACCACTGCTATTCAACATAGTATTAGAAGTCCTAGCCTCAGCAATCAGACAATAAAAAGAAATTAAAGTCATCTGAATTGTCAAAGAAGAAGTCAAACTCTCACTCTTTGCAGATAATAGGATACTTTATGTGGAAAACCCAAAAGACTCCACTCCAAAACCACTAGAACTGTTACAGGAATTCAGTAAAGTGTCAGGATATAAAATCAATGTACAGAAACCAGTTGCGTTTCTATACACCAAGAGCAAGACAGAAGAAAGAAAACTTCAGGAGTCAATCCCATTTACAATTACACCCAAAAACCATAAGATACCTAGGAATAAACCTGACCAAGGAGGCAAAGAATCTATACTCAGAAAACTATCAAGGACTCATGAAAGAAATTGAGGTAGACACAAAGAAATGGAAAAACCTTCCATGCTCATCAATTGAAAGAACAAATATTGTGAAAATGTCTATGCTACCTAAAGCAATCTACACATTTAATGCAATTCCTATCAAAATGCCATCCACCATTTTTTTCAAAGAAATGGAACAAATCATCCTAAAATTTATATGGAACCAGAAAAGAACCCGAATAGCCAGAGGAAAAATGTTGAAAAAGAAAACCAAAGTTGGTGGCATCACAATTCCAGACTTCAAACTTTATTACAAAGCTGTTATTATCAAGACAGTATGGTCCTGGCACAAAAACAGACACATAGATCAATGGAACAGAATAGAGAGCCCAGAAATAGACCCTCAACTCTATGGTCAACTAATCTTCAACAAATCAGGGAAGAATGTCCAATGGAAAAAAGACAGTCTCTTCAACAAATGGTGTTGGGAAAATTGGACAGCCACATGCAGAAAAATGAAATTGGACCATTTCCTTACACCACACACAAAAATAGACTCCAAATGGACGAATGACCTCAATGTGAGACAGGAATCCATCAAAATCCTAGGGGAGAACATAGGCAGCAACCTCTTCGGCCTCAGCCACAGTAAATTCTTCCTAGAAACATCGCCAAAGGCAAAGGAAGCAAGGGCAAAGATGAACTATTAGGACTTCATGAAGATCAAAAGCTTTGGCACAGCAAAGGAAACAGTCAACAAAACCAAAAGACAGCTGACAGAATGGGAGAAGATATTTGCAAATGACATATCAGATAAAGAGCTAGTATCCAAAATCTATAAAGAACTTCTCAAAGTCAACACCCAAAGAACAAATAATCCACTCAAGAAATGGGCAGAGAACAGACATTTCTGCAAAGAAGACATCCAGATGATCAACAGACACATGAAAAAATGCTCCACATCACTTGACATCAGGGAAATATAAATCAAAACCACAATGAGATACCACCTCACACCAACCAGGATAGCTAAAATTAACAAGTCAGGAAATGACAGATGTTGGAGAGGATGCAGAGAAAGGAGAACCCTCTACACTGCTGGTGGGAATGCAAGCTGGTGTAGCCACTTTGGAAACAGTATGGAGATTCATCAAAAAGTTGAGCTACCCTATGACCCAGGAATCACACTACTGGGTATTTACCCTAATGATACAAAAGTAGTGATCTGAAGGGGCACGTGCACCTGAATATTTATAGCAGCAGTGTCCACAAGAGTCAAACTATAGAAGAACCTAGATGTCCATCAACAGATGAATGAATAAAGAAGATGTGGTATATGTATATACAATGGAATATTATGCAGCCACCAAAAGGAATGAACTCTTGCCATTTGCAACAATGTGGATGGAACTAGAGGGTATTATGCTAAGCAAAATAAGTCAGTCAGAGAAAGACAATTATGATATGATCTCCCTAATATGGGGAATTTGAGAGGCAGAGTGGGAGGTTTCGGGGCTAGGGAAGGAAAAAATGAAACAAGATGAGATCAGGAGGGAGAAAAACCATAAGAGACTCTTAATCTCACAAAACAAACTGAGGGGTTTCTGGGGGGAGGGGGTATGAAGAGGGTGGTTGGATTATGGGTATTGAGGAGGGTAGGTGCTATGGGGAGTGCTGTGAAGTGTGTAAGCCTGATGATTCACAGACCTCTACTCCTGGGCCAAATAATATGTTATATGTTAATAAAAATAAGTAATAAAATAAAATAAAAAATTAAAAAAAAAAAAAGAAAAGAAATGACAGTGTCATATCCAAGTGAGGCAGTAAATAGCCAATGTGCCTTCCTTCCCCTTTGCATGGTGATAACAGAAGTCATATGTTCCAAATGGTGAACTGTAAGATGTGAGTGGAGAAAAAGACAAATCCTAGATACCTGAGTGAGTGTCTGAAACAAGCTTCCGGGCCACCCAACTAAACCCACACTCGATTAGCAACATCAGAGAGAAACCAACATTTGCTCTATTAAGCCGCTGAGATTTGAGGTTTATTACCACACTATTTCTAGAGAGATAAATCTGTTCAAGAGAATTTGTGAAAATAAAAAGGACTTCATCGTCCATTAATGACAGGCTACTTAGTTCAGGTGAACCTTCACACTAGAAAAGCTGGGGTGGGGGGGATGTCTTTTTTAGTGTCTGTTCAACAGCATTGGAGAGTCAGCATAGAAGTGAAAAGTTTCCTGGCTACCATCTGGCCATCTTGGTGAAGACAAAAATCCTGAGAAGTGAGCCTGGCATTTGAGGCCACTTTTCTCCTGGGAGCATTTGTTAATTATAACAAAGCCAGTGCTTGATAGCTGAGCAGTTTGAGGGCTTGGTATAGACCCACAGTAATGCACAGCAGTGTGGGTTGAGACCTTGATGTTCTATAATCTAGGAATGAAGTTGAAATGAGAGTAAAAGAGCCTTCATGCTGCCGGTAGCCCAGCTTTGAGTCATCTGGGTGGCCCAGAAGATCTCAGATTTCACAACTGGAAACTCTCTGGGCTCTTGGAAAAAAACAACCAAAAATCCTTTCTGGACAGAGAAAGGAAAAAAGGCATTATTTTAAACCTAAAATCATTTCTACAAACAATTTTTCTTTTTTTTTCCCCCCCAAGATTTATTTATTTATTCATTTTAGAGAGGGAACAAGAGCAAGCATGATTGGGGGAAGGGCAGAGGGAGAAGGAGAGAAAATCTCAAGCTGACATCCCTCTGAGTGTGAAGCCCTAGGTGATCCCATGACCCCAAGATCATGACCTAAGCTGAAACCAATAGCCAGACACTTAACCAACTAAGCCACCCAGGTGCCCCTCTACAAATAATTTTTCTTTCTTTTTTTTTAATTAATTAATTTATTTATTTTTTATTTATTTGACAGACAGAGATCATAAGTAGGCAGAGAGGCAGGCAGAGAGAGAGAGAGGAAGAAGCAGGCTCCCCGCTGAGCAGAGAGCCTGATGCGGGGCTTGATCCCAGGACCCTGGGATCATGACCTGAGCCGCAGACAGAGGCTTTAACCCACTGAGCCACCCAGGTGCCCCCAAATAATTTTTCAAATACAATTTTGGATACAGGGAAAACCAAGTACAGACCAAGATAAGATAATTTGAACAAGAATCAGCAAAACCCACAGAAAATAGAAACAGAATTACATGGTCTCCAGATATTGGCACTGAATAGACTTCAAAATAATTAGCTTACTGTGTTCCAGGAAATAAAATACAGGATTGAAAATTTCAGCAGAGAACTAGAAATATTTCTCAGAAGACATAGTAGAACTTTGAAAGAATCAATAAAATTCTCAAACTGAAAATACAGTAACTAAAATGAACAACAAAATGGATTTCTTTTTACCAGATTAGACCTTGCTGAAGAGAGAAATAAAGAACTTTAAAAAATCAGAAGATATCCAGAATGACACAGAAAGAGGAAAAAGTCTAGAAAATATAGAAAACGTAGAAGAGATACGGAAAAGACTGTCCCACATCCTGTCCAGCATCCATTTAGCTGGACCCTTAGAAATTGCACACAGGTGAAGCAAAAGCAGTATCAGAAGAGAAAACAGCTGAAATTTTTCCAAAACCAATGTAAGACATTGATCACAGACTGCAAATAAAATTAAATAGATTTGGCGGGGAAGAGAGAGAGAAAGAATTACTTTTTTAAAAGTCAAAAATGACTCCAAGATTCCTAGCTCCAGCAAAGAGTGATGTGATTAGCTGAGAAAAGAAACAGAGACAGAAGAAGAACAGGTGTGTTGGGGTCAGAAGGAGGCAGTGTGAAAGATAAACAGCACATTTCAGTTCTTACCTGTTGAACTTCACATCCATAGAGGGATAACAAATGTGTCTTGATTTCTTGAATAATTTTTTTAGTCATATTTAGGAGTCTTCCAAGAGTTGCATTCTTTACAAAAAGTCAAACCTTTCTTGTCTCAAGAATCCAACACTTCAGGCTTTCCCATCCCTTCTGCTGAATTTACAGTTTGTTTCCTGGGTTAACCTACAAATGGATATTTGCAGCAAAATATACATGGACTAAAACTGCATCTGTCTGGTGTTTGAATGTAATAATCTGTGCAATGCAATCTTTGCAGAACCCAACACAACAAAATAATGTGTTTTCATTTTCAACACAATGATCCAGGGCTCCATTCTTTTTTCTTTCTTTAATATTAGAAGGGCAAGTTACAGGCACCTTAAATGCTTTGATTTCTCAAAATGTGGGATTTCTGCATATGACATTGACTCTAAATTGATGGAGCAAATATAGCTTTGTATTGAGATCTTCAATATTACCTCAAGGATTATCATGAGTTTTTTAAAAGTTATTTGAGTTTATTAACAGAAGAAAAAATAAAACACTAGCTACTGTAAATTTCTCTCTCTCTCTTTTTTTAACTTAGAAAACAACACAACCTTCACAACAAATTCTATGGCTGATGGATGAGAAGTATATGGTATGCTTTCTTTTCAACTGAAAAGTTCCCAGAAAGGTTGCAGGATGATAATGATGATAATAGTTAATATTTATTGAGCACTTTCTACATGCCAGGAACTGTTGTATGGGACTTACATGCATTCACTCATTAAAGAGATTTAAAGATATAAGATAACATAAATTATATACCAATGATATACAGGATATTATTTACTAGAGAGTCAGACAATTCTTTTTTTCTCTCAAAATTACCCTTTTGCAACTCTGCTGATACAACTAGCAACAAGAAATGTACATGGTATAACTTACAAAAAACACTTTATAATAAACTACAACTAAATCTATAATTTTTCTTTGACATTATATTTTTCTTCTGAAAGTAGAAACAAAATTTTCAAAACCAATGAACAAGAAAACAATTTTATTTTCAAACAGTACCTTACATGCCAACTTTAAATTTTAAAATAACATTAGATTTTAAAATATATCTAGAGAGTATCCATGTTATTGCCTTATGTGATCAAAGATGAATTTTTCAAGATTAGCTATAGGTCTAGTTGTTACAGGTGCTTTCATTCATGCTTTCATTTCATTTCCCTATATAATTACTATTATGTTATTTTGGTTTTTCCCAATAACATTCCAAATACAATCATTAGGAATACTTCAACCATAGTTGTGCATAGTTTAATCAAACTTCCAAATATCACTAGCAGAAATGGCTAAAGATACACATTTTTTTAAAACAGAAGACTCTTCCAAGAGAATTTTACCTAATAAAACACATGAACCTACTTCTTAAATTATTGAATGTCTTAAAGATGTATAAGTAATTTGGGGCATTATTTATTTAACTAAATTCTTGATGCCATGAAGGGTCAAAATTTAGCCAACCCTTTGCTTACTTCCTCTCAGCCATTCTGGACATCAGATTCCTGAAAATATGGCTATCTTATTTAGCTTTTATCCTTTTCTTTCTTTTTTTTTTTTTCTTTTCTTTCTCCTTTCTTCTCTTTGTTATGTTTTAACCTCTCTCCAAACTCAGGATCTTTGAATCCAGCGCCTCATACAATGGCAATGCTTTCACACCAAACCAGATGTTTCCCATCCCCCATGTCTGCCAAAATAGGGAATTATTCCCAAGACAACCCTGTCAAGTTTCAGTTTTCATTATTTAAAAAAAAAAAAGTCTTCTCTACACTGAGGTGAAAACTTCTTCCCCAAAACTGCCACCTGTTTTGGACTGCACCAATCTCAGTCCTGGCCCTTGGGCAAATCAATATCTTGTTGCTTTAGCTTCCTTAGCTGTAAAATGAAGGCAAGAAATATGTCGTAGCAGTGTGGGGATTAAATGAGAATGTTTATAAAGCACCTGGCACAATGCAGGACCTCCATGAGCAGTGGCCTTTATTGGGAATAGGAAACCCTCTTCTGCATGGCTGCCCTCAGAAACGTAGAGACAGCTACTGCTTTCTTTGCTCCAGGCCAAATAGTCTCAGTTCCTTTGGTTTTTCTTTGAACAGCTTGGTACTGTCTCCCTTATTCTTCTAGTCATTCCTTCCTGAATAAGTTCAGTACTTTGAGAACTGAACTTTGAACTGAACTTTCAGAACACTTCTTTGAGAAGAGCCAACTGCCAATCCAAAAAATTATATATTTATCACCATTTTGTCAACTGAGAGTGAGCTCCATACCCTAACATGTCATTGCAAGATATTTTCCTTTCTTTCTCTATTGCTGATTAGATTTCCTCTCCTCCCCCCACCACCCCCAACCTCCAGTATCACCATATTTGACCCTCTAGCAAGCCGGGCTATGGGGAAGGCAATAGGTATGGATACTTTCTGACTCTATGTAAGGAGAAGATGGAAGTGCCCCTCAGACTTTAGGCTGAATCTGAGAAGTTTCTCTCTTCATTCTGGTAGGATGTCAGCTCTTCTTCATCAAGGGTCACTCCCCTCTGTCCTCTCCATTTCTTCTGGACTTCACAATTCTGGGTGGTGGCACCATAAGACATCTTCTTTTTGGGACTTGCAAAACTCTCATGGTTGAGTTCTGTCTCCTCGGCTAATTCATCTTGGTCAATGATCCCACACTTCTCCTCAGAGAGATTCTCAGGGTCAGCCCACTCCTGTTTCTCCCCTGAAGCAAAGACTCCATAGAAGATCACACCACTGTAGTGCACCAGAGCAGCTATAAGAAACACATTCTGCCATTCCTCACGGGTCTAGACAAGGAAATATAGTAACAATTAATGTGTTTTAACCAAAAATAGAGATTAACAGTTTGTTCTAGAAGCTTCCACGGGGACAAAATCTCCGCCCACAACCAACTGCAATGCTGTGCTTCTAGGGAAGGTGTGTGGCAGAAGCCAGCCCAGGAGCCAAACAGAATTTGCATGTTTAAGAAATGAAAATTAACACAACAGTGAATACAGAAATTAGAGACAACCATGAATGTGCATTTTTTAATTTAGACAACTACTTTTTAAAATAAACAATATGGGGGAGACTGGGTGGCTCAATAGGTTAGGCATCTGCCTTTGGCTCAGGTCATGATCCCAGGGTCCTAGGATTGAGTCTATTGTTGGGCTCCCTGCCCAGCAGGAAGCCTGCTTCTCCTTCTACTCCTCCCCACTGCTCGTGATCTCTCTCTCTCTCTCTCATGCTCTCTCTTCCTCTCAAATAAATAAATAAAACCTTTTTAAAAAATAAAAATAAAAAAATAATAATTAAAATAAATAATATGTAAAAATACATGCAGCACCATTTCACAGGTCTTTTAAATATACAAATGGGGTTTCCATTCATATGGTAGGTTACATTAAACTTGCTTTAGGAACCCACCATTTTAAATATCAGAGGTCTCCCTCTTGCTTGCTGTTGGATACATAACAATATTTGAATTATGAAATTGCACACTCTTGACTGTCAATAGCTTACTTTAATCATATTATCTGTGTAAGATACGGTAAATCGAAAAATAATGGGAATTTGTGTTTAAAGTTAGGTGAAGTCATTATCTGAGATTTAGTGGTCAAGTTACCCATCCCACAATCTCATGAACAGAGAGGGAAAACAAAGAACTTCTGCCTATAAAACCCCCAAATCCCACCTTCCTTTTCTATTAAAGAAGAAGAAGAAGAAGAAGAAGAAGAAGAAAAGTTAACCTACATTTTTTTCTCCAAGAAGCTGACTTTCTAAAATCATATTAGTAATAGGCAATCTAACTAAGAAAAGTCAGGTAAAAACTCCATAGAATCAGAAAATTTTTATTTGTGCAAAGCAGCATCCTAAAACCTTTTCAGTGACAGGGATTAAGAAATCATGTGGCCTCTGGTTGAACTCTGGATAGTCTGGGATCTTCCTCTACTACCCGCCCTCCTCTAAATACACAAAGGTTCAGTTATGACTGAGTGCCCCACCCTTGAAGGTTCTTAGAAAAGGTCATTAATGTATTGTTCATTTTCTTCATAATAAGGAAGTATAACAACACTAATATCTTTACACTGGAACATGCTAAGTAATAGATGGGAATAGGCTATAAAGTTTAATTACTTAGAATTATAAAACAATCTTGGGTCAATTATTTATCCTGAGTTGATCACCTCAGTTTCTTCTTTGTGTCTCTAAATGGTCCCTATGATGTTCATTTCTCTCCCCCACCCCCCGCAACACACACCCCTTGAGGAAATGTGGAACCAAACCTCAATCAACCTTCTTGCCATAAATAAACAATAATTAAAAAAAAAAAAAAGGAGGAGGAGGAAAAAAGTTCAAATGACTCAGCCAAGGTCAAAGACATACACATTTACAGGCTGGGGTAGGGCCTTGAGATCTCAAGTTTGCACAGTAGTTCAGTCCTCTGATACTGCAACCCAGAGTCCCAAAGGAGACCATTACCTTGTGCTTGGTCATTGCACCAACAATGAGGGGACAGACCATTCCAGAGAGGGTCCCCACTCCATTTGAGATCCCCATGAGAATGCTGGCATAGCGGGGGGCAATGTCCAGGTGGTTGACGTTAAAACCTAAAGTGAAGCCAAAGTCTCAAAATCAGAGTCAAGAACATTTTGGTAACAACACAGCTTTTCCTAACTCTCACCAATCTATTTGGCTTCCTCTACCATATGACTAATGAACACCTCTCCTGACACAGCTGGGTTGAGAATTGTCAGGCGTGCCTGCACGTAGCAGAAAAATGAACTGTGACTGACCAGCAATAGCTCCCATGGGTTCTCCATGGAGAGAATTGTGACACCTGTGCTCCTAGGTGGAACTCCAAAATAACAGTGTTTTGGAGCAATACTGAAAAAATCGAAAGGAGCACGTTTACTCAGAGTATGATTAGAACCAAACCTAGCCTTATAAAACCCTCCCTCCTAGTCCTTAACTCACTCCCAAAAGGTCACGGGAGGTGAGCCTGTCTTGGTGGCCATATGACACAATGGAAAAGGTCCTTTTTTGATAACAAATATTTGCACAAACATTGGCAGAATCCTCTGTAACTTGCAAAAGACTCTCACATACATACTTGATTTGGAGTTTGTAAATCTGGATTTGAATCTTATTTTCACCACTTACATAAGTTTTAGGGCTTTGTTTTCCCCTCTCTAATATGAGGGTAAAATGACTACTTAACTCCTAAAGATGCTGTGAGATGAGCCTCAGGAAATATGTACGCAAGAGCCCTTGGCAAGCAGCTAAGCTCTGCTAACCAGCACTGCTACCACCACAAGGACACCACCCACTGCAGCTGCCAGGCTGAGCATCTCCCTCTCTCTGAGTTCTTCTATGGGATGATAATGCTCCTGGGAATGGTAAAACAATAAGATGCCAACACCTCACTATTTATCCAGAGAGAGGAATGAATGGGTGGCTTAGTCGGTTAAGCACCTGCCTTGAGCTCAGAATCCCAGGGTCCTGGGATGGAGCCCAAACTCCCTGCTCAATGGGGAGCCTGCTTCTCCCTCTCCTTCTGCCACTCCCTCTGCTCATGCTCTGTCTTTCAAATAAATAAATAAAATCTTTAAAAAATAAAAAAATGAATGAATGGAATTAAGGGGGAAGAGCTAAGGCAGGGGAAGGGGCTAGGCTCCGAAGGAGGAGGCCGCCTGCCCTTGGAACAGGTTCTACTAGTGTTGCCCAGGTGAGCATTCTGGAGTCAGAAAGACCTGCCTCTTGCACATTGAGATGCAAACGTGGACAAAGGATTTAAACGTTCTGGACCTCTGTTTCTTCCTCTATCGGCTGGCATAATCATTCTTATAAAATTGTGAGAATTAACTTAAATAATGTATGCTAAGGACATGGTACGTAGAAGTGAAAACCAACATGAACGTTCTTTATGGCTGGTTATCCATCTGTCTTGTTTACCACTATCTTACCTGAACAGGCAAAGTGTCTGGTACATAGTATGCACTTGATAAATAATTAATTATGCATTTGAGCCATTGAAATTACTGCAAGAGATTGTAGGTTTTGCTTATTCATGTTTTTGTTTTTCTTTGCCTTGCTTTTTAATTCTCTATTCTGTGCAAAGAACCTGAAAATAGGATTTAAAAAAAATTTTTTTTGCCCTAATCTGGCATATTGGTTGTTTTTCCCTACCTCCAATTCAGGGAGAATTTTGAGAAAACCTTTTTTGTAATAAATATACCTTCTCTTTCAGATCAAAGTGGCAGACAATCAGAATATAAAACAGCTGCAAGATTAATTAATCTTACTGTTGATTTGAAAGTGATAAACACTTTATTAGAAAAGAACCCAGAGATAAGAAGCAATTAGTATGATCGTTGAGTATTATATTCTGATACAAAGCCTAGGCATCTGTGTTCAGCTAAAGATAATGTGAGAAAAGCCATTTAGATTTCTAGCTGCACAACCCTGGTGTTTAGGAGAAAAAGATCATTGAGAAACTGGGATACTGTAGTGGATACCAAAAAAAAAAAAAAAAAAAAAAAAAAAAAAGCACACAAGCTAGGAGAGTCTGTCTTCTCTACATAGGACATTTCTCAAAATAAGGATCACCCATCCCTGTATCTTCCTAATCCCACCTATGTCAGCTCTCTTGTTGATAATCAGTTCCTGAATGGTACCATCATCCCTGGCATCCCTATGAACTCCTTATAAAGTGGGTAGATAGAAGATGCTGAGGAATCATTGTTCCCAGGGCCCTTGTCCCTCCCACAGTGTCACTGCTGGGTCAGGTAAACCATTTTTCCAATCCCAGCTGTTCAATTTACATGAGCAAGTTAAGTCACCTTTCTAAACTCTGCTTTCCTCACTAGTAAAATGGATATAGCAATATCCTTCTCACTGGGTTGTCAAAAAGAAAGAAAGAAAGAAAGAAAGAGAAAGAAAGAAAGCAAGCAGGTGCTGTTTTTTGGTATATTAGGTTTGTCTCCTTCCAATCATGGTGTAATTGCCAATCCAGGAACAATGTGAGCCTAAATATTTTATTATCTCTGGACACAGGATATGAATCCCTTTTGCATCACAGGGCTATCAGAGAAAGGTGTTCCACATCTACTGGAAACAAGTCATGATGGCTTTATCTTTGCTACTCAAAGTATAGACCATAGATCAGCAGCATCAGCAGTGCTGGGGAGCTTGTTGGAAATGCTGAATCTTGGGCTGAATCAGAATCTGCATTTGGCAAGATTCTGGGGTGGTTTGTATGTACATCAAAATTTGAGAAGTCCTGGGCTAAAGTGAATGAATAATGACTCAACAACACAATTCACAATAGTAAATACTTGTTAATTTTGTTGTGTATCTGGCACTGGACTAAGGGTTTCAAATGCTTTATTTCTACCAGAATGTAAACTTTATGAGGATGCCATATGATTTTTTTTTTCTGCTATACTCTCCCTCCTGCTGCCAACAGCACCTGGCTCATAGGAAATGTAAGTGAATGCATGAATTATCTCAAGTTCATGGCCATCTCCCAACAACCGCTGTGAGGTTGCCATTATACCTCTCCAATTTCTAGGTGAGGAAACCAGGGCTTGAGAATTTAAATAACTTAGCATTTTTTCTTTTATAAAATAACTTAGCATTTTTTCTTTTATAAATAGCAAATAGTAAAGAGAGGCCTCAAAATCAGGTCTATGCACCTCCAAACCCAATTTCTTAGCTGCATGTTACTTTTAAAATAGACCCCCCTGCCTCCAATTTCACTGTCCAACAGCTCTATTTACTTTGAAAAGATCAAGGCTTTATTTTACGATGGTTTAAAAAACTATCAGAGGTTCCATATTTTTCTGTTCTGGGATATTCTTACTCTGATCTTTCAGGCAGCCTAGAACAGCAGAAAGAGCACAGGCTTGGAGCCAGACAGAACTACACTTTACTTCTTCCTTTGCTACCAACTATATGACAAAAGAAAAAGATCTGATTTTTCTGAGTTTTAGGTACCTCCTCAGTAAACTAGTGATGTTACCTACTTGCTTCAAAGTGTTGTGACATACACATCATCTGTGTAAAGTGTCCAGTAGGTGATCACTGCCAGGGTGACAGTCTGGTTTAAAGTAGGAGAACAACTGAATTTTACTCTTTTGTCCAGTTGTGCCTAGGGAGCTTCTGAAGCCCAAAGACATGATATAACAGTGCCCTGGCCTCTCACACACCCTAAGTAGACTGGTCTTCACTCCTGTGAAATGTGGAGACAGACTCAGGCCACCTTGGGTAGTGTGAGAATTTCACAGAGGGCTTTGAACAGTCACAGGAACAGAGTCTGCACTTGGTCAAGGTTAGCTCTTACTAGCATCATTATTATTCTTAGTACTTACTCTCGCCTGTTAGGAAAGTCACTTCCCCTCTCTAGACCTGCATTTCCTTCTTTAGAAACCGAAAGCTATGGAGAAGACAAAATCTAAAGACTTTTCCCCTCTAAAAAAAAAAAAAAAAAACTTTGGATTTTATAACATGATGTCAAATGACTATATAACCTGACTTTTGAGCTAATATTAGCCATTCTCTAGTTAGAGATGAAAATCGAAAATTTTACAAGAGCTTCTATGAGAAGGGGTGACCTGGTCTTGAAGTATGAAGGGACCACTTCATCTGGGGCATGTGCTTGTGCCTCTGCCCATGGCTCAGGGGGGTTATCATTCCCACATGATGAAACTCTCTAGCCCAGAGCCTGTTCCCTGAGAATGGCTTGGCTACTAAAGGAAAGTGATAGAATATTCCTTTTCTCTTCCTTCCTCCCAAGACTTACTGAATCTGTAGAAAATATTTGGAAAATGAAAGGACACTTCACCTGAAATAGCAAAGCCGCTAAATCCTACAGCAAGCACCAGAAAGGAGATGGCCACCCCTTTGGTGTGGGAAAAGCCAACCACCAGGAGCAAGGTTGCCTCCATGCCGAAACCTGCAAATGGAAACAGCAGGGAGAAAAAAACATATTGTTTCCATGTCAGTCAGCTCAGTTCATGTATTTATCAAATAAGAATCTATTCCTATTTCCACAGACCTAAGTTTTTAGTATCTACATTCCAGCCCATTCCTAGCAATATTACCTGGTGCTTCATGATTACATGACTATGCTAACATTACCCAGGTGTTCTGTGAGCCTTGCAACCTACACCCTGGTGCACTGTGAATACTGGATGTTTCCAGCATGTTCCAGTGATGCCCCTGGGATGGGCAATATTTATTATCAGTTGCCTCATGGGTAGTTGCCCCTGCCATTTCTAGATACTAAAACTCTCTTATATACTGTCCGTGATCCCCCTTTGATTATATAAGTGATGGCCACTCACAGAAAAATAAAATGACAACACTCTAATATATATTGCCAGAAATGACCAGAAAGCTGTAGTGAATATCTGAAAAAACAAACAAACAAACAAACAAACCCAGCACCTCACTTCTTATAAAGCACAAGGCAAAATTCTTCCCTTTTCAGAAGTTTGTTAAGCTCTCAGACTGCTGCATAAAAGCTTTGAGATATTTGCACAGAAGTACAGCAGGACAAAAGTACTTTCTGTTCCTTTCATTCTAAATAAGTGAATCCAGTACAATAAAAAAGGATGAGGAAATTATGAAGATGTTTCTTCTCACAAAACACACGCACATACACACATCCGAGTTCAGTCAACAGCAGACAGAAAGTTGATATAAGTGCCATTTTCAGGTATATGAAGTGTCCTGGGAGGCGAAAGATAATGATGCTTCATTCTGGAGACTGTCTGCTGATTCCAGACATCACCTGACTGTTCTGTAGTCACCTCAAAGACCACATACTCACATCAAATCTCTGTTCCCCTATTCTTTACTTCTAAACAAAGAACACCACCACCATTTCACCTCCACCATGTTCTCTCTTCCTCCCTAAATTAATCTGCCCACCTGTGCTTAGAACCCAGACTTTAGAGTCAGACAAGCCTGGGCTCAGTTTCCACAACAAATCACAAATTATGTGACCCTGGACAAGTCACTCCACTCCTTAGATGCCTCATCCCCCAAAAAGGTGCTAATAATACAACTTATAGGATGCTGGAAGATTAAATGAAATTGGGTAAATAAGGCATCTCTCTCTAAACCACAAAGCTAGACCATCAACCCTTTGCTTAAAACTTTCATCAAGAGTTCCACATTACCACTATAGTGCATATAATAAGCCTTTCCTGCTGTTCCATCTGCCAGCCCTCACCTCTCTGACCCTAGATCATATAAAACCCTCCTTGTAGTGAAGCAGATCCATCTGCCATTTCCTACTCACAAAATTTGTTACATGCCCCAATTGTATTTTCACAGGCTCTTCCTTTGCCCAGGATACTCTTCTCCTACCACTTACTTCTCTTTTTCTGGAGAAAACTTAATATCCTTTAAAGTCCAATTCAAACATTGCCTCTTCTAGGAAGTTTCCCTGGCAACCCTGCCCTTCCCCCGCCCCCATCAGTGAAGCTGACATCTCTTTCTTCTTACTAATTTTACAGAACTTTTCGTAATTGCTTTGTAATTTTTCATTTGTGTTTCTGCCTCCCCCACAAAGATACCACATGTATAATACAGAGCCTGGTTAGCATATAGTATCACTCAGTAAGTAATATTTAACAAATTAATGCAAAGGGGGAAAAATGGGACCCAGAGTCAAGACAGTTAGGTTGAAATACAAGCCAAAATGCTTTTTGTAGACCTTGGTAAATTGCTTACCTTCTGAGCTCATTTTCTTAAAACTATCAAAGAAACAAGGTAAGCATCAATAATTGTTTTAGACGGTCACTTAAAAAGAATCAGATGATGGAGCTCCTGGGTGGCTCAGTCAGTTAACCTTCTGGCTCATGATTTCAGCTCAAGTCATGATCTCACAGTCATTGGGCTCCATGCTGGGCATGGAGCCTGCCTAAGATTCTGTCTCTCCTCTCTTAATCTCACAAAACAAAATGAGGTTTGTTCGGGGGGGCGGTGGTTGTGTTATGGACATTGGGGAAGGTATGTGCTATGGTGAGTGCTGTGAAGTGTGTAAACCTGATGATTCACAGACCTGTACCCCTGGGGCTAATAATACATTATATGTTAATAAAAATTTTTAAAAATTGTTTTAAAAAAGATTCTATCTCTCCTGCCTCTGCCTTTCCCCCTGCTTTCACACCCAATAAACAAACAAACAAATAATATCTTTAAAAAAGACTCACATGAAATGGAAACAGCTGTGTTTCTCAAGTGTGGGGTTTATACCACTGTTACTTGTTATCAATTTTGTTTCAATGTTTTAAATTAAATATAAGGGACAATTGCTAGTGTTTTATACACTAACTATATGTGCTTTAGAAGTGTCTTGTCTTAAATAAGAAGGCATCTGGCTGAAACTTCTTTAATTTTAACACTCTAGACAAAAGTTGTACCAAAAAATTAATTCCTCCAAACAATTAGAATGGAGACATTTTGTGAAGAATAAAACTTATGAATGAAACATTGGCTCATCTATAAGGGAAGAAAAATGATCTTTGCCAAATAGTTAGTAGATTTCCAAAAAGAGGAAAAAAATAATTTATGAGCTTAAATGTTCCTAGTGAAAAAAATGCTATAGATAGGACTATATATTTCAGGAGCTTGAGGATAAAACTTGAACTTCAGAAGTGAAAAAGAGACCTTGAAAGTGAACCTATCAGAGCTGACAAGAGAAACAGAATTAGGATTTAAAGGTCAGAGAAAAATGTTCATTTCATATTAAACAATCTAAAAGTTCACACAGGCAACCAATTCAGCCAGACTAGAATTTTTTACCTCAGTCACGCTTTACATGTACTATAGAGGGAAGTACAAGGATTTGACATCTGTTTTTGAGGATCTTGGAAATGTGCCCTGATTGAGAATGAAGTAGAGCAGAGCTTCATGTCTTAGGTGATCTGTTTGCTTTAAGTGATTCTAGCAGCAAACATCCCTTGTCTATGAAAAGAAAAAAAGGTGACAGACTCTAGGAAATGTGTGATAGAGGATGAGAAATGTCCTCTGTATTTCCTCTTTGAGAACATGATACCAACTAAACTCTCTAGAAGATCATGCAAATGCTTCCTTATGTCCAAATTGATCTGGCTTCCTCAGTGATGGCACAAAGCTCTCTCTTCATGTATTTATCTCTGGTCTAGCATCTTTGCATATAAGCAAAAGAAGACAACCATCTTTTAAAACATACAATGTAGAACTCACTGGTCTGCTATTTCAAAATATAAAATGACATGAAAAGACATGTGAGGAGGTTTGGGTTGGCTTTTATTGTTGCTGTTTTGTTTGTTTGTTAAAGATGGGAGAGAAGCTAGGGAGATTCTATGTTTGCATTCTAGTTTCCGGAACAAAAAAAGGTTTATTTTCAAGTCACTTCGTTAGCTCTTTAAAATCTTTGATAATTCTCACCACCACCACCACCACCCAACACTGACACTGTCGATTATGGCAGAACAATGGCTGAAGTGACTGGGGTAAAATTAGAAAGAACCTAGTGATTAAATTGGGTCCACCAAGATAATCCAAGATTATCTCCCCATCTCAAGATCCTTAATTTGATCACATCTGCAAAGTTCCTTTTGTCATGTAGGGAAACATAAGCACACATTCTGGGAATTAGAACGTGAACATTTCGGGGGGGGGGGGATCAATCTGTTTACCTTAGCTACCATAAATGCAGTGCCCCAGAGCTTCACCTCTCACCTGCCGGAGACCTGCCAACCTTCAGTCTTCTGTAAAAAAGGTCACATCAATGGACACCTGATGCCAACACATTATTCCCAAACTCCCTGGTCAGACTTTATACCTGAAATACTGTGGGACCAGATTATGTCTGCCCTTGTGCAATCTCTATGTACTCTTCATTTCTAAACAGCCCTGACCCATTTAATCTAGCCTAGAGTGACTGTCCACGTTCCCTCCATTCCAATGTAGTAGCTCTTGTAACTTTTCACCCATAGATGGCGCTGTTCTCTACTTCCTGCCTGTCCACCCTAACCCCCACCAGTCCCTAGGAGGAGTAGCAGCAGTGACTGGGACATTGGCAATGAGCTCAGACAGACCTGGGATCTTGCACAACATCTGCCACTTGAGCAAGTCACTCTTCTTTACTCCAGTTTCCTCACTGTAAACCACAGCATGGTTATAAGGATTAAATAAGATAATGTGTGTAGAAGATGTCATTTAGTGTCTCACACAGAAAGCATCCAATAAATGCTAATTTAAAACACAAAAACAAAAGGAGATAAGGAAAAAGTGGAAGGTTTAAAAAAGGTAAGCAGTCATAAACATGGCAGGGGTTCAAATTACTTTTACCTACCTCTTGGAAAATCACCCTGTTTCCTTGTCTTTGCCAAATCAAAACATAAAGCGGGAAATAAATACAGAAAAGAGGATGAGTGTGTGTGTGTGTGTGTGTGTGTGTGTGTGTGTGTGTGTACCGCATACACAAGCATAAGCTGAGAGGAAAGAAGACTATTCGGATAAAATATTTTTCTTGTGTTTCTTGCCAAAAGCTATATGTGTAGAAAGGGAAAGAGATAAGGGAATAAACTACATAAGCAAAGGATTATGTATTTGGGAGGATGTATGGGAAGGACAAATGTTAAAGGTATGTCACAGGAAATCAGTTCACTTTGGCTTAAGAGTAGACAAAAGAAGCATTTCTACAGTTGGAGGTGTGTACTGATTTACCAGCTAAGTTGTCCTATCTCAGGCTGCACAAGCACGGGCTGGAGGACCAGTTGGCAGGGACATGATAGGCACTCAAGTATCTGCAAGATAATGAACTTAGGAGACTTTAAGATCCTTTGTTCCTTCCTTCCTTCCTTTCTTTCTTTTCTTTTTTTTTTTTTAAGATTTATTTATTTGAGAGAGAGGGAGAGAACCAGACTCTCCACTGACATGGATCCCAACACAGGGCTTGATCTCACAACCCTGAGATCATGACCTGAGCTGAAATCAAGAGTTGGCTTCCCAACCAAATGAGCCACCCCAGGCACCCCAAGATCCTTTTTAATGGGTAGATATAACTTCCAGGATATGCTCTGCAGCTCAGTTTCATCTCATTCTGTAAAGGCTGCTGAAGCCACCCATGAAGTCCATAGTACCTCCACAGTTCATGATTTTTCTGACAGCCGTTGTGGTCAAAATTTTCCTGCTTCTCAAATAATCAGCCAATTGTCCTCCAATAGGCACAATGATGGTCATAACCATGTGGGGAACTGCTGACAGGAGACCCACCTGGAATAAAAAGAAGAAATGAGCTATTTTTAGCTGCTATGGAGAGTTGCACTTCCCCAATTCTCTGGGTCCCCTCCACTCCTGCCCTGACCGAGTTTAATTATCTAATTACCTGGGACCCAGATGGGCCTGAATTTTGTAATAAATAATGAATGAGTGAATGATTTTAAGTACAGACCTGTGTCTCCGACCCGATCGGAAGCTCTTTGAGGACAGACAAGACTCGTATTCATCACAGAGGCCCCAGAACCTCCCATAGTGCCCCCACACGCTAGACAAACACTTGTGGCGGAGTGAGTGCTCACTGATGGGAGCCACTATGACTTGACTATGCTAGCTCCTCCAAGGTCATTTCAGACAGTACCTGGAGCTACAAACACAACGACCTCTCCTAGGCTACTGTTCTCCTCCTTGTACAAAGGAGGTTGCATCTTTCATGATGATGGTTTATGTTTTACCATCTACCCTTCCTTCCTGAAACACAGACAACCTAATGACAGTGGCTGGGGACACTGAAAGAGGTTCTTTGTAAATCATACAAGGCAATGGTTGTTATTGCTATAACTGCCATTACAGAGAGAGTAGTCTGCTACTCATTGAGTAACTTGGGGGAAAAAACCCACAAAAACATCTTACCTTCAAATCTTTTTATCCTTACCTAATATGCAGTTCTTGAATTTAGCTTCGAAACCACTTTGAAATCGAATAGAACATAAGTCTTTAAAAGCAGTTTAATATAGCTCTGATCCTTATGAAGAAGAAATTAATAGCTATATATACCGTGCCCAAAACGTAGAACTTGTCTGACCTCTAGGGTATTAGGTGTCATAGAACTGTTATGAATGCTGATCAGTAATTTAATTATTTTGTCATGCAAAGATTTTCTCAGTCGGAGCAAGGAATTTAAAGTTCAAGAACATTTGAAGCATCTCTGTGTTTACCTTACTTATTGCAAATCCAAAGACCTCTTCGAAGTAAGCAGGCTGACTTATTAACAGCAAATAAAAAGTCCAGCTTCTGCAAAAATTTGCCACAATGATTGCATAAACAGGCAATGATGTGAAAAATCTTTTCCATGGGGTGTTAAATTTCTAGAGAGTAAAAACACCATGAGATTTTTAGTGGTTATATTGACATATTATTTTTTTAAGAGGACAACACAATCACTAAGAGAAGTAGAAAAGAGACCAGTCTTCATCTTTCCCTCTGTACTTACACTGAGGCTAACCACGTTGGCTCCTTCTCCTATACTTGTCTCTATGTAGGTCCTCTCCTCACTGGATATGGTTGGGTGAGCAGCTGGACACTCATAGGCCTGCAATAGCCAAAATGTGTACCAAATAATCCCAAACATGCCTGCAGTAAAAAACAAAATGTTTAATCATGTGGTTTCATTGTCCTCCATCTCTAAATATTCCAATTGTCATAATATCCCCAGATAGCATGATGTTCGTCTAGAAAAAAGTATGTTGTTGCTTTCCCTACTGCTGATGCTGCTGTCGCTGCTGCCTGTCGTTGTTGTTAACTGGTATTTAAAGAAAGATGATATTGTTCTCATTAATAAACCCAACTTTGATATAAGCATTAAAAGAATCCTAAGCAGACAAGTATTCCATTTATATGATAAGCTTGTTTTAATCATTTCTATCTTCCTATAGTAAATTCTTAGCCAACCCCATGATACAGTAAAATACCATCTCTATGAGTCATCCATGGGAACTCATGAAGTCAAATTACTCACCATAAATATAAAAGACAGAGGCCCATCCAATGTACTGAACCAACACCCCAGCCAGAGGCATGGCAATCACTGCCCCTGCATAGGAACCTAGAATAAGAAAACACGGAGGACACTTGACAACTGCTATGTGGGTCTCTTTAGCCCATCTAGAGTTCCTCTTGTGGAAAGGAAGATGAATCCACCTGAGCAAGAGCCAGAATGCCTCCGTGCAGAGGGCCAAACTCTCCATGTGACTTAAAATAGGGCTTCTGGGAGAGAAAGGTCACTGGATGCCCTTTAACTTTCTCCAGTACCATGGAAGGACAAGACAAAGATTACTCAGCAACAGCAATTTCGAATCACATGAAAAAAATAGGACAAAAAGATGGGGAAAAAATCTACGAGAAATTTGAAAAATTCAACCAGGTACAATATTAGGGGTGAAGATAGCAAACAAAGGAACAAATGAACCTGCCTTCCAGAGCTCACAGTTGAGGAGAATTATCACCACTGTCTTTAAATAAGGACTTCAAACTAGTAAAAAATCATACCTTTTAGAGTCTTGATTTCTTTTTAAAAATCAGGAAACAATTCTATTCCAGGATGGCAGAATGAACAGGAAGGCTCTCTCTCCACCTACCTCTGGAATGGGCCCATTTTAAAGTCTATTTCTTTGTAAAAACAATTTACCTTATAAATACTTACATATATGTGGTTATTTATCTTGTCTAGACAAGATCCCAAAGGCTCCACCATCCCCTACAGATCCATGATAATCTGCTATAGAGACATGAGCCCTAAAAACTCCCGATCAGTATTAACTGAATCAAAAAAATTACTCCCTCAAATTCCCTCTGGGATGTGAATGGAAAAAATTCTTGCTCAGAAAGTGAGTAGCAACAGGAAATTCTGTTTCAATGCCTAGGAGACCTTCAGGAAATGGGAGTTTGGGGATCTTCCACAGAAAGAGATGAAATCCCATCTTTCCAAGCTGGGCCTGACTGGCCATGAAAGGCCCAACCTGGAATCCTAAATTGAGACATCATGACACCTGAGGGAGTCTCTCAGTCTCTCAGAATTATTATTCTCAGGTAGAAGATGGGAAAGACATCTCTATCTCACAGAGATGTTTGAGAATTAAATAAACTATGTGTGTGAAGATGTTTTGTAAGCTGTAATCCGTGCCACACAAACCCCAACTATCAAGTGACTGTGATGTACAGAATGACAATGCATTTTTTTTTTTTTTTTTTTTTTTGGCTCAGACTTCCACAAACCAGTAAGACAAGTATTCCAAGGCACATTGCTTAGAAAGATCTGCAGGCCTGACTCTGCTGTGGGTGTGGGGAAGGTGGTCTTCCCTGGACCAAAGTTGCTAGAAGTAAGGGGTAGGGAAATGCCCAGGACAGTGAGGGTCCAGGGATAACTCCACCACCTAAGAGGCATTGGGTGCTTTTTGTGTGTCCACTACTATGTTGAGGATTCCAAAGCCATGATTCTACTTAACCCTTCTTTCAAACTCTTGGTGTTGGTACTAATATCATCCTCATTTATAGGGGAAACCAAGGAGGGGGAAGGGCAGATAAATTTCCTGAGGTCACACAGGTGTGGGTGACGGGAACTAGGTCTGTAGGAATCCAGAGCCTTTATCTTTAACTACTTAATAATTTGGTCCTGCCTCCTCCACTCCAAAACTCCCATTAATTCTTCATAGTAGGAAGCATTCTCTCATAGGGGAAATTTTACACTTGAAATTGTCCTTCTCTGTCTAGTAGAAAACTCTTCCTCATCCTTCGAGACATGGCTGACTATAATCTGTCACACTCACAGCCCCTGAGCATACCTCAATGGGGCATGCCATCCAGACAGCCCTGGGGAGCTCACAGCACCTTGATCCCTCCGTTGGCAGACAGTGGAGGACAGAGGAGCCCTCCAACTATTGTTGAATGGCATGGGGGTGAGGGAGTAGCCATTAGGAGTGGGCAGGTCCCCACTTCTGTCCTCACTAGCTGTGAAAACTCGACTAGATATTTCCTAAAGTACCTGCCAACTCCAATATTTTTTTGTGTAAGAATGGATTAACCCCAAATTTGGGTTTCCTTCTAATGACACTTGGCTGTTCTTTCAAACCAAGACCATACCTTAGCTGGGAAAAGTAATAAAGCTTATGACTTTGATCAGGTAACCTTCCTTGAGAGTCAAACATTTCTTAAACCAGCCCTTGAAGGGTTATAAAGATGCTAAGAGTGGGGTGTGGCAGCTAGTCATTCTTGCTTTGCTGGCGAATCAAAATGAAAAGGCTTATAAATAAACCATCCAAAGAAAATAAGACCAAGGACCTGACAATTCATAAGGTCAGAATCTTATATTCTTCTAGAGTTGGCACAGGTCAGTAGTGGAAGTGGAGATGATCTTAACTACAAACAAGAGGACAGAAATGGTTTCTAAGGACAAGAGAGGCTAAAGATGCAAAGACATCTCAACTGTGCATGCAGTTCCAAGCTAGGCATAATTTGGGCACATTGGTGAATACTTCACAACAAAGTCCCAGGGATTCTATATAATAATAATAATCTATATTATAATAACAATAATTATTATTATTATTCAAGGAGGTAAAGAGAAAGAGCAAGGGAGAAATAAATGAAAATATTCACAGAAATTAAGAAGCTTTATTTCTCCCTTTCCCTAAGAAATACAGGTTGGTTTTTCCTAGTCAAGACACACTAGCTTGAACAACTAGGCAGAGCTAAATTCTGATCCTAATTTTACCCAATCCCCATTGTGACTTTCATGGCCTGAGGCACTTTTATCTTCCTGAACCCCTTCCCCATAAAAAAAATATTGGAAAATACGTTTAACAACTGTGCTGATGGTGTCAGCATCCACTGTCCTTGTTAAGTTATTGATTGGTATCCAGGAGACCCTTCAAACACTGATTATTCCAGAGACCCATAGAGGGCCAGTCCCAGAAACATGACTTGGAATGAGACAACATTAACAAGGTGAAGTTTGGTGACCCAGTAATTTACAGTCACTTCATTACTTAAGGACCACTAATATGCTTTCAGGTAAAACGGATGGCCTCCATTTTCATCTGGAATGTAAAGGTTAAAATTAATTAAAAGATCTCTATGACAGTATGTACATAGTAGTGTGTAGTGAGGAAAGTTCTGAATTAAGAAACAGGTGGTTTAGTGGTGCCTGGGAGGCTCAGTAGGTTAAGTGTTCGCCTTCGGCTCAGGTCATGATCCCAGGATCCTGAGATCGAGCCCCGCATGGGGCTCCCTGCTCAGCAGGGAGTCTCCCTCTCCTTCTGCCCCTGCTCTCTCTAATAGACAAAGAAAATTTTAAAAATGAAAAAGAATCAGGTAGTCTAGCTCCTGTTCCATGTCCAGTGTGACCTTGGACCTTGAATTCCATTCAATAAAATGAAACTTCAAACTTTAGTTTCAACTTCTCTTTCTGTAAAAAGAAGAGGAGCAAAAGGCTTAATGATTCTCTCTTTTCTGCTTTTGACCTCAGCAAATATCATTTGTTGGTTAATTCAACAACCACTTCCAACCCCTTCTTTCTGACCTTTCTCTACTTATGGTGCTGGCAAGGACAGCACTTGGTTTCTTAGCTGTTTCTGCAGTTGCTAAAGAATCTGACACAATTAGGGCCAAGGAAATATGTGGAAGCCTCATAAGGGGCTTCTGGAAAGCATGTGCTTTGCTGATAAAAGGAACAGATGTGGCTAGGACAACCATTTCCACTTCTTCCTGCCTGGAATGTGGGCTTGATGCCTGGAGCTATAACAACCCTCTTGTGAACCAGAGGAACAAGTGGGAGAGTAAAGAGCTATCACTTCAAGGACAGCAGAATAGAAAATCAGAGCATGGTCAGGCCCTGATGGATGACTGAGCAGTGAAACCAGCACCAGCAATCACTCACCTTTGGACTTCTGTTATGCAAAAAAAAAAATAAATCCTACATAGTAGGGTCTTCACTTAAAGACAAAGCATTCCTAAGTAAAACTTAAGATTCTAATACACTGACCACAAAAAGAGGTTGTAGCCAGTCGGCTTCTCTCCAAAGGTGGTGCCCACTTACTCCACATCCCATGGCAGGCTGGGTAGGTCACACCCTGGCAAAACAGTTGAAAATAGATTATTGATTTGACTCCAGTTTCTGTTTGTGTTTGAAACATGGACCCTGCTTCTTTAAGAGAGGCTACAAGATAAAACCTAAATCATGAATACCAAGTAGCTTGTGTCAGCTATTTTAACTCATAGCACAGATGCTTCAATTTGAATATCAGTTCCAATGCAAGGATGGTGGGGAATGGGGAAGGAGTCTTTATATTTCATATTACTATAGAATATTGGTGTAGAAAGAGATTTCTGCAATCAGCTGGTCCATCCCCTCAAGATACAGAACCTGAGGCCAAGAGCCATGAAGTGACTACATTCTAGTCTTCATGGCTGTTAATAGCAAGTTCTTTCCACCCATCAGTTATTTTCCAAAGTCTGGTATATGTCCCTCTAGTGGAACTAGAGTTGGATTTGAGTTGCTACAACAAATGACATTTTTTTTCCATTACTGGTGTATATATATTCTAATAGGCTTTAAGAAACAATGTAACTGATGCATGAAACCCATGATTTCAAAGATATTGTTGCTTGTGATAAGATTCTTGTATGTGTGTGTGTGTGTGTGTGTTTTAATGAATTGATCTAGGGAAAAACTGTAGGTAAATAATAGTACAAATTGTACATAGATATGACAGAAGCAAAGGAGGTTAGAGGTGAATGACTGAGCTTGGGAAACGCTGCTCTAAATCAGGGCTCAGGAAACTATTGCCTGATTTAGCTCACCATCTGTTTTTGTACTACTCTTGAGGAAGTACTGGTTTTTACATTTTTTTTCTAGACTCACATTTTTATTTTCTTATTAATTTTTTAAATTCCAGTGTAGTTAATATACAGTGTTATATTAGGTTAGGTGTACAATATAATGATTCAACAGGTCCCTGAGTTAAATCTCTGTGTAACACTACATCCTGGAAATTTACAGATTTATTAATAAATCCATTTAAATTGTTTTAGTGGAAAGGGCCACTGCTATGTGAACTATCATATTTGGGCTTCAGTTTCATCATTCATTAAATGACAGGGGTTGGATTAGATTGCCTCTAAGATCATTCCTGTCTCCTCATGTGAAATTCTGCACTCTATGAAACGGTCCTTTATTGTGTATACGTTTGTAATCACACAGGCATTCTAATTAAAGCATTCGTGACAGTAGTTAAAACTGAAGAGTGGAAATAGCAGGACAAGGTAGAAGACCAGAAAACTCAGTAAAACAGTTTTCTTTAGAAGCTGAATTATCTAAAGGTCCATACTTTAACTAGCAGTAGCAAAAACCATTAAGGAAAGAATCTCCTACCTCCACTAGACCTTGCAAGATTCTGACACACATGACACAGCCATAATGCACTCTGGCCGCTGAAGGGATGAACATGTTCAAGGTTGATGTTAAGAAGATGGCGGCTCCAAAGACCCTGAGGGACCAAAACACTGTGTTAGGGGGCAAGCACACTTGTGGATATGGTGCTTCAGTCAGACATCAGGAATGAACCTCACCATTCATGGAAAATCACCATGGAAATTAATAAAAAGAGAAATAGATATTGTGTTAGGATCTGGTGTATCCCAAGCTAGACTGCTGGGCAGCTATGAATCCTGAGCTCATCCCTGGATCCATTACAGGCAGGTTGTTGGCAATATGGGAATATCCTTCCTAAATGAGGTCCTATAGCTGGAGATTGACCAACACGAGGTGAGCTTGCTAGAGATGCACCATTCTGCTTGCTTCTACCAAACTGACTCGTTCTATTACCACATGACATTGACACATTTGGATTGTGTCTCCTGCTTCACAATTTTATTGTCACTTTACCAAAAGGCCATACTATCAGAAAGCAGTCTGTATCCTGGGACAAGCCAAGCACAAAACGGGCTGTGTACCTGTCTGAGCCCCCAGCCTGCTGCCCAGTCCCCCATGCCTTCTCCCTGCCTGGGCCAGAGTATCCTGGGAAAAGAGAGCAAGCAGCATTTTCTTCTTTTCTCACACATTAATGATGCTTCAGCCCTTTTAACATGTTAGAAATATGCGTGATTTCCTTTTATGGCAGAAGTATAAGCAGTAACCCCTGAGATCATATGAGCCAGTATTTTATCGCTTTTTGAAAAGAATACAATAGATAAGTGATAATAAATGAAGGACACAAATTAGACCAGAATGTAAGTAAATAAAGTCATGCTTGTACATATTTAGATCTTATGGTATTGACTTTCTTTTTTTACCTTAACCCATAAAACAAAATATATTTTATATTGCAACTCAAAACATAATCATACTCACAAATGTAACCAAAACAAATTTCAAGAACCAATACTTAAGTGTGCAATGAATTAAGATATTTTCTATTCTATTTTATTCTATTTGCTTTTCCTCTTTTCTATTTTTCTGTCCTTTTTTAGAAAATGCTCATTGGTAAATCACATGTTGATTTCATTACCATCTAATGAGTTATGTTTTAGAGTTTGAGAAACTGCTTTATAAAACGTATGGTTCATGAAATCCATACATGTACTGTGACACAGGACATACAATTGGAAGGAAACTTGAGACATTTAGTAAACCTCTGTGCAGCTACATATACACCCTATGTATCCTCCAAGAGGCCGTCTTCTTTGGCTTGAATGCCTGTAGTGACAGAGAACTCTACTGCTCCTTGAGGCAGCTCATTCTGTCTTGGGTAGTTTTAATTGCTCAAACACCTACGATAGAATTTCAAGGTCATTAAAGACATCTTGCAACCTAGAGGCAAGCCCCTACTACTCACATGACAAAATCTATATGGTACTGAGCTATTTTAATATAGTACATAGGATCACAGAATGTCACTTGTCAAAGGAAACTCAAACACAATCTAAACCATACTTTATTTCACAGATGAGGAAAAAGATCCAGAAAAGCAAAAAAAAAAAAAAAAAAAAGAGTGATTCTAGAGGTCACCAAGTTGAGTTATTTAGTGTCAAGGAACATTTCTTCTGATTCAGATTCAACTGCTCTTTTTACTACATAATCACTAAAAGAGTTGCAAGATAAATTAAGTTAGACAAAAAAGTAAATAACAAGAGACGCTTAAGAACAGAATCACATCAATATCTGCGAATCACATCTGTTGGAATGGCTCCTGTCTTTCCTTCTGCATCTCTAAATTGAGAGCAAACTATGCAGATTTTATAAAAACACAAAATCATGTTATGATGTGTACCTCATTCGTGTTATTTCAGTTTGCCTTACCTGTTAGCAGCAAACTTATTTGAAATGAAACCACCTGGAATTTGTGTCACAATATAACCCCAGAAGAAAGATCCATGGATAAGGCCCACTGTCTCTGGATCCCAGTTAAATTGTGCTGTCTGAAATGAGAAATCAGATATGGTTGTGTTTGTAAGAAAACACTTGACAACCATTTTTCACCAATGATCCTACATAACAATCCACCAGGTCCTTCTTTCCTTCCTTTATTCAACAAATATTTGTGGGGGCACCTGGGTGGCTCAGTAGGTTAAGGCTCTGCCTTCAGCCCCGGTCACGGTCTCAGGGTCCTGGGATCAAGCCCTGCATTGGGCTCTCTGCTCAGTGGGAATCCTGCTTCTCCCTCTCGCTCTCTCTGCTTGCCTCTCTGCCTACTTTTGATCTCTCTCTCTCTCTCTGTCAAATAAATAAACAAAATCTTTAAAAAAAAATATTTGTGGAGGGCTCTTGTATGCTTGGGATGTAGCAACAAATACAACAAAGTCCCTGCTGTCATTGAGCTTGTCTTCTAGTGAGAGCAAGGAGAGATTATGTACAAACTTAAATACATATATATGTATGTAGTAGATCCATATATATATATATATATATATATATATATATATATACACACACTTAATAATGACACAACACTTAAGCCATTGAAAATGTGATTCTCCAGGGCTAGGCCCCCTTTCCTCCCTTTCTTCCAAAAGTTACTCATTCTTTTCAGACTCCTTGCAAATGTTCCTTCCTCTGAGGAAGCTCCCCAGCTCCCTTTTGAAGTGATCACCTTTTCCTGCACTTGTCCCACAGACCTCTGTCCTTACAGCCATGGCCCCTGCTGGGTGCTGTTCTTGAACTAGCCATTCACATGTCCATTTCTCACACTGGTGGCTAGCAACTCTAAGGGAATAGCCATGTCCCTTTAGCTTTATAACCTGAGTACCTAAAATAAATTTCTGGAACATAGAAGGTGCAAGTAAATATTTGCCAAATGAAGGAATACATGAATGGCTTTGTAAAGGATTGGGGGCACCTGGCTGGCTCAGTCCCTAGAACTGCTCCTCTTGATCTCAGGGTTGTAAGCTCGAGCCCCACATTGGGTGTAGAGATTCTGCTTGAACACCTTTAGTACCAGAGAATTCAACTGCTCCTTGAGGCGGCTTGGTCTGACTTGAATGCTTATTGCTCAAATATCTACTACAGAATTTCAAGGGCATTAAAGACATCTTGCAATCTAGAGGCAAGCCCCTACTACTCACATGGAAAAACCTGTATGGTACTGGACTATATTAACATAGTCCATTAAAAATAAGTCTATATGACACAGTCCATTAAAAATAAAATCTTTTTTAAAAAGCAATCATATCAAAATGGAAGGTGTTCCTGTTATGGAGGAAAGGTTCTTAATTATCAACATATTATGCCTTATCAAGTTCTGTCGGTTTATTTTCCCATCACAAATTGTTACGTATTTATTTGCTCATTTATTCAACATTCACCTAGTGCCTCCTGTGTGCCAGGTCAGATGCTAGACAGTGCAAATACTAACTCAAACAAGAATTGCCTTCATGTTCTAGGAGATCACAGTCCATGTAACACTGGCCTGTCCTCCATACCGTATTTCCCATTTTACCAATTAGGAAATTGAAATTTAAGTGTAAAATGAAACTGGGGTTCCTGGCTGGCTCATTTGGCTGAGCATCTGCCTCTGGCTCAGGGTTTGATCACAGTGTTCTGGGATAGAGCCCCGCATCAGGCTCACTGCTCAAGGGGAACTTGCTTCTCCCTCTCCAGCTTCCCCTGCCTGTGCTCTCTCTCTCTGTGTGTCAAGTAAATAAATAAAATCTTAAAAAAAAAAAAAAAGTAAAATGAAACTGGGGTGCCTGGCTGGCTCAGTTGGTAGAGCATGTGACACTTGATCTCAGGGTCATGAGTTCAAGTCCCATGTTAGGTAGCTATTACTCAAAAAAAAAAAAAAAGAAAGAAAGAAAAAGAAAATGAGAGAGAGTAAAATGAAACTAACCATCATTATTCAAATCAGCTCACCAAATTTTTACTCTCTGCTACTATGTGCCACACATTGTACTAGGCCCTGGGGATACAACAGTGAACAGAACAAGAGTAATTGCTATCTTCAAAAAGATGCCAGTAGGGACAGTAGCTAGTTAACAAATAAATAAGTACAGCCTGTGTTAGATGGTGATCAGGGTTGAGGAGAAAAAATAAAGCAGGGAGGGGGACAGGAAGTGCTGGATAGGAGTGAGGTAGAGCACAATTTTAGATAGAGAGGGAAGGCTTCGTTGAGGAGGTGATTTTTGAGTAAAGCTCTAAGGGAAAGAAGGGAGCAAATAATTATCTGAGAGAACTTTCAAGGCAGAAAAATAGCAAGTGCAAAGGCCCTGAGGTTAGAGGAACAGCAAGATGTCAGGATACCTGGGAGGTAATGAGTGAAGGACACAAGAATAAGAGTTAAAGTAAGAGAGGTTCAAATGATGAGAGACCCTTGAAATCACCAAAAGGACCTTGGCTTTTAATCAAAGAGAGATGGAAACCATTAGAAGCTTGGAGCAAAAGAGGGACATAATTTTATTAAGGCACTGTCCATGTATTCCCTCCCTTAATTCTTACAACACCTAGAGGTAATTCTTGGCTCTTCTTTTGTAGATGAGGAAAATAAGGCTTGGAGAGACTAACTGACTTGCCCAAAGTCATACAACTAGTTACAAGGAGAGCCAAGATCATGTTCTTTTATTGGCTTGACCCAAAAAACTACATTCTTTGCACTGTTTGTAGAACTTGACTTTCTTACTAAGAAAGAGAGATTAGATATCTTTGCCTTGAATCACAGAATGAGCCAAGGAGCCAAAGATCCAAGGCAGAGGGATTCACTTCTTCCAAAGGCTAATTACCAATCACAATATCTCCTGCTCATACTTTCCTCTCTGAGGGACCGTGTTTCCAGGTATTCTCTGAAGGAGATCATACATGTCAAACAGCACTTGGGCCTGCTGAGAACTGACTTTCATCATCACTTGAGCCCTATTAGAATCATAATGGCCCCATGTATGTGTGTCTCTCTCTCCAATCTGAACCCAGAAATTGTACTTAGACAAGACTGAACACCTGAACTGAAACTCTGAGTTTAGTTTTAGTTTCAAGGCCAAGTAAGTCAGTTCCTGAGCAAGACACTTCACTATGGAGGACGGACATGTGAAATGATGGAAAAGAAAAGAGTCCATGGAGAGACCTAGGACAGTGGACATACTCAGAGAGAAGCAGATGAGGCACTGTATGGAACAGGCAAGCTGGAGACCTTAGCTAAGGATTTCCTCGTTCCCAGGAGGGCCAGCTCCACTCTGCCCTTCCTGGCAGAGCCTCTGTTTATGCCCTGGAAAGAATTAGGTAAAGACTCATTTTCTGCCCCTCATGGAGTACAGCCAGGATTTCAGTCCCGCCACAGGCTGGGCTTCCCACTGTCCAGGGCACGGACTGCACAAATACACACATCAGACCTGCTTTCTGCCCTTCACTCTCATGAGATCCCATACAACCCTAGCATAATTCCTTTTTTCTTTTTTTAATAATTTCTTTCTTTTTTTTAAAGATTTTATTTATTTATTTATTTGTTTGTTTGTCAGAGAGAGAGAGAGAGAGAGTGCGTGAGCACACAAGCAGGCAGAGCGGCAGGCAGAGGCAGAGAGAGAAGCGGGCTCCCTGCCAAGGTAGGAACCCGATGTGGGACTTGATCCTAGGACCCTGGGATCATGACCTGAGCCCAAAGGCAGTGGCTTGACCGACTGAGCCACCCAGGTGTCCCGCATAATTCCCTTTTTAACTTGACCTGGTTTCACTGCATTTCTATTCCTTGCAACCAGCAATCCCTGACCAGGACATAAGGACAACCTGTTCAAGGTCCCAGAGTTAATAAACAAAAGAAGTCAAGTGTGAAACCAAGTCTGGCCAATTCGAAAGCCCAGGCTCTTAACTCTACAGGACTCATGATTCATGGGAAGGAGTTTGGACTTTTCCTGAAGGTAAAAAGAGATAATCACAAAGTTTCTCAAACATAACTCATTTATTGCTTGCCATATGTCAGATGCTATTCTAAGTGATTCACGTGTTTTAAAATTCATTATTAAATGAAAAGTGAGTATTCACACATCAGCTAAAATTACCCTGTATACCACTAGTACAGTATAACCTAAATATTTGCAAGACCTACATACTCATACTGCTTACTTCTCTCCTCTTTTGAAAATGAGGACTTCAAAATATCTCAGTGAAAAATATGTAGTTCCCCACTCCCATAAAATGAAAAACCAAATAAACAAAAATACCAGTAAAATCTTTGTCATCAGGTTGAACATGTTCAGCTGACATGTAAGCTTTGTTCTATTTGAGTCAGAGAGAAATGGCCTGCTATAAATTGGAGTTGTCCTAGAGCTTCCGAAATGCTCCCCAACTCCTATTTTTGAGACCAGAAGAAATTATGCAAAGCATATTTTAGATCTCAATCAGTTTCTCTAAGACTCCAAAGGGAAAACTACAGAAACCAGAGAGCACACACTAGCATTGTTCCTTAGATTTATCAAAAATTTCTTTTCCATATGCCTCCAAGCAGACTCTGTTGACGTAGGCCTATCTTTCCAGGCAACAAACAAACACAAACCAGCATCTCATTTTGATCTGGGCCTCAGCAGACAAGTTTTAATTAGCTGGCCCTGCTCACAAAAGGCTGGGAGAATGCATGTGATACACATCTGAAATCTCACTAATATACATCACTCTTTATTTAAAAAAATGCATGGCTTGCCCCATCATACCTCTCCTGCCCTCCCTCCAAACCAAAAAAATAAACAACTAGCATATCCTTTGAGAACAAATTCAGCTGCGGCATCAGAAAGAGGCTAGCAGACTCTCCATTGTTCTCTTTTCATCTGGCAGAAAAATCTCTTAGCTAAAAGAAAAAAAAAAAAAAAAAGCCTGCAGGGCCAACTAACGACTTCTTTTTAGTGGATAAGAATCAAACTTTCCCAAACCAGCGCTTAGCAGGAACTGTTCCAGGTAATGCTAATAGCTGTGGCATGAAAGAGGGTGTTCGACAATAAAGTCCGGGAAATAATGCACACCACAGCCCCCTCTTGGAGACTCACACAGGACACAGTACAATAAAAGCTGCCATTTCATATGACACCTTCTTCCTGGCACAGTCTATAGACAGAGACCAAACAGCAGTGGGGAAACTCTGATGTCAGTGTTTCTCCACATATGCGTGGGGACCAGAGACCTAGGTGCCTCTCTGCGAACTGGTATACCTCCACACAAGTCATTCCCAGGCGTATGTTCAATACAATGAGACATGCATGCACTAGGCATACATTTTTAGTGGGGGGGGTTTCCCCATTGCCTCAATACTTCTCTAGGTCTACTATGTAAGAAGCAAGCCAGATTTCATCTTTCCAGTGATTCATAAAAACAATGCTTTTTTCTAATATAAATTTAATTAGCCAACAGATAGTATATCATTGGTTTTTGATGTAATATTCAATGATTCGTTAGTTGCATTCGTGCACACTCCTCAATGCTCTTAAGTCACATCAGAGTATGCTTGCTTGTGACTACAACTGCCTTTGAACTGGGCTTCCTGCTTCTACTCACTCCAATCCCAGTCCACTGGGAGACCCCTGGGTGGATACAGTGGGCCCTACACAAAGCCCACCCATGACTCCCTACATGGCTTTCCAGTCGTTACCTGGCCTAACCCCTATTTACCCTGGTGTCCCCCTGTCTTGATGCTTGCCATGCTCTACTCTCCTACAAGGGTTCTCAGCGTTTAATCCAAAGATAGAAGTCGCGGACCTGTGAACTTTGGTGGGAAAATTCGGCATTTTTATTTTCACTAACTGGTAGCTGAAATTTAGCATTTCCTGTGATTATGAATGTGGGCAAAAAACCACAGTAGTAGTATCAGTACCTGTGACTCCATCACTAGTGGAAATTATAAATCTGTTCATATGACAGTTGTCACCACTATCTTAAACTATGGTTTATACTGCAAACTTCAAACTTACAGTAATTTTATTTCACTGTTTAAAAGATTTTATTTATTTATTTGTTGGGGGAGGCAGAGAGCACCAGCAGGGGGAAGTGGCAGGCAAACGGAAAAGCAGGCTCCCCTCTGTGCAAGGACCGTGATGTAGGACTAGATCTCAGGACCCTGGGATCATGACCTGAGGGGAAGGCAGATAGGTAACTGACTGAGCCACCCAGGCACACCAAAGGTACAGTAATTTTAGACCCATTGTTAAATTTTGTCATCTGATGGGTTCATAAAGAAGCCCATATGTTTCTATATCATTAACCTTATTTTTCAATAATTTGATATATGTATTTCAATATAATTAGTTTCATTTATAATCCCATGCATTTTATTGAAAGAATTTAAAACATTATTTTGACAAAGGATTCATAAGTCTACAGCAGATTGCCAAATGGGTCCATGGCTCAGAAAAGATGAACTCCTATCTCAGTTCCTAAATAACATCATTTTCTCTCTCTCCCCGTCTCTCTCCCTCCTTCTCTCTCTCTCTCTCTCTCTCTCTTTCCTCCTCTCTGCCTCCCTCCCCTTCTCTCCTACAGTCTTTATCACAAGATGTTCCTTTCTCTTCAAACGCTCTTCTTCCCACCTCAAGGAAACACCTTTTGTCTGTCAGTTCCTCCTTATCTTTCAGAACCAGCCATCACTTTCTGTGGGAATTCTTTCCTGATATCCAAGTCTGGCCCAGCATCCTCTGATGTGACCCCAAGCATTCTGAACACCTCCAACATAGCACTACCACTGTGAATTATGCTGACTTACTTGTACATCTCTATGGTGATAAGGGCCCAGCCCGTGCTGCTCATCATTCTCTCTCCTCCACCTTGCACAGTGCCTGGCACATGGTAGCCATTCTACCTTTTTGTCACATCAATGGAAGAGGGGCAGTGCTTTCTTTCCTATAGCCAAGTATTTGCACAGCCCCCACCAAACACAGACACTGACCTGAATTTCTGGTTTTCCGTCGACATAGACAGTGCTGTTGTTGACCATTTCCACAATGGCTACTCCTAGATTGCACCGAATCCCAAAGGAAATGCAGAATCCCAGCCCACTCATGATGGCAATGATGTAACGCTTGGGGAGGCCACAGCAGTGGCAGTTGCAGAGCGGGGACGTCCGCCTGGAAGTCCGCACTGGCCTTCCTTCTTCATTCAACTCAGTGTTATCTTCTTCCTCGTTGGTCCCATCGATTTTTCTATAGTGGAAGAAAAATGGTCAGAGAAGAAAGGCCAGGATTAGAGAAAAAAAGGAAGTATACTAGGCAAAGAGAAAAGGTCAACCAAAGAAGTAAAAGGGAAACCCAAAGTAGGTTGCAGCCTGCCTTTTTGAAAGTTGTTATTGTCATGAAAATAAATAATAGTGACTAACATTACTGGTCTTCTGGGGGTTGTATTACACTTTTATAGGCATTAGGTCATTTAAAGCTCACAACTACTCCATAACATCGATTGTGTTCTCTTTCTATTATACAGGTCAGGAAACTAGGTCTTGTATGAGGTGGGATGCAAATCCAAGTCCAAGTCTGTGTCCTCGACAATACACTTCACTGAATTTCCTGCTGGAAAAGTATTGACAGACTTTGTTCACATTGTATGACCTAGCTAACTATTACACTTCTTGATTTTAGTGTCACCTAAAGCTTGCTAAAAAGATGAACAGTAGGAAATCAATCCAATTGCAGATTCTTTTCTTCCTCTTTATCTAAACCTTAATAAAATGTTAGGTGGAGGTAGGGAGGCACATTTTCTACCACAGCACATAGCCAGTTGGTTGTACATCCTTTCTTTCTAGGTGGTTCTTTCTAGGATTTCTCACTGACTTCTACAGGTTCAGATTATGGTGTGTCAATTACAGCGAATTCACCCTTTTATTTAAAAAATAAAAGGGAATTGGGCAAACTGAACACTGTCAATTATCAAAGGAGCTATTTGCATCTTCTCACATATTATAACCCTTCTGAGGATGTTGCTATGGCCCAACTAAGGTCCAAACTTTTGTAAAAATGAGCAAAGCTTTTAAGTTTTCATGAATATTGAATTCAATAATAAATAGCTAATACAATGATTAGCAGAATGGATTGAGATACAAATAATCTGCCCACCAATCCACAGAGACTATGATCTTGGTAGTTTTTAAGACTCAAGCAAAATCAGATTTAAAGTATATGTATAGAGAAATAAATATACTAGATTCAATTCAATTCATCAAATATTTATTGAGTGCATGTTGTATGTCAGGCACTATGCCAAGCGTTGGGGAGCAATAAAGTATGTGACATGTTCTCTGCCCTCCTTCAGGTCTTAGCTGGTGAGGAAGAAAGTCAAGGAGCCATAATTACTGGATTAGTCAGGTTTTGTTGAATTCAAAGTGAGAGCAATGATAAAGCCAGGGAAGGAGCTTTCAATTTTAACTGAGCTCAGAATGGGAGCTTAATAAATGGATGAGCACGCTGAAATAACCAGAAGAGAACTTCAGCAACTTCTCAACGTACCTAGCTACCCATTTGCATTTATGCTGATGCATTCTACATTTTCTTTGGTAATTGTCCATGCTGCTACCCAAAACCAACCTCTCTCCCTGGGCACCAGATTTCACCTCCTCTCACCTACTCAAGGATATTATTCCAGAAATTCCCACTCCCATAATTCATCAATTATTCTCGCCTCTCTGCTAGATCATTCTTATTATCAACAAATATGTTCTTATTTCTCCCACATCGTTCTCCTCCAGCTACCCCCATTTTCATCTTCTTTTTTTAAAAAAAGTGGAAGACTCTTTCTTCAATTCCCCGCCACCCATTCTCTCTTGGACCCATTCCAACCAGGTATCCCCCAGCCTGTCCACCAAAATTGCTCTTCTTAAGGTCATCAATGCCTTCTGTTGAGACTTTGGCTCAATCCAATGGTCATTTTAGGTCCTCAAGTAATCAGCCTATCAGCACTTAACACAACTGATCACCATTTCTTCATTTTCTCTCAAGAAACCACACTCATGTGCTCTTCCTCTTAATTCTCTGACCACTCTTTCTGTTTTGTCTTTTAAACCGATTCCCTACTTCCCTGATCTGTAAACACTGGGATGCCCAAGACTCAGCTCACAGATCTCTTTTCTTTTCTATCTACACTCTGTAAGTGATCTTATTCCATCTGTGGGCTTTAGATACAGATCCCAATTTTCATAAAGAGACTTATTTGATATCTCCTTGGACACACAATCAGCATCTCAAATTTAACATATCCAAATTGAGTTTCCCTTAAAAAAAAATAATTTCTAAGATCTTTCCCATCCCAAGTAATGATAATTTTGTTCCTCTGGCTGCTCAGGTAAAAATCTTGAAGTCATCCTGGATGCTTGATTTCTTCTCCACTCTATACCCAAACTAGGAGCCAGTGTGACTTAGTTTGAATGTTTACTCTTCCACTTACTTAGCTGTGTGACTTTGGCCTAGTTAACCTCTCTGGGCTTCTGTTTCTTCATCTGTAACCTAGGAATCATAAAAGTAGTTTCTTCTTCATGGGGTTCTTCCCAGGATTATCATAAGTGGATTATTATATTTAGACCACTTAGAACAGAACCTAACACACATGAAAACTCAATGTATATCAGCTACTTTTATTACATTAATCCCCACAATCATTTAATGAGTTCATTCTGTTAGACTGAGCATTGATGCCATGTATTGTCATTAAATTGATGTCCAAGAATCATTTGAATCACAGGACTATTTATAATGAGTGGTCCTGGTGATCTCCATGAATTTCTGGCATCAGAACATATATAATTTGTATCCCATGGAAAACTGTTGCTCTAATGTTGACACCCCATTACAATGGTACCAGTAGTATTAGCTAAAACAGGGATAATATGCAACAACTACACTAATATTGGTATAAAGCAAATTCAGTTCTTTCTCCCCATTTCATATAGTGACCTCATTATGGTTAAAACAGCTCAGTGAGATATAGGAAACCTAATATTTCCATTTGGCACAAATATAACTGTAGTACAGAAAGCAAGAGTGGATTGGCCAAGACCACAGAGCCAGAAGAGGATATAGGCAAGGTGGGAAGACTTTCTCCTGGTTATCAGGTCGGCCAATTCCCTTTCACATGTGTTTCCTGGCTCACCAGGCTGTGTTCTATCTCTGTGAGCTTCCCATCACCTTGTCATCTGCATTCTTGCCCTTGCCCCAGCCACCATGGACAACCCAGTAGAGGAAAATATTTAAGAGAATAGACTCTGGAATGTGAGAATCTGAGTGCTATTTTTCCTGCGTGCTAGCTCTATGACTTTTGCCAAGCCACTCAACCACCTGAAGCCACAATATGCTGGTATTAGCTTGCAGGGCTGCCATAATGAAGTACCACACACTGAGTGGCTCAAACAATGGAACTTTACTTTTTGACAGTTCAGGAGGCCAGGAGTCCAAGATCAAGCTGTTGGCAAGATGGGTTCTTTCTGAGGCCTCTCTCTTTGACCTGTAAATGGCCAAAACCATGAAAGACTCTTAACTATAGGAAATAAACTGAGGGTTGCTGGAGGGGAGGGCAGTGAGGAGATGGGGTAACGGGATGATGGCCATTAAGGAGGGCATGTGATGTAATGAGCACTGGGTGTTATATAAGGCAGATGAACCACTGAAATCTACCTCTGAAAATAATAATATGCTATATGTTAATTAATTTAATTTAAATAAAGAAAAATTTTTTAAAAGATGGCTGCCTTTACATTACCTTCCCTCTGCATATCTCTGTGTCCAGATTTCCTCTTTTTATAATAACACCAGTCATTTGGATTAGGACCCACCCTGAAGACCACATTTTAATTTAATTATCTCTTTCGTTTGTTTATTTGATTAATTTCTACATTCTTTTATTTTTTTGTTTAAATCTCAGCATTCCTTTATTTTCTTTATTTAACTTTTAATTTTAATTCCACTATAGTTAACATATGGTGTTATATTAGTTTCAGGTGTATAATATAGTGATTCAACAACTCTATACATCACCCAGTGCTCATCCATCGTAAGTGTACTCTTTAATCCCCATCACCTATTTCACCCATCCCCCTACCCTCCTACCCTCTGGCAACCATCAATTTGTTCTCTGTAGTTAAGAGTCAGTCTCTTCCTAGTCTCTCTCTCTCTGTATCTTTCAATTACTTCTTTAAAGAACCTATCTCCAAATACAGTCATATTCTGAGGCACTGGGGGTTAGGACTTCAACATGTGAATATCGGGGGAACACAGTTCAGTATACAACAATCCCCATCTCTAAAATGGGCTAATGATCATAGCTAATTCATAGGATTGTTTTAATGATTAAATGATAGGATGCAAGTAAATTATTTAGTGCAGCGCCTGGTACATGAAAGAGCTTTTTATGGCTAAATGGTAAATACTACTATTATTGCTATTAATAAAATTGTTACAAGTTATAAACTCAGCATCTCTCTATAATCATGCAGATGTTTGGATGAAGAGTAAGACAGACTAACATTTTCAGGCACCAGGGAGCCTTGAGGAGCTTAATTAAAGACAACCCCAGCTGCTATGCTCTGAATGCAGCAGAGTTTTGCTGAGAGGACTACCTTCCCTCAAGCTGTTCCCCACCAAGCACTGAGCACAGCAGGCATAGAGGGCAAGTCCTTTCCTGCAAGAGGCAAGGCCCATCAGTGGCCCAACTGGCTCCAATGCTCCCCATTGGCATTACAAAACTTCCTAGTTACTGGGGTATAGTCTGAGACTCTTCCCACAAAATCTTACTTCCCTTTCTCCTACACAGATAGCATCGCAGTCCAAATGTTCTCCCAGTCCTCCTCAGCTCTTTCCCCATTTTCCCTCAATAAATCTCTTATGCATCTGTCCCTGTCTTCTCAGAGGGCCTAGACCAACACAAGCACCCTCTGTGTGCATGTTGCCATCTGGGATACACTGAGAGTTTCCAGAAGGACACAATGGTATGGGGGACAGAGAGAAAAGAAAGTGTAGTGTGATAAAGGGGAAGATAAAACTCCATGGAAGGAAATATGTGCTCCCCAAGTAGCAGGACCTATCGCTGCCTGACCTTGAGCCATCTCCTACAGCACTCCTCCAACTTGGAGGTAGGATGTGGGCGCTGTGGAGAGGTAGCTTGGGTGATGGGTCGCAGTTTCTCTTGCCCCAGGTGATAGCGGAGTCAGTAGACTTCAAGCTACCATGCAACCAGACACAAACACGGATCAACCACTAGAGGGACCCCCTGAGTTGTTTGTGTGGTCCTTGCACACTAGCTGCAGCAGAAAGAGCCCACCCACATCAACCGGAAGTTCATTTCCACCAGGCTTGGCTGTCAGATTTGATTTGTTTTAAAAACAGTAAAATAGTGGAACATTTCTTGTATAACAAGCTCAGAGAGGAAGGTTCTCAACCCCCTCCCCCTGTGTGATGGGACAAGTCAAGCTTCACGGCTATCAGTCAACCCAGGTTTGATAGCCAGCTCTGCCGCCTGTGTGCTAGCTGTACGACTCTGGGCAAGGGAAGTCAGCCTTTCTGAATCTCGTATTTCCTCATCTGTAAAATGAATGTGATATTTATCTCACAGAGCTGTTTTTGAAATTAAACAAGCCTAGCCAACAATGAGTAAAACATTACCACCACAAATGAGTAGACATTGATTCAGTGTTAGGGCTACACCATCCCAGATGTGTCCTAAGTATTTCACACATTCCTCAGTTGGACCATTTATCACACTGAGTTAGTTATTTGCTTTCATCAGCACAGTAGGTGTTGAGTAAGGTTCTGTGGATTTGAGAAAGTGAATGAGTCAATGAATGCCTCCCCAGATGATGTAAGCATTTTGAAGACAGGAGCCATTTCTGAATCCTCTTTATTCCCAGGGCTCAGCATACGGCCTGGACATAATTAATCCCTATTCAGCTGAATGGAGTGGGTGGATCAATTCCATCAGTCTTCACTCCTGACTTGAAGCACTTACACACAGAAGTAAAGATCTGTTCACCCCTGCCCAGAAACGAGTTTGTTTGTTGGTTTGTTTTTCTAAAGAGGGCTGAGGTCATAAGACAGAGAAAAGAGGACTCCGTTCTTAACAAGTGGAGGGCTTTAATTATCCAAAAGAGCTGTTTATCATATTAGGTGTTTTGGTGTTTGCCTGCACTTGGTCGGGAAGATCAGAGAATCTTCATTCTTGCCAACATAACATTTGTCTTGTTATTTCTCCAAATGCAGAAAGCAGCAGTCTGTGGACTGCTGGCCCCTTACACTCTAGGAAAGTCCGAGCCCATTGTTCACAAACACAATTGCCCAGTAAACACGTTAGCACCAGCAGTCTAATTGCTTAAGATATGCTCACTAGCCTTCAGGCCCTTAACAGAACTACTTACTTACAATTTGAATGTACCCGTAATTACAGCCCGGTTTGATTTGGTTTTGTAGGCAGTAAGGTCAACATTTGCAGCACAAAATGAGCAGAACTTATGGATCATTTTATGGCTTTTTAAAATCCATTCACTTGCTCACTTATGGTATTTATTATGGACTGAATTGTGTCACCACTATCCCCGCCCTAAATTCTTACTTTGAAGCCTTAACAGTCAGGACCTCAGAATGTATTGGGACAAAAAGCCTTAAAGAGTTATTAAATGAGATTATATGGGTGGGCCCTAATGCAGTAAGACCAGCATCCTTAGGGGAAGACACAGTGAGTAGGTGACCTTGAGGAGAAACCAAACTGTTGACCCCTTGATGTTGGACTTTGAGTTTCCAGAACTGTGAGAAAATAAACTTGTCCTAAATTACCCAGTTCTGGTACTTTGTGATGGCAGCTCAAGAGACTAATAGAGTATTAGGGGATGGAAGGGTATTGACTACCTTCTACACCGGTACTGTGTGAGGTACATATTTAGATATACATCTATATACATAATCTCCCTTAATCCTCAGAACAATCTTGAGAGGTAGAATTTACCCCTCTCTCACAGCTTGGGAGACTCAGAACACGTCAAAAACTTGCCCAAGAGGCACCCAGCTGCAGTGGGTGAAGTGAAAACACAAGCCAGATTTGGTATCAAGCCCGCTCCTGCCAGTATACCCAGGACCGAACCAGAAAACACCTTATACATATCAAGTGCTTCAACTAAGTAGACATTTTTTTAAATTTTATTTTTTATAAACATATAATATATTTTTATCCCCAGGGGTACAGGTCTGTGAATCGCCAGGTTCACACACTTCACAGCGCTCACCATAGCACATACCCTCCCCAATGTCCATAACTAAGTAGACATTTTTAAAGGTTTTGGAGAAAGAATATTGAAGAAGGATTGAGGGAACATGCCCTCTAGTCAGACAATCCTGTTTCAAATGCTGAGTCCAGTATTTATTAGCTGTGTGACCTTGAGGCAGAGACTTAACCTCTCTGAACCTTGGTTCCCTGGAAGGAGAAAGGACTAATGTGAGCACTAGAAGAAATAAAGTTTTTAAGGCACTTAGTAGCATTCCTACCGCTGGATCAATAATCAATAAACGGTAACTCTTTAAAAAGGGAGGAGGTACTTAAAATCTGACTCCCAGAGCTAGTTTGGGACTTGCTTTAGGATCTCATCCATGCGGCTCTCAGGACATCAAATTCTAAAAGATCTCAATAAAATTCAACTCCTACCCAGTCAATACTGTTCATATTACTTGTTTTTTTGTAACTTTTAAAATTAGTATTTCCCTCTTCCAGTATACCATAATAAGTTCAAAGTCAGGAACCAAGTATCCCTAGCACCTGGCACAGTCACACTGATTTTGATGTGTTAACCTGTTTTTATTTCTCCCCGGTAATTTCATCCTTTCCTGTCCCCTCATTCAAGCAGAGAGTCAGAGCTTATTACCTAATCAGGAAATGGTAAGATGGACAATTAAAAAAAAGAAAAAAAAAAAAAGACATGGTCTCTGTGGCTTTTTATTCCAAAAGCCAGGCTTACAGATGACAGCTCAAAGGCCAGTCTAGCCCATAGACATGTTTTGTTTGATGGTTTAGATTGTGTGTGTGTGTGTGTGTGTGCGCGTGCGTGTGTATGTGTGTGGTTTTTCAGAATTTGAATTTCTAGAGCTTAAAAATCAGGAGAGTACTCCCCAAAACAAAACGGTATTTTATCTCTGATATCTGTAAATATGACTTCACTTAGAAATAGGGTCTTTGCAGACATAATCAAGTGAAGATGAAGTCATATTGGATTGGGATGGGTCCTTATCTCATGACTGGTGTCCCTGTAAAAAGAGGGAAATCTGAACATAGACTCAGAAGCTCGGGCAGAAGGCCAGATGACAGCATAGGCAAAGACAGGAGTGACGTGCTTGTCTACAAGCCAAGGAATGCCTAGGGTTGCCCGTAGCCACGAGAAGTGAGGAAGAGACAAAGATAACCCCACTTCAGAGGCTTCACAGAGAGCATGGTCCTGCTGACACCTTGATTTTAGACTTCTGGCCTCCAGCACAGTGAGAGAAAAAATAAATTAAAGCCATTCAGGTTGTTTGTTACACAGCCTTAGGAAAAATGGATGCAAGGGGCCCATGACACAGGATTTAACATCCTGGCAAAGGCCAAAAGAAATAGTTCCAACAAGCTACCAGCATGGTTCTCAGAAGTTTAGACAAAGTAGAGATGCCAAGAGGAGACTGACAACTTCTCTTTAAAAATAATAATAATAATAATAATTGTGTACTGATTTCTAGTCATTGTTGCACTGTGGGAAGAGATTAGCCACTATGATGGTTTTTAAAAAATAACTCAAGAGTTTCTTATGGGTCAGAAATTGAGCAGAGATCATCTCTATGAAGTGGATTTGATTATCCGTGACATCTGCCTTTCAACTTGACCATGAGCGACTTCCCCCTTTGAATAAGAACCTAGAGATGGGGACCTGGAGAAAGTCAGGTCATGGCTTAATAAGCATGTCCGACATCATTCCCCTTGCCATCCACATTCATTCCAAAGACAGAATAACCAAGAATATCCTTTTTTGGGTTCAGGGCTCACTTTCTCTCCCTTCCTTCCTTGGCCAGTAAACCTAAATTACAGGCCTATTTCGTGTTTTAATGCCTGTTACAATGACTACTAAATTTGATTGGACCATATAGATGAATTAGTGAGGATTAAATTGGTTATCTTCTATCCTTTAGCTAAAATTCTGATGTCTACTATTTGCAATATAAAAATTCATGACATATTTTCAATGTTAATCATACTCTTCAATAAATAGGTCTCCCTTTAACTGTTTGTTTTGTTTTGATTTTTTAAGAGAGATGCTAGAATATTATGGCAGATTATAGAAAAAGAAGATGTGTTGTATGGATTTAATAGATATGACAGAAAGTCCACACGCCAAATACATTCCTCAGGAAGCTTGAGGAATCACACTCCTTTACCAAGGCAATGAGGAATGGGCCCCCAGCACCACTGAGCCTCTCAGCAGTGGCTGTCCTAGGCAGATCCTGTCAGACCACAGGAGGTGCTATTCTAGAACTGGGCTCCCAGTGGCCATCAGAACACTAGAATTCTGAAGTAGCAGAGGCCAGTGGGAGCACTTCAAGATCAGAGACAAGGGCAAGCAAGGTCAGAATGGCATTTAAAGGATCTGATTCACAGGAACTGACAGACATGAGGATGAACGTAGGGCACGGACATAGAGTGTGAGATCTTTGGGTTGCTCATGAACAGACACCACAGAGCTTCCACTTGGAAAGAGGCACTAAACTAAATGGATGGCTGGTTTGACTGGTGGATGTTAGCCAGCTCCTCCTCTCAGCCACCCAGCCCCGCAGCAGTGGATGTGGGATAGCCATGGTCGCAGAGATGGAAGGTATGTCTGGGATCTCACTCACCAAGACTGGTGCTACCACTGGAGCTACCACAGTTGTCAGCAACAAAACCAATTCTGCACCCCGATACTGCACAGTTTCCAAGGAGACAAACCAGCCTCTTGGTAGCAAATTTTTTATATCAGACTCCTTCCATCTTGGAAAAGGTAACAATTCATCCTGACTGAGGCTGACATATATTCTACAAATGAGCCTGCAAGTCTTGGCCAGCATCACTACCTGAGGATTCAAAGAATCCTGATTAGCCAACATGGGATCCCATAAAACATCACCTAAGACTAAGACACTCAATTATGGCAAAGGAGGTACATCAGGGGGCATAGGACAATGGGATCCACTGGTCCTACCTCAAGCCACACCATGCTGAAGCTGGTAGCCTGACAGAGCAAAGGAAACCTCTTTGAGATGCAGCTGAGGCATTGGCTCAGAGGAAAATCCCTGTGAAGATAGGGTGCTATCCTTTAGAATGAAGTATGTTCCATAAACCAACAGTTTTTATAATGGGCCCTGGGCAGAACGCATTGGTCTGAGAAACACAGGGTAGAAGTGGGAATAGCCCACTTACCATTATGTCCAGTAACTCACTTATGGGATATCTCATCGCTTCAACTTTGGATTCCGTGGCTCTAGGAGTCCTGATGCCCAAGGAAGAATTCTTCCACTTGGGAATACAGTGAAAATCCCACTACATAGAGCTATTACTGCTTATCAGTCATGTTGGGGTCCTCGTGCCAAGACCAAAAGGCAAGGCCAAGGGTCACAAGAGTGGCAAGGCTGATTGGTCTTGAAATGGTCCTGATCCTCAGCGGGGGCAGCCCACAGTCAATGACTAACAGATGCAGAGACACAAAAGACTGGCCCCTTTGCTTCAAGGGACAGCTCAGTGTCCAGATCCCCCCACTGTGATCTGGCCCCTGTGTATTACCCGAGATCACATCCTTGCTTGGTTTTCTCCTTTCCTATCCTGCTTTACTCCCTGCCTCCCAATTTCCACCTCCATAAATCACATCCTAGGCTCTCCAAATTCCTGTTTCAGGGTCTACTTTTAGGGAACCCTAGCTAAGATAGAAGTGGAGTAAAATGCAGCAGGGAAGAGAGATTGGGAGCGGGTGGGAGGAGGAGGGAAAGAGAGTCGGGAGAGTCCTCCCTGGGAAGGTAACTTTTGGGAAGAGACTTGAAAATGGGAGAATAAGCCATCAAGGAATTGGAGATAAAACCTTACAGGGTGAAAAACAGGATGCAGAAGCTGGCACAGGAAGGGTCTAGGGAGTTCCCCCATCAGTGCAGAGTATGGCTGGAGTGGGGTGAGGCAGGAAAAGAAGGCCAGAGATGAAGTCAGAGTTCTCAAGTTCCCACAAATCAGGTAAGGTCTTTAAGTCCATTGGAAGGATGTTGGCTTTAATTCTGAGAGAGGTGGGAAACCGTGCGGAGGTTTTGAGCAGGGGAGAGATGCGACCTGACTTCGCTTTACTAGAATTACCCTGGCCAGTAGATGCCAACTTGCCTGAGGTTGTCCAGGCAGAAAGTAAATGATGTCACAGCAGTTAGAACCTGGACTCACCTGACCTCAGAGCCCACTCTCACACACTTGTATTTGTCAATGGACTAGACAAAGCATGTCTGGCACATAAGTTGAATACACAGTCACTGAATGCTGATGATGGAAGCAACACACAAGGATTGGTTCCATCTCTTTAAAGGGAATATATAAATACTTATAAGGAGACCAAGCATCCCATCAGTTTCCCTTGGGAAGTCTTCAATACTACAACTGATTGGGAGAAAAGCTCATACTTGCCGAAAAGATCCAGTGATTGCTGGCTACACTGCAGCCCAAGTAACTCCCTAAACCTAAATGAGTCATTAAGTTTCAACACAATAAGTGGGAAGAGCAAAGACAGAGAGGTTGCATAGTGTAATGACTAAGAATGGTGGGCAGAGAACATCTGGTCTGAAACCCAGCTCTGCCATTTATAAGCTATGTGACCTTAAGAAACTTACTGAACCTCTCTGTGCCTCAGCTTTCTCTTCTAAAATGGTAACTGCAGTAGTCCCCATCCCATAGCGTTTAAAAGAATTAAAAGTGTTTACAGTGTCTGGAACAGATGTTTGCCATTATTATTTTATTATACATAAGCAATTAGAGGACACCCATATTGTCATGTAAGTCAAAAAATCTACATGTCTATTTCTAGAGATCAGTTTCTAAATGTAATGCCTTCCATGTCATCTGTTCCAATACTGGACTATGAGTGAACGTATTCTTTCTTCCTACACTTCTGAAATACTAGTGTACTTTTAGCTGATGAAATTGTTCAGCTGTGTTTTATCAATGACTCTTCTCCAGAAAGGCTAATAACGCCTGACTATAATCAGCCCCATGTACAAACTTCAAATGTTTCCCTATGCATGTGCCACTCCCCTGAGCATGAGAAACACTCCGTAATTAAAAAGCCCCCCAAAAGAAATGCCTGGGTGGCTCAGGTATTTAAGCACACAACTCCTGGTTTCCACTCAGGTCATGATCTCAGGGTGGTGAGATCGAGTTTTGAGTGGGGCTCTGTGGTCAGTGTGGAGTCCGCTTGTGATTCTCTCTCCCTCTCCCTCCCACTCTGCTCCCCTCCCCTGCAATACATGTGCGTGCTCTCTCAAATAAATAAAATATTTTTTAAGAAAAGCACCCTAAGAATTCCATTTAAATGATGATTTCAGTATCCAATATTATGAGACATCAGTGATTTACACTGCTTGCTGAGTTAGGAAGTCAACGTTTCTAACTTCTGAATGTTCTTGTACCTTACAAAACAGAAAACAGTATTTTCTGATTTTTTTTTCCATTGGAGTTTGCCAACTGGTTTTAAGTGAAAAATCAGCAGGGAGGAAGGAATGTTCATTGTATACCAGGCTCTGGGTGGGGCACTTAAATATAAATATCTTATAGACAAGGTGAACACCAAGTGTGTATCAGAGTTGGTCTCGGTGAAGGAGTCCTAATTCTGGAGCTCTGCTCAAAGACTGTCAGAGCTTAGGGTCAACTTGGATTGCTAGTCAGTTAATGCTTTTTTTTAACCTTCCTCTGCCAGTAATTTCCTTCTAGGATCACAGAAAGAAGGGGTTCGAGTTTGGCACTATTTTTTCTCAAGTCATTCTACTAGTAAGCCAACAGTGATAACATCTAGCCTGCATTTAGAGCATCCTATATCCTCTCAAGCCCTGTTACGGTCATTTTCTATTGTGTTGTGATTCACTTCCAAAGAAACCATTCAGAGTCCTAAACACATAGCTCCATGTTGGGTTGAGGTTGTACAACGTGGAAATTATGAATCTTGATCTATTCCTAAGCAAACCAATCTGGCAAACAAAAGAATCTTCAAGTGGATCATCTAAGCAAATACTAGAAAACCAGCTCTTACAATAAGTCTCTTACCGAAGAAAGCGATTCAATTTCAAAAAAGCAATTCAACTTAATGTTGGAAAGAAAATTCGTAAGTGCTTCCTTGTCAAATAGTGTATAAACTAAGGCACAGAGTTGGATGATTATAATGGTGACTGTAGTTAACGATAATCCAAAGTCACAATTTTTGTTCCTGGCTTTGTCAGATGCATTTGTCATCATACTTAAATATGCCAATCAAGCCATTGTGCCTTCCTCTTTCATTTTTAATCAAAGGAACACCACCACAGTAAGATGGACGTTACCTGGGGAGTGCGCAATACAAGGCTAAAACATTCTTAAAAGGAAAGGTCATTATAATTACTTCCTATGTTTGGCTGGTTTATCCTGCTGTCAGCTAGGTTTTTATCTATACGTAATAATTCATTGTGGGCCTAATTGAAATCTTTTTTTTTTTAACATTTAAATTAATGACAGGCTAAACCCAGTTCTCTTACTATGAAAGTTCATCAAGAGTGATACAGTGCAGGGGCACCTGTGTGGCTCAGTGGGTTAAGCCTCTGTCTTTGGCTCAGGTCACGATCCCAGGGTCCTGGGATCAAGCCCTGCATCAGGCTCTCTTCTCAGTAGGGAGCCTGCTTCCCTCTCTCTGCCTGCTGCTCTCCCTCCTTTTGATCTCTCTCTCTCTCTGTCAGATAAATAAATAAAATCTTAAAAAAAAAAAGAGTGATACAGTGGAAATTTCACACTGACAAGGAGCCCCTGTGTTATAAAACCCAAGGAATGGAGTGAACCTCTGTGTGCCTAGAAATAGTCCCTTCCATGCTGAAGGTTTTTTTTTAATTTAAAGGATACCACGTAAAAGTTAAAAGGAGATACCAGATGGCATTTTCACTCATCAGGATTGGAAAGAGTCATTCAAACATATAAAAATCTTATCAAGAGTATTTTTCACATTTTTTTATATCAGAGAGTTTAAAGAAGTCATTTTACCTTGTGCCTAAGGACTGCTTATAAATTCACCTATAAAACCTAGAAAGGCTATGTCTATAAAAAACCACAGATTAAAAAGTCCCATCAAAAAAAAAAAAAAAAAAAAAGTCCCATCAATTCATTCATTTGTGGCAAACTCTCCTTCCAATAACAATGTATTTTACTTTTTTTTAATTTTTTTCAGTGTTGTATTTTACTTCTAAAAAAATGTTTATTTTTTGGTTTGGAAATGACCACATACATGCATTTATTCTAACTTCCAGCTATTAATTTCCATCTTAATACAAAGTGTTTCTATTTGGACAAAAACATTCACTTTAATGATAGTACATAATATTTTCTCACTGTAACCATGTAAGGTTTTTTTACTTAAATACTAATTTTTAAAGATACTTTCTTCAAACTATTGTGTAACTATTCTTTTCTTTCAAAACCAATCAGCAACCACCCTATATAGTTTATATAACAAGCTAAATACATATCCAATTTTCATTTGTAGTGAAAAATTCTTAAAAATTATTTCAACTAAAAGCATAACCATGTAACGGGGTTCCTGATTTTGGCATTATTATTGAATTAACAGGAAATATTATCTCCCTGTATCTTTTCTAATTCAATGCCAAACACACAATATGCAACATCACCATCTCTAGTAAGTACACATTCTGCCATATAAACAAAATGCCTGTCTTGTTATTTTCCTAATTCAATTCTATACTTTCGATGCATTTTTTTTTTAAACTCCAGGCATTGTGTGTTGGAGCCGGAAAGGACTCCAGAAGCCATCTAATCTGACCTACCCACTCCTTTTTAAAAATGTGGCTTTTAAAATATGAAGCAAATTCTTTCAAACATTGGCATTGTGAAACTACTCAGAAATAACCTGAAGTTTGCATTCAAACTTTACCTTTGTAAAATCCCCAATGAATCTCCGACGGCGTTCTTCACTCCTTCTTTTCCAGGTTTCAGAATTTTTTCTTTGAAGGTATCAAATGCTTTAAAAGGCATTTTGAATGGGTGAGGGAGACCTCCAAGCACTAACAGTTAAGTCTCAGAAACTGTCATCCTTCCTCATCTCCAGCGTGGGGACCACTCTGCTCTCCTCGATGAGTAGTACCCTGAAGTCAGTTCTCATGGAGGTAACTACTTAACATCAAAAAGGAGATGAAACCCAGCTCAGATATTCCAAGACGAGACACCCTTCCTAAATCCCTCCCCCCTCCCCCCAAAAAGAGAGGCCAAGTAGTGTCTGGCCAGGAGTTCAGTCCCTTGAAAGCCACAAGCTCAGCAGCAGCCTGTGACACTGTCTCAGGCAGCCACTCTCAGGCTGAGCACAGCCTCACTCCCTCCCTGGGGCTGCAGCTGGAGAAGCTGAAGTGGGCTCCAGCCCACGAGGTGTCCTGAGACCAGCAACAGCATCTGCAGCCTCTCTCCAGCCCCTCTGGCTGCTTCTGACCACATCCCCCTCCTGCCTCACTCAGCCAGTGGCTCTCACTGAGTGATCCTTTCCAAGGTGATGCTATAGTAACCGGCACAATACCTGTCCCTCAGCCGCTGGGGCTCATTAATGGGCTGTCAGCCAGAGCAGACACCCAGGTTGAAGTGAATGAAGCCTTTACAAGTCCTCAGCGTCTCTGAGGTCCAGCCTTACAGACAGGCTCTCGGCCACCACAGTATGCCTCATACGCCCCTCATGGGAGCCCTGAAGCGGTTTCTCAGCCAGACACTAGTGTGGACGTGGTCCTTGGAGGAACACTTGCATGCTCGAGTGCTAAATGCAAGTATCCAGGAAGGCATTTATTTGCTTCTGATGGACAGAGCAGGATCTCTCAAGGTACAGTGCGAGGGTCCATTGGGACCGCATAACGGAAGGTATCTGAGCCGGTCCTAGTACTTGCTTAGACCTCTTCACTGGTCCTCACTGTCCTCAGGAGAAATCCAAGTTCTTTATTACTTGTCATGGCTCACAAGGACCTCCACGGGACCTTGTTTCTTGTCACTTTGCTCTTCGTATCAGCCCTTCACTGAACTCATCGAGCTCCACGTAGGGGTTTGCTCAAGCTGTACCTTCTGCCTGTGGGTAACTCTCCACACCCTTCATCTGGGAAGTGTCAGGGGATTGTTAAGCCTCACCAAGACATCTCTTCCTCTAGTAACCCTCACAGACAAGGTGTCCCTCCTCCACACCTCCAAATCACCTGTCCTTTGCCCCAGTAGGCCCTGGCACATAGTGGAGTATAACATAAAGGGTTGTTGGACTGGGGTTAAAATATCATATGTTATGGGCAGCAGGTGACACCTTTGTAAATGATGCTGCCACAAAGAAACAGCTGTCATTAGCAAGGCTCCGGTGCTCTAACCTCCCAGCCTGCATACGCCTAACAGATCCTGTGCCACGGGCTCTCAGATTCCCCCAAAGGTCATGTCCACAGGACTGGTCACTGTCATTTGCAAGCTGCAAATGATCCTTCAAGTCTGATCCTTCTTCAAGATTTGAATTAAGTTATCTAAATCACAGCTGCATCCTTGGTAGATTAAATACTACTACCAATAATAACTATTATTATTATTATTATTATGGTTACTATTATATCAGGCTCTCTCTATGGCCCAATTCTGTTAAGCACGCTTCATATATTATCACAATCTTCCCAAGACTGCTTTGTGATTAGTAACTCATTTTTCCCAATTTCACTAATAGGAAACTGAGGCAAAGACTTGCCAGGTTTCAGATCCAAACAGCCTGGCTCCAGCTGTTCTCACCTGTCTCTCTTTGTGTTTCTCTCTCCTCCTCATCACACCCTCTGCTTTGCCTCCTCTGACTTTACCGAGGTATATTTTGTATATCATATAGTTCATCCATTTCAACTGGACAATGGTTTTCAATAATTTACCAAATTATGCAATAATGGTGGGTATTAGGTGCTTATGCTAAAGCACAAAGTAGATAGAATGTGTCTATCATCCCCCAAACATCCCTTATATTCACTGTTAATGCCCATCTCCCCCTCCCACTCCCAGTCCCAGGTACCCATTAATCTATTTTCTTTTCATATAAATGGAATCATACAATATATGCTCTCCTGTGCCTGGCTTCTTTCACTTTTGAGGTTTGCCACAGCTCCTATTAGCAGTTGTTACTTCTTTTTTTCTTTTCTGCAGAATATTTCAATATATGGACTTACCACATGATGCCTATCCATTGATCTGTTGATGGACATTTAGGTTGTTTCAAATTTGGGGTTATTATGCATAAAACTGTTAAGAATATACCCGTGCAAGTCTTTGCATGGACATAACTTTTCATTTCTCTTGAGTAAATACCAGGAATGAAATTGCTGGGTCATTTCATAGGTATTTGTTAACTTTTTAAGAAACTGCCAAATTATTTTCCAAAGTGGCTGCATTATTTTATGTTCCCACCAGCATGTATGAGGGCTCCCATTTCTGTACATCCTCACCAATATTTGCTATCTTTTTTAGTATAGCCATTCCAGTGGGTATGAAATGGTATCTCACGGTGGTTTTAATTTGCATTACCCTGACAACTAATGACATTGACCACCTTTCCATGTTCTTACTAACCATTTTTATGTCTTTTTTGGTGAAATTTCTATTCAAGTATTTTAACCATCTTTTCAATGAGATTTTTGTCTTATTATTGAAGTGTATATGTTTTCAGTCCTTTTTTAGATTATGTGTTTTGCAAATATTTTTTCTTGATCTGCCATTTGTCTTTCCATTTTCTTCATGCTATATTTTGAAGTACAAAAATGTTTAATTTTGAAGAGGTCCAATTTCAGTTTTTTCTTTTATAGACTGTGCATTTGTTTATATATCTAAGTGATCTTTGACTAATCTGAAGTCTAAAAGATTTTCTTCTATTTTTCCCCTACAAGTTTTATTGTTTCAGCTCTTATATTTAAGTCCATAATCATTCTGAGTTCATTTTTATATATGGTGTGAGGTATACATCTAAATCCATCATTTTCCATGTGGATATCCATTGTCCCAGCACCATTTGTTAGAAAGGCTATCCTGGATTAATTGTCTTGGCACCTTTGTCAAAAAGTCAGTTGAAAATAAAGATCTATTTCTGGAGTGTCAATTGTTTCTATTGATCTTCATGTCTATCCTTATGCCAGTATCACACTGTCCTAATGCACCTTAATAATAAGTTTTGAAATTGGGAAATTAAATCATTTGTTCTTTTTTTAAAAAATTGTTTTGGCTATTCTAAGTCTTTTACATTTCCATATAAATTTTAGAAGCAGCCTGTTAGTTTCTACAAAAATTCCTGTCAGCCCTGTGCTCTTAAAAGGATAGTTTCTGGCCACCAATCCTCAAGGCTGAGAATGCTAAGACCCCAGGACATCACACATACAATCACTTCACCAAGTCTTTACCTGTTTCCCAAAAAGCTTGCTCCTTCATCAAAAGCAAATACAATCACAAAATGATAAGCACACTCATTCGCTACAGAAAGCATCCACTGGCAGAACTTCTAACCCAATTCTTAGTCCCTAGATCCTCTAAGGTTACTTATCTCTTAGAGCACACAATGAAAGCACTACCAGACAAAGACCACATGAACCTCTTTCTGAAGGGTCAATGGCTGCTGAAAACACTAACCATACCTTAAAGAACTGGCCTTCATGTTGCTCATGAAACACACTTAGGTCTACAAAAGTTTCTTGGTGGTGATTTAGATGGTTGATAATGGTAATAACCTTTGTGGAGTAGTTTCTAGGTGTCAGACTTTAGGCACTCAACTCATGTAATCCCCACAATGACCCTCTGAGGTAGGTACAATTATTATGCCATCTACAGATGAGGAAATGGAGGCCAGAGAGATTAGGTAAACTTGCTCAAGTGCACACAACCAAGACACTAAACAGAGACAAGAGATGAACCCAGGAATTCTGCCATCAGAGCCAGCACTTTAAGCTTCCACACTAGAATTGTGGATAATAGAGACAAGAAAATATCAAGCCAGACTTTAAAGAATTGAGGTTTGTTTTATTCACCTGCTGTTTTTCTTGAAGGCCTACTATGTGGCAGGCCCTTCTGAGGCACTGTGAGAGGTTGAAATGGAAAGGCCTCTTGAAAAACAAAACCAACCACAAAATGAGTTCGTGCAGCACAGCAAGTGTATGGAGTTATGGGAGCACAGGCAAGGACACCTCACTTAGCTTGCTGATGGGGAACAGGAGAGGACTTCCTAGATGAGGGGTGTGGGAATGTTACTTTCCAGGGATGAGAGAATGAGGCAAACTAGGAAAAGAACACGTGGGAGCAAAGACTTACATGAGGGAGTATAGCATCTGAGGTAACTTGCATACTTTCAGAGTTGGGTGAGTGTGTACCATGTGGTAGAAAACAGCCAGAATGATGATCTTGAGCTTTCTATAACTCAACTGTTAAACATTGGATCCCCATCTCAAAACATCAGATAGTGTAAAGATACAGGAAATGTGTAGAATAGAACCTCCTGAGGGCCATGAAATGAAAGCTTTGTTTTGGGATATGTAGACTGAATGTTTATTAGAAAAGAGTTCACCCATCAACACATATTAGATGACTTCTTGGCATCCTGTATCAAAAAAGTCTCTTCCCTTAGACAAAATATTAACTCAGACCTCTTTAGAAATACTTGTTCAGATCACAGCAGGCTCTCATCTCTTCTGACCACTGCTGGATGGATCAGGGGTGAGCTCCTACACCCAGCTAAGGCAGTCAGATGCCAGATTCTCCTGGTAATTAAACTTTGGAATTGAAAGACTGCTAGTTAACTGTGCAGGACCCGGGGGCTGTAACTGTGGAGTGGCTACATTCCCTGTATGGACTGGAGATGCAGAGAACACTGGTCTTACAAAGAAAGGAATGAAACGGAATGAAACTTTATCAGGGTGAGTATGTCTCTGCTTATAACAACCTTCCAGTTCCTATTGGTCTGGATCCAGCTGTCCTTGGACCCTTGGGTTTCATGAAATACCCACACCCTTATAACAAATTGACCTTTTGTAGCCTGCTTTAGTTAAGACAGCTTCTGCTCCTCACAGATAAAGAACTTTGACTATTGCAATGGGTTAAAACCCAAATCCTGTAATGCCAAGACTGGCTCTACCTACACGATACAGGAAGATTCACTGTCCAGTTTAATAAGAGGTAGGATTTCTAGTCCCCAACAGTGAAAAGAGTAGAGCTTGTGGCCTGGTTGTGAGCTGACGTTCTAATCTACCTGGGATGGGTATATGGGGTGGGGTGGGTAAGCAAATGAATTCTAAACAACCTGAAGATAATTATTCAAGAACATAATTTCATCAAATCCAATCAAAGTGTTTGGTGGAGAATTTTAACCAGGCTTAGAGCTAATGACCAAGTTATTCACCTTTTCAGATAAGAAACTTCATATGGAAACAATGGTAATGAAGAAAACTAATCATCTTGAGGTCCCTTCTCTCCTGAATTCTGTGCCAGCTTTTCCAGCCAATCCCTTTCTCCACCCCAACTCCACACTCCTCCTACCCATCCTCCATTACATACTGAGACCAGCATAAAAATTTCTTTTTTCCAGAACCTCTCTCAACTTTTTACAATTTATAATTATATTGTTGATAACTATCAGTACTAAGCAGAATGTATATAAAACGATTTTTTTGTTACACTTTCATATTTAACATTCATTCTTTTATTAATAGTCAAGGTTGTATACAAAGCAATTTCAAATATCTCACTTGATTCTCACAACAACCCCTGGAACAGGTATGGATATCAAGACTCAATTCTGCCCAAGGCAATCTGGCTAGTAGAATGTGTAGAACCAGGGGTAGGTCCTTACACCCATTTCCTGAGCTTGTAATACCATAGTACACAGTACATTGTGATCCCATAATCCTACTGTGCGTACTGAAGATTGCCTTTAACATAACTCAGGAAGGTGTGCTCAAAATCTTGGTATCTTTAAAAACATCATTGAGGGGCACCTCAATGGGTAGCTCAGTCCACTAAGTGTCTGCCTCTTGATTTCTGCTCAGGTTACTCTCTGCAGGTCTTAACATCAAGTCCCAAGTCAGGCTCTACACTGAGCATGGAGCCTGCTTAGGATTCTCTCTCTCCCTCTCCATCTGCCCCTCCCCCCTCTTTTGCTCTCTCTTAAAAATGAATATAAATTATACCTCTAAAAGTAATAAAACGCTATACGTTAAATTGAATGTAAATAAAAAATTAAAGGGGCACCTGGGTGGCTCAGTTGGTTAAGTGCCTGCCTTCAGCTCAGGTCATGATCCTGGGGTCTTGGGACTCAGCTCCACATTGGGCTCTCTGCTCAGTGGGGAGCCTGCTTCTCCCTCTCCCTCTGCCTGCCCCCCTGCTCATGCTCTCTTGTGCACACTTTCTCTCAAAATCTTTTAAAAAAAAATGTTAATTAAAGATGGATGAATGAATGAACAAACATCATTGAGCACCTAATGATAGGTAATCTTGTGCAGCTACTGTGGAAATTTTAGAAATAAATAAAATTGGGTGTTGATTTTTAAAATTACATCCTGTGTTGTTGGCTTTCACTATAAAGTTCCACCAAAAAGTAGGGCCAACCAATAGTAAAGTCAAGAGAAATTGACATAAAACACTGATGTACTAGCCCCTATATTAAGACTGCAACTTTCTACCAAAGTGTGGTAACATATCCTTTCTAAGGTTAATGGGAACCTTTGGCCCATTCTATAGTAATTGCTTCCTTATCTATCTTTGTGACTTGAGTTTCTTGATATTTTATTTTCACAAAGTAGAATGATAAAGTATATGCAAAAAGTAGAATAACCAAATAGATATTGTCTCCATTTTGCAAATCAGGAAACTGAGGCTGAAACTCAGTAACTCGTTCAAAGTTACAGTTTTTGGAGGAGCCAGGATTTAAACAAATCTGATTACAAATGTTCATTATGCCCTGCTGATTCAGGTCCATCAATAAAGCATTGTCGGTCCTATTATATCACAACTCACTCTGAGTTGGGTACTAGAATTCAATTAATTTGGCTCTATGTTCCTAAATCATAGAACAACATTTTATACCCTTATTAAATAAAATACATCTCCATATACTTTGCAAACATAAGGTTGCATATTTGGACACCCTGGAAACATACCCAATTCTATTTTTGGTTCATCAATGTAATTGCCTAAATATTTGGTGTCATTAATTTTTTCCCAATTAATGAAAATTTAAAAGAAAGTCAAATAATCAAAATAGAGAAAGACCGGATGCCCATATAGCATGGAATAATTTCTAAGTGTTTCACATTTTTCATAAAAGAATTTACTCATGACATAAATTCCTTGTATTTATGAAGCACTTTTAACTTCATTCTTAACTGCTTCTTTGCTCTTTATAACTATCTAGAGGACCAGCTTGGGCAGACCACCCCACTTTACTGTTAAAGCCAATAGCATGGGGAAAACTAATGATATACTTTGTTCTTTTGAGGTACTGAGCAGGATTGCACTTGAAGTCATACCCATATATTCATCTGCTAGCTATCCTGAATGCCTTTAACAAATTACCTACCATTTCATCTTAAAGAATCCCATTCCCCACAGCCCCCAGCACAAGACAATTATCAATTATCAGCTCTGTCTTCTGGCTGTAAAGACAAAAGAATTTATTTTTCTTTAACAATATGTTTTGTCTGGACACTTTTGAGTATATATTGGCTCAGACTCAGTCTGATATCCCTATTTGTAAGTAATTGGGGGAAATACTGGTTCATTTCATCCATGGAAACACTTTCCAGCTCTGCTTTACACACAATGGATGGTGACTTGAAAAAAAGATTCAATAGCTTAGGTTGTGTCCAAGGCCCAAATATCCTAAAGATCTGATAAATTAGCAAATACAGTTGCATCATAACAAGGCAACCTGAAAATGTAAGGAGAAATCAAGATCAGAGAGGATATTTTGAAGAATTTTTCACCATCTTCTCTTTCAACTTCAGACAGAACTCAGAATGTCCACATAATTTCAATATATGGAGCGGCTAACAGGGTTCATATTTAGGATATAAAGAATCAAGATGAAACAAACCTACACACCTTGGATGCATATTTCTTGTGAGGTCCTATCCTTCTTATAAATTCAATACTAGAAGACAAATACTCTTAGCAATCTATCACAGCAGGCTGGTGTTCAAAAAAAAAAAAACCATACCTGCAAAAGTGCCGAGCAGACCATTAATTGGGAGACAGTGACATCTTCTGGTAGTTTATGACAAAATACATTTATGCCGGACATTTTTTCCCCTGGAAACCAGCTGTTGTTTTAAAGGAATAGATTTACTTACCTATTTAGTATACCTTTATTATACCCATAGGTGCAAATTCTTTAATTTCTGAAATGAATGAAACATAAATTAGCTAAAAAGGACATTATAGCTCATTTACTTGCTCCTTGCCTTGTCATCCCTGGGTTCATCTAATACAGAAGGTTTTAAGCAGCCAATGTTCATTCTACTTTTTCTGGTAATCAAAGTCATTCAAACACTTTCCTTAATTCAAGCAATTTCAGATAATCTTTTCTTAATAAAGATTTTACTTATTTATTTGCCAGAGAGCGGGGAGAGCGAGAGAGGGAGAGAGAGAGCACACAAGCGGGGGAGGAGCAGGGGGAGCTACAGAGGCAGAGGGAGAAGCAGGCGCTCTGCAAGCACAAAGCCCAATGTGGGACTCAATCCCAGGACTCTGGGATCATGACCTGAGCTGAAGGCAGACACTTAACCAACTGAACCACCCAGGCATCCCTGTCTTCATATAATCTTGTAATTCCAAAAAACCTGCTCCCTATTCCTCTCCACAGTGTATACAGCTTAATTTGGGAAAATGTGATACCTAAAGTAATCATTTGATAGCATCAAAAACAATTTTAAAAGGGCAGCATAAACAACTCATTGTAAGCATGTTGGGGGGTGGGGAAGGTAGCATCCAAGGTTGACCTCATGTCCCATCTCTTGAGGAAGCCTTCCTCACTCCTAGTCTAGGTTGGGCTTGTCTCCTATGTACATCTGTCATGTTACTGTCCTATAATTGTCTGCTTACTCAGCTATCTTTGTAACTACAGTGCAAATTCCTTGAGGGCAAGGCCTATATCTCATTACTATTTGTGTCCCAAAAATCTCACTTTGCCAAACCTATAACCTATTTTTTGAAGAATGCATTCAAACTATCCTAGGTGAGGTATCTGTTCTTCATTCAAACAGATATTATTTTAAAGGCCTATGTCCGTCATTAGAAGATGAGGATATCTATTGAACACCTACTATGTGCCTGAAGCCTTGCCAGGTGCTTCATACACTTTTACTTCATTTAATCCTAATAACCCTGTAAAGCATGATCCTCATTTTATAGCTGGGAAAACTATCTGTGGTCAGCTAGTGAAAGACGCAAGATTTAAATTCATTCATTCTATTTATACACTTATTCCAAAATGATCATTTCTAAAGAAATGATACAAAACTGCAAAGAAAAAAAAGGAAATCAAAACAAAGGAGAAGGCATAATTTAAAAAATCAGAACCAGAAGGTAAACACTAAACAGTGCATACTATTAACACACTACATTTGCTACAAAGTAGACTACAAATTGGCTGAACTTTCCAGCTCTTTATATGTGATTTCTCACATTATTCAGAGACATTCTTTTAAAGATAAGGGCAAACCAGTTACTTAGAAGCACCTTTACTCCTGAACTGAAACCTGAAATTTCTCCTGTGGGTCCTCAAAGAAGGCATCATATGTTAGTGAACCATCGTCATCCCTGGCATTAATTTAAGTTTCACAATGCAGTCCAAAGCTAAGTGTGGTAAAGGAACTTGATGTGTAGCCAAAGGTGCCCCAGACAAAAAGTCTCTGAAGGGGGCTTAATTTCATTCACAATTTCAAAGAGAAATGGACTGGTTACTCAATTTTTTGGCCTCTTCCATAAATATTTCTCCAAAATGAGATTTTGAATGTTGGGCAAGGGTTAGATGTTGTTCTCTGACAAGTACTGGGGGCCCATGCAGCATATAATCACTGGTGCTGGAAGAGAAAAGGACATCCCTTCTGAAAGTAGAGCAGCCTAACAAGGCTATTGCTCTAGGGAGAGGCCTTTCCCCCTTTCCACACAAGTGATCTTCAGAGTACCTACTGTTAGAGACAAGATTTTCTTAAAAACAAGTTTGGATCTGTTTCAACACATGAACAAATGTATAATCATGCCACCTCCATACAGCATGAATGCTATTGTTTTAGCTTGAAAAATTTTTAAAAAGCATATACCAAAAAACCCCAACTTTATCTGGGTTTAAAGTCCTACACACTCTGTATGCTTCTAGTGTGGCTCTGAAAATGCCCTGTATTGGACTTTTGTTTCATCGTTGCATTTAGAAAAACTGGCAAGCTTCAGGACAGAGACTTAGAAGAGACCTATATGAATGCTGATTCCTACCTTCAAACTTTAGATATTAAAGTCTCAGTCTCGACTTACTTATATGGAAGTCCAAACACTGACTTTCCTAGCAACCGAGGCCAACCTACAAAGGAACGTGTACAAGAAGATGGAAAATGCAAAAAATTGGAACTGCATCAAATAAGTATAGTTAAAGTAGCTAAACCATATCTCTACTATGAGCACATTTCAAAAGAACTTTTAGGAAATCAAGTTTTAATATAGGCTAGGTATATATAATCAACCCCATTATCCCTTTTGTTAGCAGCATACATATATATCCTATATGTATGGATATGTATGGCCTAGTAACAACATAGTTGTCAAATCACCAAGTTGTATACTTGAAACTAGTGTAACATTGTGTCAACTTTATAGTTCAATTAAAAAAAATTTAATATTTTAAAATTCTAAAATAAAATGGCATAGTAGATTCAGGAGTCTATCAGTGAGGTTGAGGCCAGGAGAGAATCCACACCAGGTATCTGAATGGGGAAATGCAAATAAAGTAATTATTATCCAGAAGGTGGTTAACTAATTAAAGGGATAAAAGAGAACTCTAACCTTAGAGTACAGAAGTAGCAATTGCAGAAATAAGCAGGTACTTCTAGGCTGAGAGAAAGTGAAAAAAAATTAAGGAACTAAAGCCAGCTACCTGATGGAATGGCTGAGTTGTCAGGGAAGCAGCCCACTGGAGCTGCTCCGAAGGAACAGTAAGGTTGGGAGAGCCTCACCAGGGTGCAGCTGGAACTCTCGGGCTGGGGCTGCTGAGCTCCTATGGTCAGTTAAAATAGAGAATTGGGACTCGGAAGAGACATACCTTCTTGCTGCTCCTGCTTTGCAGAGCCACTTGAGGGCCCTCTATAAGGAAGCCTAACGTTCTGCCAAGCTGTCCAAAGAGACGAGTTTATAGGGTCCAGCTGCAGCATCACAAAGCAGGGCAGAAAAGGATGCGTTCGGAGCTGGGAAAGAGTTAAGTTGGTAGGTGCCATGATTCACTCTCATGGCTACTCAGTTTCTATATACACCTACACTATGTAATAGACTGCTACTAGCAACATGTGGCTACTGAGTGCCTGAGTTCAGCGAAAAATATACACCATAAAATAAACACCAGGGCTCAAAGACTAGGTACAAAACAAAATGTAAAGTATCTCATTAAATTTTATATCAATTCTATGTTGAAATACTTTGGCTTTATTTACTTAAAACATGTTATTACAATTAATTTCACCTATTTTTGCTTTTCAATGAGATTACTACAATATTTTAAATTATGCACATGGCTCGCACCACAGATAGTTAAATACTTTCTTGAGTGGCTGGAGAAACTTGGCTGCTTTGGACAGAAAAAGTTTCTAATATCCACCAAGCTCCATTTTGATGAAATGTTTTTTCCCACTGTACCCCGCCCCCAAGGTTATGTGTTTTAATTCTGCTACATGTCTGGGTACTGCAAGGAGCACTAACCCGGCTCCCCCAGACCTCCTTACCCACAATTCAGAGAAGCAGAGAAGCTGATTTTGACCACAAACTTTGTTTTGTTGTCTCCCTCTCCTTCCTCAATGCCAATTTTTTCCAACATAAATATACATAGAATCAAATGAGTACTGAACACATCACTGCGACACAGAATAGTCTCAACAAAAGCAAATCCAGAAGAATTCGTAAAATAAGGGATATAAAGCATGCAACATGGTAGAGTATCAGATTGCATATTAGGGGGAAAAAAAAATAAAAACTAGCTTCTATTCCTGGCTCTAATCTCCTTGGGTGAGGCCATATAAGTATGGTCCTCTATTTCTACATCTCCTTGGAAAAAGGGCTGAATCACTCCAACTTTATTCAAGTTACATCATGAAATTCTTTTAGAGATTGTAAAGATGTGTGTGTGTGTGTGTGTGTGTGTGTGTGTGTGTGTGTGTGTGTGTTTTAATGAACAGGATAGAATAAAAAATCAGAATATACCACATGTATTAAAGACATTTTCTTAAACTTTTGTTACTGGTTTGCAACATAAGTTATATGACTTACTGAGTGTCAGTTACAGCTTGAAAGCCACCAACGTAGATGATTTCTTCAAATCCTATATAGTTTAAATTCTCACCGATTCATCTTGCTCAAAAATTATTTCAAGACCAGTAAATCACAAAGCATAAAATCACAACTTAATATGGAGATTTTTATCAAAGCTAAAATTTATTTGGTGCATACTCTGTGCTATCAGGTATTTTCACATATACCTTTTCTTTTAATCTTGTAAAAGCAACCATGTGAGGTATTTTACAGGCCAAAAAAATAACAAAAACCTACTTCCTCAACTTGTTCAGGTGAAAAGAAGAGTTATAAGCATTCCAAAATAAAAACAAAAACAAACAAAAAACAGCCAAGTACACAGTCCATTTCCATCTCCTTTTATATATCTTCTCACACATTTTAGCATGAGGAGACTAAGAAACCAACTCAAATAAAGGGAATCCTTCTGGTCATTTTCATCTACAGGTACTTTTTAAGCCACCAACTTTCTACCTAAGGACCTTAAGGGATTAAATGCTGTCAATATCTGAAATAATTTTAAAGTGATCTAATATTTTGAAAAATTTGTTCCCATAGAAATACAAGCCTAAAAAAAGGGCACTATATTTTTTCAGATGTTATTTATTTTTTTATTTACTTACTTACTTACTTATTTCAAGTAAGCTGTATGCCCACTGTGGGGTTCAAACTCACAAACCTGAGATCAAGAGTCGCATACTCTACTAACTGAGTCAGCCAGGCACCCCTCAGATGTAATTTCTCAACAGGCAATGGTACCAGTTCAACTGATGGAAAAGATTTAAACATCTTCAAGAAAACAGAAGAAGTGTAGGAAAAAATTTCTAAAAATGTAGCACCATTACTTCAATGAATTAGCAAATTTCAAGACATGAAAATTACCTAAGAATTATGTATTTTTTCAAATAATCTATGTTTATATTTAGAAGTTCAACTTGTATGTTGTTATATTCAGCTTTCCTTCTAATTAGGAGCTCAACACTGACATCAAGTTATTTTACAAAATAAAAAGCAATTTCCTAACAGTGACTACTAACTTGTTACTAAGGAAATTCTTCAACATTTGGCATTTATTCCAAATGCAAACTTTTCTCAAGAGAAATACTAATATTGTGTTACAAACAAGACAGATAACCTGGTCAAGGTGTGAATGTATTTCACAAAAAACATGTGATCTTCCTAGTGCCTTTTATTTCTTGTATAAATTTCCTCAACATTCTTATGAATCTTTTTTCTAAAACCATATAATAACAAAGTACAGGTCATACAGAAACCAGATGTAAAGCTGACCTTTTATTTTTTTAAAGTATCCCCTTACTGAATAATGCCAGCAATATTATCACAAAATTACATTTTATAATCAAGTAATGTATACTCAATGTATATTTTTAGTGTGTGTGTGTGTGTGTGTGTGTGTGTATGTGTGTGTATCAATATATATATGTATCAATGACACACTAAACTTCATATGATTTATTTTAAATGATTGCTGGTTTTGGAGACTTAAAAACCACAAACTCTATGGCAGCAACGATAATGCATATATAGTTCTCTGAAAGATCATTTTTAAATTATTACATAATGGTGAAATATAATTTAAACAAAATACAAGTAACATTTACAGCATAAGGCTTTGTGGTTGAACAATCAGCACATCAAAGAAAAGTATCAGAGAAAGGCTTTAAAAAATAAAGCATGTTTCCTGTTAGAAGAATTTTGTCTTTCTTAAAAATGGCTAACTGTGCACATAAAAATGCAAACAAAAGGTTCCTAAAATTTCTAGAAAACAATTAAACTTTAGTTGCAGTAATTGATGAGATCAGACTTTACCATGATGACCTGAAAATTAATCTGTTGGTAACGAGAAGATACAACTGCTCATTTTTAGAGAAGTAAAGTTTATTACATTTGAAACAATACAGCGGAAATCTCAAAAGTTTACTCATTAAATATAGTTTCTTACAAATATCCTTTTGAAAATGCAATTCATATATGCTGCAACCTCAGAAGTTTGAATTCAAAATGAAATATGAAGGCAAGAGTCAGGGAAATCACATCAGAGGGCTTTGTCAAATATCTGTACAAATCAGGACATATTCTTCTGTCTGTGATATAGTAGGAAAGAAAGTGATTCTAAATATATCCAAGTAAATGCAGAAAAATACATTACTATTTGAGGCAGACCATGCTAAAACATAATTTACAATGATTAGTTTGCATTTAAGATGGTTAATAATGCCTTTAGTTTGAACCAATGAAATCAACATTAAGTGAAATTTTGCAGTATTTGCTCAGTCTTTTGTATTGAACATTAGTTAATCCGAAAAGTAAGTAAGATTGGAAAGAGCAAGCGACCTGATCCTTTTCGTTAGGTTTATCATTATCTCACTCAGTCATACTAAATGCAAACAAATCAATGGAGCATCAAGACTTTTCACACATTAAAATGAAGACAAATGACTTGTGAAGGCAGACTGTGTACCATGTAGTATTTAACATATGAATATTGCATTAACCATCAACTCAATTTTTTAAATAAAACAAGATTTACAAGCTAAAATAAACATTTGATTAAAAAATTCTGCTATTCAAGATACTCAGGTGTCTTTTTTCTCTTTGAGATTGGTAAGGGTTGGGTCTTTTAAAAACTTGAAGAGGAGGTGGTAAGAGGAAAAAAAATCCTCAATGCTTTTAAAAACTCAGCTGTTAAGAAGTCCATACAACTACTATGCTGGCGTGGAAACAAGGTGTTTTCTGTCACAGAACCATCCACTTCCCCATAGAAGTAGTTCCTCCAAGCCAACTATATAAAGATGTAAATCAGCTCACCCATGATTAAAATTGAAGTAATTCTTCAAAAATAGAGCAAGACACCTCACCCAAAAAGATCTTTTAAGTCATTGCTAGCTGAACTGCTATTGGTCATAGTAGTTGGCGGCTGTGCAAAGTTCTGCGGGTTAAAGAAAGGATTAGCCTGCACACCAAAGGCAGATTGTCCTATCATATTCATCTGTGTTCCTATTACTGAACTGCCCATACCTGGAGACCCCTGTGGTGGTATAAATTGATTAAGCCACTGATTTGGTTTCTGTTGTGACAACTGGTTCATGCTAACTTTGGGTTTTTGAGGGCCAAAGAGATTATTAAGAGCAGACATATCTGTGGGTCTTTGTTGAGTCGGCTTTGCACCAGCAGGAGGAACACTCACAGCACTGAAGTTTGGCAAAGTGGAAGGTGTTCCCAGTGTCATCTTGGTGACTCCAGGTGTGCTTGGGCTACCGAATAAGTTCTGGTTTGTATTAACCGGCATGCTGAATCCTGAAGTCTGAAAGCCCATGTTAGCATTTAAGCCGTTGGTCAAATTTCTCTTGGTATTATCAATTGGTGTAGAAAACATCATGCCAAGGCCCATGGAAGGAACAGAAGTGAAGGTACTTGAAGCAGAAATTTTAGGGGTACTAACAGAAAGGCTGGTCAAAGACGACATGTTATCCATCAATGTATCTGTCAAGTCCTTAGTCTGAAAAATATGAGGGAATTACTTTATCTCCAAGATTTCTAAATTAATTAAAGTCAATAAATGACAAGCTAAAATCAAGCTCAACAGTCTATACCAAATTAGCAAACCACAGCCTACAGGCCAAGTCCAGCCAGCCACATATTTTTATATGGTTTTTATAGATGAACACTGAATTGAACATGAACACTGAACAAGAAACCAAACTATAATCAACTTGAGGACAGGGAACACTAAATTTAAATTCCAATTAAATAAAATGCTGGCCTCCCCCACTGCTCCCCAAAATAGAAATATGTTCTTCTCTCATTGGTATATCTGTATTGCAAAAAGGATACTCTTATTACTTTTATATTTTGAATTATATCACAATTTTGTGGAAATTTGTTTTCTCTATTCTTACAAAAGTACCTAGAAAATAGTTTTTATTTTGCCTCTTGCCCCACAAAGATTTTCCTCAGAAGAAGAATCTTCGTGATCAGGAGATAACAAAAAATAATTTAAAGATCACTTTTAAGATAAAGTTATTTCTGCAGCCAGTAAGAGTATAAACTCTCTACAGGCAGGAACTTAGAACAGTGCCTGAAACATAACAGGAAATAAATACTGGTCAGGACATATAGGCAAGTATTCCTAAATCAAGTAACAGACAGACCTAACTATAACTGAAAAGCCAAAAATTTAAAATTACTTTTTGCTCAAAAATACATAGATGCATAAACATAATATTCCTGATCATTTCAAGGTGAACAGAGTTACTTAATACTATTAAATCTAGTATTTTTTAAGAAACCCTCTTATTCATGTAACTTTCTCTTTATTGGTAACAATCACTATCATAAAACATTGTATCTTAATCAGACTATTGAGGAGTTGTTAGAAAATCCTTTCTGCCCATACTTCTTAGAAACTCCATTACTGAAGTATTCTTTGAAATATAGTTTTATACAAACACTAGTAGGTAGAATAAGTTATATACTTACTTCTTCAGTACAGTATGCTTGAAGTCATGCAAAAGTATAACCTGAAATTAAGTATGCTTGAAATTATGCAAAAGGAATGAATTCTGACCTGTTTGACTGGAGCAACAGGTGTGTGTACTTGGGGTTTAAGAGGCTGCTGGCTTTTCAACTTCTGTGCCTGCTCCTGTTCTTTTGCTAATTTTTGTTTTTCTTCAAGAGTAAGAGACGCCTCAAAATGAAACAAAATAAAGTATCAACTGGCGACTTGGTAATTTCACTTGTAAAACAGAAAATGTCTTTTTTTGTAAAGTATGTCTTGGTATGTTTGACAATACCAAGTAGTTTGCAAGCTACTCTTGCACTAATGATTGCCACAGGTAAATTATATTTTGAATTATTATAATATTCAACTTTAGGTAGAAACAAATCTCTGCTAAAATACTTCCTTCCAGTATAAAAAGTTATTATTTTAATACCATTCATCAGACTGACCTTTTTCCAAACAAGGGGAATATCATTTAGTGGTTTTATTTCACAAAATTGGGAGACTCTTGTTCAACTCTAATCTATCTTCAAAAATATTTTAGGAACTAAACAAAAAGCTAAGGAAAACATAAAGAGCTTCTTTCACTGCTAATTTCTGAATCAAATTTGACATTTATCTTTTTCTTTTATCAACCTTGCTAAACTATAAGCTCACAGTGTGTTCTTACAATTTTGTAAACCCAATGCCCAGTAGCTTTGCACATATAGGTTCTAGTATTTATCAAATGAACAGAAGAAAAGTTGCTCCCTGCAGAAATTCAAACTTGACATATTTATTATAATGAATACTAACCAATACTTCAACTACAAAGTATCATTTTACAATTTATCACTGAAAATCAGAAGCAGAGAAGAAACACACTTCTTTATCAAGAAGTGTGACTGGCAAAGTGCAGTAGAAAGGACAAAGAAGGCAGGCAATCTAGAAATATTACCACATGGGAGGCTGTGTAATAAAGGAAGTTAAAATTCTCAAGTCTGTTTATTCTCAATGTGAGTCAGGTCATGTTTCCATGATAATTTTTAAACTTCATAAAGATTATTAAAGCATGCTTCCTGTTAAAATGCTAAACAGTAGTATTTCCCAACAAAAATCTGTAGTTTATAGGAAGTCCTATAATATAAATCAGTGCATTATAAGAACAAGTAAAGAAACTTACTCTTTTATGCTTATTCTGTAACCCATCCTCTTTATTTTCTGATTCACTGCCAGTCAGAAAGTCTGCTCCAATGTTGTTAAAGACTTTGTCAATCTGCTGAAAAAGAAAAATGTCAACCATTTGAATGACATCAAAAAACTGTGATTTTACACTTAAAAAGCAAAAGCCCCTCAGATGAAGCACACTGTCAAACTCTTTTTACAAAAATTAAAATGATCTAAATAAACTACCTTGTGACCCAGCAATTGCATTACTAGGTATTTATCCAAGGAATATAAAAATACTGATTCAAAGGGGCACACGCACCTCAATGTTTATAGCAGCACTATCAACAATAGCCAAATTATGGAAAGAGCCCAGATGTCCATCAACTGATGAATGGATAAACAGGTGGTATATTTGTACAATGGAATATTGCTCAGCCATCAAAAAAAATGAAATCTTGCCATTTGTGATGACGTGGATGCATAAACATCATATCTCTGATCGTTTCAAGGTGAACAGAGTTACTTAGTACTATTAAACCTAATATTTTTTAAGAAACCCTCCTGTTCATATAACTTTCTCTTTATTGGTAACAGTCACTATCATAAAACATTATACCTTAGTCAGGCTATTGAAGAGTTGTTGGAAAATTCTTTCTGCCTATACTTCTTGGAAACTGCATTACTGAAGTATTATAAACATAATGCTAAGTGAAATAAGTCAGAGAAAGACAAATACCGTATGTTTTCACGCATATGTGGAACTTACAAAACAAAACAAATGAATATAGGGGAAGGGAAAGAAAAACAAAATAAGTAAAAACAGAGGGAGACAAACCAAGAGGCTCTTAACTACAGAGAATAAACAGGGTTGCTGGAAGGGAGTGGGGAGAGGTTAAATGGGTGATGGGAACTAAGGAGGGCACTTGATGTAATAAGCACTAGGTGTTGATATACAACTGATGAATCACTAAATTTTACTCCAGAAACCAGTATTATACTATATGTTAACTTGAATTTAAATAAAATCTTAGAAGTAAACAGATAAATAAATAATCTAAATATCTTACCTGAGACCCAACATTTGTAGCCTTTGTCTCCTCAGAAGCATTCATTTGATTTCCTATATCCAAAGATCTGCAGGAAAGTTGAATTATGACAAAGCAATAAAAAGAAATGCTTATTTTTGAAATACTCATACTAAAAACAGTTCATCCGTATGTTTTTTTTAAATTATTTACTATAATTAATGTCTGCTTGCCCCAAAGAAGTAACATTGCATATACAAGTCTTTTTTTTTTTAATTTCATATTTGATATTTACTGGAGAATTCACTTAGTGTGTCATAAAACCAGGAAAGCATGATTCTTACTGTCAGAGAGCTCATAGCTCACTGAGAGACAAGGTATGACATGAGGAACTTGATGTGATTAAATTCAGAATCTGATTTTCACAATAAAGGCTATAATCACTATGATGAACTAGATCTAGGCCCTTGAAAAATAGGTAAGATTTAGATGGGAAAAAGAAAAAAAAAAGTTCATTTACGCCTCAAGTATAAATATTAGATATTAAATTTTTCTTATAAATTTTTAAACATTATTTATCTGGTTCTTATGTTAATAGTCAATCCATCAAACAACATAAATATATACATCACAGAATATTAGAACATACAAAGGGCTATTTCATGTCATTCTACACCTGGTATATTTATTTCCATTAGCCTTTATCTTACACTGGGGCAGAAGCTAAAAAATTTCTATCTGGGAATCTTGCTCATAATTGGTATCAACTTTACTGATGTTCTGGTATCTTTTTTTTTTTTTTTTTTAAGAGGGAGAGGGAGAAAGGGAGTAAGAGAGAGAAAGAGAGGAGAGGCAGAGGGAGAAGGAGAATCTTAAGCAGGCTCCACACCCAGCACAGGCCAGATTTGAGGCTCAATCTCACAACCTTGAGATCATGACCTGAGCCTAAATCAAGAGTCAGATGCTTAACTAAGCCACCCGTATGCCCCTGATGTCTCTTTTCACTGATATCTATTGGTTCAGGATTAAACAGACATCCTAAAATCATGTGTTTTTCTTTGGCAAACAAATACAGTGGAGAATTCATTTTAGTAAACTGGAGTTTAATAAACTCCAGTAATTTTCCCTTTCCCTTCTTCCTTTGAACGCTAGTATTTTGCAAATAACTTAATATTCTCCCTAAAAAAAAAAAAAAAGTAGATGATGTGGTATTAAATATGAAATGAATGCTCTATAAATGTTTCTGGAATCAGGAAAAACAAAAAGGGAGAAATCAAAACACCAGGGTTTCACAGATTCGAAAAATATTTGTAAGTGGTGCTCTTAGTGATCACCCTGAATTTACACCTTTAGTAGCTAATGCTAACATAACAAGAGACTTTCTCAGAAATAGAATTTTCCTTATGTATACAAAATGCTAAGACTGTATCATATTACACTTTTGTACTCAGAAATGACATTTGATTCTCCACAAGATTCTATTTTACACAGTTCAAGTTAACATATAGGAAAATTTTTAAATGCTTTACATGTAAACAAATTGAAATCTATCAGTTTTTCACTACGCAGAACAAACTGATGGTCACCAGAGGGAAGATGGGTGGAGGGCTAGGTGAAAATAGGTCAAGGGGATCAATGATGAACACTGAGTAATGATGTATAAAATTGTTAAATCTCTATGTTGTACACCTGAAATTATATGTTAATGATACTAGAATTAAAATAATAAACTTAAACTAAAAAAAAAAAAATCCATTTTTCTAGTCCTTATTCCAGAAAATCAGTCATGAAGTAACTTTAATCTCACTCCGGGGCCATGTACAATCCATATGAAACCTACTTACTTCTGCTGTTCTTGCATTATATGAAGTTGTTCCAGTTTAGTCTTATGTTCAGACTCCAATCTGTTAAGCATCTCTTTTATGACGGAAATGAAAGAATTGAACTGGTACAATAAGAAATTGATACAGTTATAATGTTTCAAGTTAGCAGCAAATGTAATCTAATAAGATAATTCAACAAGTTAACCATAATACTCTCTATTTTTACCAGAATATGACCCACTCATAGCAGCGATGTCACAAGAATAGTATATTTAAACTCAGCATATCACAGCAAACTTTTATAGTATTTCTGTATGATGGTGATAAAGCTGATGAGGATTTTAAGTTCCAGAAATTATGTCTCAATTAGTTTTATAGCCTGAGTTCTCTAAGAGGTATTATTCAGCAGTCTTACAAATTTACCCCCGGCAGTTATTACACATTGATTTTCCTAGAATAGTCCAAAATTGACCATCTGAATTTGTACATTATCTGGAAACAACCCATTTAATTATGCATAACAAAGTCAGTTTATTCGGATTGTTATAAAAATGACATGTTTGGCTAAAATAAATCTGTTTCCTAAAGTTAGCAGAAATATTAAACGTATATGGTTTAACTTTCAAATAATTATAGTTCCTAAAGTGTATCTAATACTATGTCCTAATGTAGTTTAAGCTTTGGTTAAATGATGATTCTTAGGGTACCTTAGATCATCATAAACAATTTATTTAACAATACCATATATTACAGGAAGAATCTAGAAACTGCTTTCTTTCCCTCCTAAATCTTTTTGTACTGGGTGCTTATACAACTCTTCATAGTAGGTTTATTAGTATTTATATTCCTTGGGGCGCCTGGGTGGCTCAGTTGGTTAAGGGTCTGCCTTTGGCTCTGGTCATGATCCCAAGATCCTGGGATCCAGCCCCACTTCAGGCTCCCTGCTTGGTGGGGAACCTGCCTCTCCTTCTCCCTCTGCTGCTCCCCCTGCTTGTGTTCTCTGTCAAATAAATAAGCAAAATCTTTAAAAAAAAAAAAATTCTATTCCTTAAATGAGGAAACTATGGTTCTGGGAGAGAGAAAGCAACTTAGTAAGAGATACTAAATAACATATAGAATTCACTTAAGTCTGTCTCCAGAGCTTGTGCTCATTTGTACTCAACACTGCTTCTCACCATGATGCTCAATCATCCCTTGTCTTACCATGAGAGTAACAAAACGCATTATTTCCTTAGCAGTTTACCTGGATGGACACTCTGATTAGTTTTTTTTTTCTTTAACTTTGTAATGAAGTATAACAAACTAATGGAAAAGTATACATAGATAAGCACACATGTTAAAAAAAAAATGAGTTTTGGTCAGATGTAGAAAAAGAACACTGGCAGCACCCCATAAGCTTCCTTGTGACCCCTTCTAGTTACTTCCCACCCTCTTATCCTACAAGTAAACACTAGTCTGACTTCTGGCAGTGTGGTTTTGACTATTTTTATACTTTATATAAATGGAATCATTTGGTAGATCTTCTTTGTCTGGTTTCACTTGCTCAACATTATGTTTGGGAGATTCATCCATATGAATGTAGTTGGTTACATATAGTTGAATGTAGTTGGTTCAGAAGAATTAACACAGTGGGCCTGGACTGCTATCTTTGAAAAGGCCTGCTTGCGAGGTTGACTGTTGGCTGGTGTCCAGGAACTCAGATTTTAGGAGAGTTCCCACCATTAACTGTTGAAAGTGGCTCACTAAATTGTACAAAGACTGTTTTATGCTAAACATCTGCTTTCCTTCTGGAAGTCTGGAATTTGGGTCCATGTCAGGCAGATAGAGCTACAACACTTCACATATACAATGACAACGCATTACCAGGGAGAGTAAATATATTGAGATGACTCTGGAAACCTGCAGCTGGTTTCCTCCAGAGTGCTCCAGACTTCTTCCTTTGCTGATTTTGCTTTATACCCTTTCACCATAAAAAATCATAGCCATGAATACAACTGTATGCTGAGGCCTGTGACTCCTTCTACTGAATCACTGAATCTGGAGGTGATCTTTGGAACCCTGACCAAGACAAGCTGTATTATGTTTTGATTGCTACTTAGTATTTCCTGTTTTATAGTCAAATGCAAAAAAAATGTACTTTCTTAAATCAAGTTACCTTTTTCCATAATTTAAAATATCCTTAGATTATAATCAGAACTGACAGAAGAGGGCAGTCTTAAATTAGGAACCCTCTCCATGAAGTGAATAGCAGACCACACCCATGTTAACTATTGGAAAATACCAGAAAATATGAATCAAAATATTTCTGTTGATGAAAATAGACCCCTAAAAAAATCAACCATAAAGCTGAAGAAAACTAACACCACATTCCAAATGAAATTATATATTATGAAATAAGCATTTGGGAATATTTAAAAACATTCTAAATGACCAAAAGTTGGACTTAGGCATATTATCATCGTATTTTTCTCCAATATTCAGTTTCCCTTTTTGCCAATTGTAACCTCAATCCTGCCATCCAAGATATGAAGAAATTTATCAAGCCAATTATCAAGCCAAAAATTGAAATTTAGGGACACAAACTTTCAGAGGTTTACCCTACTACTTCATATGAAATTTGGGTCTGATTAATTTTATAAATTTCTCTAACTCCAAAACCCCATTCACTCAGCACTCTCCCCTAAGGCCAAAAGCTTTCCTGCTTAACTCCCAGCTTTCTGCTTCCTTAATTCCTCTAATTTATTTTCAGTACTTAATTCCCAATCTTGCCCGCCTATCCATTTCTGACACTCTCTGGTAAATAGTAACCAATTCTCAGTCTTTTTTCCATTTTTTACTCCATTAAATACCAGTTCTACAGTGAACAAATGACTTGTCATTAACTCAAATTTTCTCTCAGTTCAATAAATATTTTTGATTTTTAGCACTGCACTAAGTGCTGGGGCTATAACAAAGTATAAGATATAACAACCAGCCTTCTGGGAAAGGCAGACACGTAAGTACATACCTGTGATAACTACAGTGACAGAGCTATACAGAGAGATAACTGTATAATAATCTTTGACCACATTACCTCTTTGAGCAAATGTTACCACATCTTAAAATCTCAAATACCTAAACCAGTACACCGGAAACTAACACTGTATGTTAACTATACCGGAATTAAAATAAAAAACACATCAACAACAACAAAAAAAACAAATACCTAAATCAAAGAGCAATTTGAAGTCTACGTATACTAATCTCAATTTATCTCTCTCCCATTATTTCCCTACTGTATTATAGGTATCTCTCAGTCAAACTGGATTATTCATTTCCTATGGCAGATAGACTCTAAACTCGTTCCCAATTATCTCCTCATTCTGCTGCTCAGGGCTTTGTGTAACTCCCTGTCTTTGAGAGTAAGCAGGAGCTGTGACTTGCTGGTAACCAACAGAATTCAGCAAAAGGAATGGATGTCATTTCCTTGATCACACTATAGGATGTTGTAACTTCCATCTTTTTAGCAGATTCTCTTTCCCACTTTGATGAAACAAGTTGCCATGCTGGAAGGCCCATGAAGCAAAGAACTGACAGTGCATCTAGCTAACAGCTAGAGACTGAGGCCCTCAGCCCGACAACTTAAAAGGAACTGAATCCTGAGAAAAACTATGTAAGCAGGTTAGAAGCAGAGCCTTCTTTCCCCCAATTGAGCCTTCAGATAAGACCTCAGGCTTTGACTGTAGCATTGTGAAAACTCTTGAGCAGAGAATTCATGCCCTGGCTTGGCTGACCCACAGAAATAATGAAATAACCATCTAGTGTATGATGATTTGTTAACATAGCAATAAATAACAGATATACACCCCAGACACATTACATTGATTTTTTTCTTTGATCATGTCAACTTCCCAGCCCCAAATCTGAAGTAGTCCAAAATCCTACATATCTTTCTAAGTTCTAGTTATTTACTATCTCCCAATGAGAGACCTACATACTGCTTACTTTGAATCCACAAACTTTCTTTATTGAATTCTTGGCATATTTTTTCTTGTTTTAGCCACACTTAAATGTAACATATTTCTATATTTAATGCCAAGAAAACAGTAAGCTGGATAAACTGAATAAAGCACAAAACTATTCTTACCTGATTAAGATTAAGATTATTTTCAATACTCAGGGGAATCAGATGAGGCAATACTTTTCCAGCCAACTGCTCTTTGGTGATTCCCAGCTTCTTATGAGTAAAAGTACATTTGTAAATACCTGATAGAAAAGAATGAGACAAATTTCACAGTTCAATACCACAAGTTAAGAGACATTAGGAAAATACTGTATCTACATGAAATATCTTGATAATTAATATAATTACACATTTCTCCTTGTCAGTGCCTAGAAGGATGTTCTTACATTGGATCAGAATGATTTCAGCTTTATCACCAGTTTAGATTTAAACACCATGACATATTTATCCTGAATTCTTTTGGCTTAAGAGCACAGTTAATTAAAAGCCTATCACACCAGGAGCAAGGTTACAGAATGACCCTCTACCCTGAAATTACCTGAATATATAGTTCAGACTTCTCACTCAAGCTTGTGACATCTATTTCACAAGTGTGTGAGGATAGGTCTTATACCTTTCTTCACTTCTTCTACTAAACAGACTTAACATGCTTGAAACTTTAATAATTTAATTCAACTCCACACAACCCTTCCCTACAGTCTCACCTATTTACTCAAAAACTTCAAGACCCTGCTTATTACACTTATTCTACAAAGCCTTAATTTGGTAAACTGAGCACATTTGTTTCTCATTCTCTGAATGCTTTTGTTGTGTTTTGTATATAATCTATACCCTCAGAACACACCATATCCTAAAATTTTGCTGTTAATGTACACTTCGCTTATAAACTCAAAGAGTAACTTTACTGAACACCTACTAAATGTTTATTCATTAGGCACTTATTTGTTATGCTCATTACTTCTGTCTTCCCATTTTATCACTGAATTCTCATAAGACTCCCATAATGATGCATTTTATCCTCATTTGGTAGATGAAGCAACTTTTCAAAGTCACTGCAGGAACTGACACAACCAGGACTGGAGCTAGAGATCTTTCCACTGTGCCAAAGTCCTTCTCAAGAAAACAAATTTCTTTGAGCGGAGAAGTTTCATACCATATCCCATGCCTACACAGGTCCACAATAAATTATTTGCTGACCATTCCTACAAATATTTACTGAGGACTTTCTGTAGACCAGGCACAACAGTAGGTGTTAAAAATACACAGCTGAATAATTTGGTTTTTCTTCAAAATTAACAAACTTTAAATTTAGTAAAATGTAAACTCGTTCATGTTTTTGTGATTCTATAATTATGTCTGTTTCCATGAGTATAGTAGCACCTCAGAATTTCCAGACTATAACTAATAGTAAACAATTTCTATTGTCAAAGCTATAACTATAGTGAACAATTTCAGAGTTTCTTGACAGAGTAATCTGTAATTATGCTGATGGAATAGAATGTGCTGTAAGGCTGATATGCTTCATAAACCCATCACTTAATAGTGAAACACACTGGCTAAGATTTGAACATATATAAATCAAAAACCAGCTCTACCATTTACCAGTTGTGTTATCTTGGATAACTTATTTAAACGCTGGGCCTCAACTTCCTTACCATAAAACAGAAATAACAGTACCTATCTCATTGGAATTTGGAGAGGACAAAATGAGATAATGAAGAAAAAATATTCAGCATAGCGCCTAATACAAACTGGGTACCAAGTAACCATCAAGTATTACTATTAAGACTGGTATCAGCATTTAAGCAGCTTTGTTTGCCTTTCTTATTTGGTATCATTTCACAGAGAAAACTACATATGATCATGGTATTTGTGAAGCTAGGATTTCCAAATGTCTAATTCTTTTGTAAATGTCAAGGAAGACCACAGTTTTTGCTAAAATTAACAAAAAGAAAAGTTCTATCATGATATTTATCTCACCATTCCTCAATTACTGAATGCAATATACCTGAAAAAGGATACAAAGGTTTTGTAATTTGGAAGATTCATTTGCATGACTATAAAACAATAAAGTAGCATCAAATGACATTAAGTTTTCAGCTACCTAAAATTCCCATGAGGACTGCGGGTTCCTTGGATGGAATTTGTTGTAAGAAGGGCAGGATATCATCAAGTACAAACCACTTATCCAAGTATTCCAAAATCTTTCCTAAGCACACTAATGAATTTACACGAACCTATTAAAAGAGGTAAATTGCATTAGTCATTTAAAGTCTTAGCAATCTAGAACAAAACGTTTAACTCTAAATTTAATCTTCATATAGATATATTAAAATCTCAGGAATAAAAGTAGGTTTAAAAGCTCTCCTCCTTTAAAAATATAGGAAATCCACATATTTACTAACTCCCCTGGACTTGTTTCAGTAAGAATTTATGATTGCTTTACCAGGACACTAGTTAGCTAAAGGCAAGAAATGACTTCAATTTTTGTATCCTTCTAAATAAAGTGATTAGGATTTGAGAAGCTTTACTATATATGTGTTTACTAACAATAATTTTTTGGGGACATCTGAATTATGAAAAGGACTACATTCTCCTAGCTTCCAGTACTTTCCTCTAACTCAAGGTTAATTCATTCTTAAATTAAATATTTCAACATCATGTAAAAACTATTTATATTTTACCCTACATAAAGTTTTCTATTTCTAAATATATCTTTAACACCAATAACTAGAACCTGATACTTAGTACATTTATCAAAATTCTATCTATATTTGCTTGACAACTTTGATAAGCATGTCATACCCTATTTTTTTAGCTTGAATATGTTAAGATAGAATACCTTCAGAAAAAAGGCAAAGCAAAAAAATACAGCATACTGTTACATACAAAAAAACTGATGGTTGCCAAACGGGAGGTGAGTAGGGGGCTGGGTGAAATAAAGGGGATTAAGAGTATACTTATCATGATAAGCACTGAGGAAGGTATAGAATTGTTCAATTATTATATTATACACCTGATACTAATATAACATGGTATGTTAATTATATTTCAATTTTTATAAAAAGGATATTTTGAGTCAGGATCCTATCAATAGAACTGCAGAAAAATTTTAAAAATTTTTAAAAAACACACTGAGAAAAAGCAGAAAATAATTTAGTTGGTTAAAAAAAAAGCACCATATTTCTATAAGAAAGATAGAAAATTTTTTCTGAAAAATAAGGTATAATTTTTTTTCTGAAATTCAGACATAAAGGATAGTACAAATTAAAAAAAGATACCCAATTAATTTGCTTTTAGAATCGGTATTATAAAAGGAATTGCTACATTTTTTATATGTGTGTATATGTGTGTCAAGAGAAGCTAGAAATACTAGTTTAATTTTATTTTTATTTTTAATATAAAATATTAGTCATGTAAGTCATGAAGAAATAGAACTCTTGGAGCATCTTACCTACCTCTGTGTATAATTTATTTCTCTTTATTTTCAGTAAACAGTATTAAATACAATTCTAACTCAAAACTCATGTTTCACTAATTTCCCAGTTAGAATTCTTTAATCTTAGAGGTCTATGTATATGAATGAAATTCAGAATCAAATCTGCTCCTCTGAAGACACGAGCACTGTACGTGTATAAAATGCAAATCCATTCCAGAGTTACTGTTCTAAATACATTGATTATAACTCTTTATAATCATGTCTTTAATGGCTCAGTTGGCATCTTAAAAAGAGATATAAACATTCCCAGGCATTAATACAGACCATTTAAGTATCAATGCTTCCCACCTTACCCTGCATACTTAGAACTAAACTAGAACATGTACTTTTACAAAATGTATGCTAAAATAAATCTACGCTGCCATAAAATACAGTGTGCCTTATATAATTTTTATTTTCTTTTTTTTCTAAAGATTTTATTTTTTATTTTACTTTGAGTAATCTCTACATCCAATGTGGGGCTTGAACTTACAAGTCCCAAGATCAAGAGTCACATGCTCTACAACCAAGCCAACCAGGAGCCGGCAGATTTTTAAAGGACATTTTGAAAATGAAATTTTTAGCTGAATATTACTACCATCGATTTTAAAAATTCAATCATAAAATTTAGAAAATTTCAGAGAAAAGAAGTGGATTTCAAATCTTTTTAATATTTATGAAGAAAAAGACTCAGAGGGGTAAGTTAACTTGCCCAATGGCACAGGACAGTTAGTAGTAGAGTCAGAATAAAAACTCGGGCTTTTTTACTTCATTTCATACTGTTCATCTTGGTAAACAATAATTTTTTTTCTATTTTGATGTTGCTTTCCATCTCAGTGCTTTTATACCAAATAAATAAATAAAACCCATGACCTAATATAGATTGGATCACTATAAGGTAAAATCATGTCATTTAAATCAGCTTAAGCTACAAATGCTTGTATTTATTTAAATTTACATTTTACCTAATAAAGATGGAAGAGGTCTCCAAAGCACTATATTTACAAATTTAATAACATGACCATTATCAAACATTAATATAAAGAACTGATCAGATGAACGAAGGACATCTCTCCATCTTTTCTAAAGCTGCTATTTGAAGAGAATATTCAATGTTACTTCCATAAAGAATTATCTGTGGGATCAATTCTTATGATCTACTGTTAGAGAAAAGGTTGGGAATAAATATTTCTCCCAATACGAGATAATGAGAACTGTTACTTACTGCTATTTACTACATCCTTGACTACCAACTATGTTACAATTCTGTATTCAAAGGAATCAGCTGCCTTTGGCCTAGATTCTTGAGTACAACTATTCCTCCCCACCCCAACCTTGTGTTCGTATTAATGTATTTTACTGTACCCTAATTTTTTTTTGAAAGTAGGCAAGTAAGTGGTAGGTACAAAAATACAGATAACTAAAAGTAAAGGCAGTTTATGAAAGGAAGCTGTTCAAAAAGTGTTTAGGCTTTTACAACAAGTTAAACTCATGATTATTTTAAAACTACCAACAAAATAAATTGTGAATTAAAGCATAAAAGTCTTAAGAAAGAAAAATTACTCAAATTTTCTCTTGAAGCACTAAAATTAAGGGACAGGAATAAGGCCAGGGATGTAATACTACAAAATTATGTATGAGGGAAAACTACAGCTATTGATCACTTTTATAGCACTGTATGCAGGCCACCTATAGCCAAGATGAAATATATAAACAAACTATAAAAGGGTTATTTAACAATAAGAAAATAATTTAAAACAATGAGAATTTAAAGAAAAGCAAAAATTAATATGTAATTACTTACAGCAAGGGAAGACGTTTGTAGACATGCATTTTTAATTCTTGGTATCAAAGCATTTTTCATGGATGGATAGTCTATAAGATTTGCAAAGGTTGGAATGATGTTTAAACAGAGTTCCTATTAAGAAAATACATGGATTCAATCTTAGGGAAAGATTCTCTTCACTTTTCTCCCACATATTAAAAAATATTTTACATTTGCATGGTTAATTTGTCACACAGTTTGAAATAAACTTTTATGTATATTGTATCATTTGCTCCTTTCAACAACTATTTGAAAGCAGAATATTTATCACTAGTTTTCAATTTCACAGATGAAAAAACAGACTGAAAAGACTTTCCTCAAAATCATACAAGGTCATATGACCTAGCATATGGTAACAACATTCCTTGGTCTCATACCTAAATTTCTTTCCCTCACAACACAATTCATCATTTATTATTTAAGAATAGGAACACCTAAGTTTTGCTTTCTTTCACAATGAGGGAAAATCAAGTACAAAGTGACATCAAACTATTCATCTTAAGGGATTTCTTAGCTGTTACATAAATCCTTATGACAGAATATAATATGAACATTTTATTTAATATATTTTAAAAGATTGTTTAATAATACCAGGGAGAAAATGCAGTAAGATACTATCACATAATCCCAACTTTTAAAATGTGTAGGTACACGTATCTGTCTATAAGCTCAGGGAAAAAGACATAAGGACAGATCTGGAAATGTTAAGTCTGGGCATCTCTAAGAGAGGATTTTAATTTTCTTCATATTTTTAAGTACTTCCAAATTCTGAAACTTCAGCAAGTATAACTCATAGAAACAGGAAAAAGTTATTTAAAACATTGTTAACTAATGCTGGCCATAATGTAAATGATTTTAACTGGGAACTCTGAATGAGGCTAACAGAGGAAAAAGGGCAATGACTAAGGAAAAGGGAACTAAATGAGTTAAAGAAAAGAAAAAGAAATGGCTTGAGAACTAACTGGCTGAAGAACATACATCTCAGATACCTTAAAAGGGCAGAATGATCCTTGTAGCAAAGCACAGAAGGGATTACTGAAGAAAATGGAGGCATAAATGTGTATCAGGGAAGAAGTTAAACAAATCTGGTATACTTAAAGACATTCATTTGTAGCTAGCAAATAGAAATGAATTAACCACTAAGAATCTGTTATCAAAATAATGGCCACATATTTTATTTGCTTTATTCCCAGATTTCTAAAAGGCATATATGATTTTTATGTTTTATCTACTCAGAACTACAATAAATAAGTGGGTGATGTACCTCGAGGATAAGAAGTACAAGCTACATTCAAGGGGCCATTTTCTACAGATGGGAGAGAACAGGCAAGGGTGAATAGCTTGTGGGATACTGTACTCCCGTTACCAGAGGGTGCCTCCATAGGGAAGGTCAGCTTTTAATTCAAGAGAGTGAGAATGCATACACATTGTACTGTGTAACCGAGCAGTAGGTTACAAAGAGGCAAATCTTAAATTATGTATAAACCATATAGGTAAAGGAGGGGAGGAAGAGGTTTTCCTGAAGAGGAAATACAGTGAAGAACCTAAGAACAGGAGACTGAAACCACCCAAAACTCAAGGAAATCATTAACTCATTCTCAGGAACTTCTGCCTCTTAGTTATACTTTATAACTGGTGGTGGAGGGGGAAGAATAAACATAGCTTCTATGTTTAATTTTAAAGCTAAAAAATTTTTAAGTTGGTTTACATACATATTTCTGTTCATGCCTCTAAGCATCCTAACTTTTGTAAACCATCTTCTACTTTTCCAGGTATTTTTCTAAACTCTTTAGCCTCTTAACTATTTCTAATCAAACTTCACTTTAAAATATCACTCCAAAAATGAATTTTGGAAGTTACTTTCCAGTCTTCTACTTGCATGAAACTTCAAAAGATTGTTGTTTCTTGCTCTTGCTCTAATACTCTCCCAAAGCTTAAATAGTCTTTTAACTTTATCAGACTCTGCCAAGCAATGCTCATACTAATTAATTGGACAGGTGACTAAAGACTTATATTGAATGATACAAGAAATGCTGGTTTGTAAAATTCAGCAAAGTTGCACAGGTCAATCTGTATTAAATATTAACTACTTCAATAAATATTCACTGACTGATAATTACTGGCTAAACGAAGTCCCTTAGGAAGAAAAATGGGCTTTCATGTCACTCAACTTTTTTTCTCCTTCCTAATCTCAGTGACTATAAAACCAGGTTGGCTACACAGGGCCTGTGGGAATGTTTTAAGAAGCTATAATTCACAACTCCTTTGGAAAGGGCTAAAAAGTAGAAGTAAGTACACCCTCCCCAACTGTCCCCTGTCATTTGGACAAAGGCAGCATATCCTCACCTTTAAGAAGGTATGACCTTATAAGGACAAAATTTAACATCAACTTCACAACTTTGAATAAACAAATGAACTTAGACAAAGACTGAAATGAGCCAAAAAAGTAACCCTCATACATGTGGGATTAGGTTCACACCACTTATTTTTAAGTAATCTCTACACCCAACGAGGCTCAAACTCAACCCTGTTATCAAAAGTCACATGCTTGGGGTGCCTGGGTGGCTCAGTGGGTTAAAGCCTCTGCCTTCGGCTCAGGTCATGATCTCAGGGTCCTGGGATCGAGCCCCGCATCGGGCTCTCTGCTCCACAGGGAGCCTGCTTCCTCCTCTCTCTGCCTGCCTGACTACTTGTGATCTCTCTGTCAAATAAATAAATAAAATCTTTAAAAAAAAAAAAAAAAAGTCACATGCTCTACTGACTGAGCCAGCCAGGCACCCCCAATATTAGGTTCACATTAGGAAAAAGGTTTTGGTCAGTAACTTTTAAATATTAAAATTTTAGGGATGCCTGGGTGGATCAGTTGGTTAAGCTTCTGCCATGGGCTCAGGTCATGATCCCAGGATCCTGGGATTGAGTCGCACACTGGGCTCCTTGTGGGGAGCCTGCTTCTCCCTCTGCCTGCCTCTCCCTCTGTCTGCCACTCCCCCAGCTTGTGCTCTCTCTCTCCCTCTGACATAAAAATAAATAAAATCTTTTAAAAAAATTAAAATTCTGTTTCTCTTTACTAGGATTTCTATACTAGTAAATAAACTTTAAATATAAAACCATTAAGCAGTGCAATGATCTTAATATAGGTACTTATTTCTTCCAAAGTAAAAAAAATCAAAAAACTAAATTACATTTTTAACAGTGATCCAAATATTTTTTCCAAACAGTCTGTAGAACCAAACTTTTAATAGCAAAGCTAAAGAACTAAAAGTTTGGCAAAGTACATGATATTTTAACATCACCTTTGTGACAAACAAGCATGACTACAAATGTGTTAGGAATGGTCACATTAAATTACTGTCTGGTTTTCTATCTACTTGCTCCACAAATTAACTTCAATGTAGAAGGAACACTTAGAAGACTGAGTTATCAACCATGAAAGAAAATTATGAGTATGGGAGTACCTACTTAACATTTTCTTAAGAAAAAGGCACATGTATCTTTGACATTTTCATTCCTATGTTAGTTACTCATTCAGGAAGAAGATATAAATCAAATTTTCCAGAATAGAACATCTTTCATTTTATTTCATTAATACAGGCATTTGTCAATTGATTCTTTAAACTAGTTGGGAGCAGATACACTTTAGTAACAGTACACAATCCAATTCAATGGATTAATATATATCACTACTGAGTTTTATAGAAAAGATTTTACAACTCAACCCCAAAATGTACTTCTTTCTTTTGCTTTAAAAACAAAACAAAAAATAAATCAAAATCATTATTAAAGAAAAAAAAATCAAATATTATACCTGGATCTGAATGGAAGGAGCCTCTAGTGCTCTGTAAACCATTGGTAGGACACTGTTCTTTATCTCATCAGGAGGAGTTTTGGTTAGTAGCAAATCCATTTTTTGTAAGAAAATTAACAAAATCTATGTAAGAAAAGAGGAACAATGTATTAAAGTCTAGAATCTTTAAAAGATTTCACTTATGACAAAATTTAAAATATCTTCAAAAAAGTAAGTTCTACATTTTGACACTCACCATGTTGCTAGCCTGAAGGCATGGAAGACAAAAACATACAAATCAAGTTTCTTACATTTCCAGAAGCACACTATTTAATATCTGCTCTCAGTTTAAATATTCAAATGAAGACTAATTTCCTAACTCTCACACATCTTCAGTAATACATCACTCACCCATAACTACCACTATCTGGAATCTACTGAACTGGAAAAAAAAATAATAAAAATAAGCCTGAAAACAGCAAAGTCAAATATCCCAAAGCAGCAAATTCACTTGGCTTCTAAGTTTAAGAGTAGAAGAAAAGGTACAGAAATGAAAGGGACTCCACTCCCCTATGATCCTTTGTTGTGTTTCTTAAATTCCACATATGAGTGAAACCATATGACAACTTCATTTAAATGACTTATTTTGCTCAGCACAATACCCTCCAGTTCCATCCATGTCACTGCAAATGGTAAAATTTCATCTTTTTGAGGCCAAGTAGTTTTCCACTACACACACACACACACACACACACACACACAACCATTCATCTGTTGATGGACATCTGGGCTCTTCCATAGGTTGGCTATTGTGGACATTGCTGCTATAAACACTGGAGTGCAGGTGCTCCTTCGGATCATGTTTGTATCCTTCAGGTAAATACCTACTAGTGCAACTGTTGGGTCGTAGGGTAGCTCTATTTTTAACTTTTTGAGTAATCTCCATACTGTTTTCCAGAGTGGCTGTACTAGCCTGCATTCCCACCAACAGTGTAGGAGGGTTCTCAGAGAGGGAGACAAACTCTAAGAGACTATTAACTCTCAGAAACAAACAGGGTTACTGGAGGGGAGGTGGGTAGGGGAATGGGGTAACTGGGTGATGTGCATTGAAGAGGGAATTTGATGGAAGGAGCACTAGGTGTTATGTGCAACTGATGAATAACTGAACTCTACATCTGAAACTAATGATATACTACATGTTAATTAATAGAACTTAAATAAGATTTTTTTAAAAAGAATTCAAAGGGACTGTCATGAAAAATTCTAGAAAGAACATTTTCAATTGTCCCAGATCTTTTTCTCACCTAGCTACAACACATACCTACAATTATAAGGAACAAACTGCCCCTTCTATTCATGCAGAATACTGAGTGAACATGTGACTCCATCACTTTGCCTCCTAACACCTTGACCATGTTTGGGAAACTCTGTTTCAAAGCCTATAGTTCCCTCACCTGCCCTTTCCTAGCCACAGGAACTCTTGCCTTATCACCACAGACTTCCTTTTGTTCCTCTCCTTTCAAAGAAAGAACCACGAATAGCCTGTCATAAAACCATTATAACAAGTAGTTGATGGTTTACTAATACGCTACTGCCATGTAGTGTCAGAAACATGTAATAATATTTACTATGTACCTAGAAATTTCATTTAATCTTAACAACCCTTCTTGTTTTAGAAATGAGCTAACAGGCTTTAAGAGAGTAATGACTTGTCCAAATCATGCTCCTAGTAAAGATGAAGATCAGATTCAAACCCAGTCTTAAACCTAAGACTACCTTGATTCTGACAAATAAATATTACACTAGAGTCTATATCAGAAACTAATTACATTTTCACTTACAATACACACACATATTATTTCTCTGGTGCTGTAATCACTTCCCCTCTTCTGGTGAAACTATTTATTACCAGGAAAATAAAAGAGAAACAACTGGCATAAACTATCTACAAATTAAAGGCCCTAAATAACAAAACAAACAAAAAGCAAATAGACGAAAGTGCAGGAGAAAAAGAAATAGTCTTCCCAAATCTGTAACTTTTAATAAGAATGGTATACCACATGCCAAATCTCATTACAATTTATTTTCGGAGATGGTAAATTATGGAGAGCCATACACACTTACTTGCAAAGTTTAATTATAATTTTAGGAATGGTTCACTTCAAATATATGCAAAATAGTTTCTGACTAATGGAAAAGAAGTCTCCAGTACTTACCTCAATTTTTAAAAAGCCACATATCCATTCCTTTCATTTTCAATGATAGTCATCATTGACTAACATCATTAAATAACAGCAGATAAATAGAAAAGAGTATCTATACACATACCTGGATTGGCTCCTGCTGTTTAAAGACAGGGCCAAGTTCAGGTAGAATTAATTTGACATATTCTTCTTTGGTGCATTCTTCAGCAATCAGTAGAACATTGGGCAAAACAAAAGGTACCATGTCAGGGTTTACAAATTCTGAAGTCAAACAAGGCAAAATTCTCTGCACAATGACACGCTGAAAGGCAAAAATGTTTTCACATAACTAAATTTAACTTCACATCTTTAGTATTAATATTGAAGTTACAGTCTTAAATCTCCAATCCCTTTGGGGAAGATGACCATATAATTTATGGTTGAAACTGGGACATTGTTGAGAGTAAATGTCGGGGTGCTCCGACTAACTATGTCAGCACAAAAGAAATAACTTGGGAATGTTACAGATAAAGGGGGACATATGGTCACCACTCCTTTAGGAAACCTTCTCTCATTAGGCTTCACTAGTATGTCTCTCCTCTTCATTACTTATGATTCATACCAAACAACTTAAACACTGTTCTGTTTTGTTAACTCTATCTACACATACTCTGAGTCTTGGAGAGCAAGAATATTTTGATTCTTTTTTTTTATCTACATAGCATCTAAGTAAAGGGCCAGACAAACAGTGCATAATCAATGAGTATCTGACAGATTAAACACTGGAGATATTTTTGTAACCAGGAATCACCAGTTTTCCAACCACGACTTCTAAGGCATTCACCAACATTTTTTATACTAGAATACGCTCATGATATGATAAGTAGAAAAGGTAACTTAAAGGCATAGGAGAGGCTAGTAACAATACAGATGTACTGCTTAATTGCTGGTGAGGCAATGATCTCCACAATGACAGCTTATGGACTTCTCCTCTGACATTTAATGTCCAGGTACTATCTTTGCATAGGTAGTACTCTTCTAATTTTCTTATCTATCTAATTTATTAAATTATTTTTGGGCCCTGAGAAAAAGGTCCACTAAACTTTCAGGTTCAGTCTGCAGCCTTCCATAGTCATTTATGCACCTAAAGCAAAAATTACATTTATTTCTCTGGAAGAGTTACTATAGTAAATAAAAATCCTGACTATAATAAAAAGTGATCAACAACAAACCTTGGGCAGTTTTGGTAGGACTTTTGGCAGTCCTTTGAAAAACTGTGATTTCTGAAGATTATCTCTTTGGAATAAGGTATCAAAATACTGCAGCGTTACTGCACCAACATCATCAAAGAAGGGAATCTAAAAACAGGAAATAAAATTATTTTGATAAATATTAAAGTACTTCTCATACCTGAAACTGCCATAATATAGTAAAACAAATATTCAAAAACATTTAGCAAAAATGCTAAAGATCACTTAATAATTCTAATTAGAAAAATAAAAATAAGGAAGTAATAACCAAATTGCTTCTCAAGTTCAAATTTTCAGTCACTACTTGTAAGTTAGCTGGGCAGTAACATTTTCTTTACCTAACTAGTAAATACTGAAAGATTAAGTAAAATATCTTGAAGGCATAAAGAGTACTATTCATCTATTAAAATCCATAGTTACATGAGCAAATTAGAGGCTCATAGATTCTTGTGTCCAAAATTTCTATACCTACATGACTATTAAGAATCTGATTATTTGAAATCTTAATTTTATATCAGAGCAGTTATATACATAAATTATTTAATTGCTTAAAATTAAAAGAAGTTGAATATTTAACATACTCAAGGATAACGATGCTATCTGGGGACTCTACCTGGCTAAATCTTGCTTTAGAAGCACTTAATTTACTTTAACTCATTGTCCCTCCACCTGAGGCAGGAATTCATGTGTACTCACCTTTGTCATTTGATCTGCATCTGGTCTTACAGTTGGAGTGACATTTAAGAGTAGTTTTACATGTTCACGGACTTCCTCAGGTATATTTGAAAGTGAACTAGATCCTAAACGACTCAACTATTTAAAAGAGTGATAATATTAAATATGAATATAAAATATGCAAGAACACAATACATTTATAGTCAATAGTCTATTTTAAAAAACTTTTTGAAATTTACTCAAAAATATGTTACAGTGAACAAACTGCTAATTCTGTGGCAAAACACTTATCCTCAATACCTGAAATTGTTTATATTACTGAAACAAATGCCCAGCATTTTAGATCATAATTCAGTAGTAAATAAAAGCCACAATTAAAGTTGTGGTAACAAACATTAATCCTTATTATTTACAAAATTACTTTTGTTAAGCTGATTTTATGTAAACTTAAAATATGAGACATCATCTTATTTTAGATTTCTGAACTCATTTTTTTAAATCAAAGAAACATTTAATACTTTCAATGCAAGCAATTATATATATATATATATATATATATATATATATATATATATGGCAAATTACCTGATCCAACTGCCTACTAAAACTCTTGTAAATATCTTGCTTGTTAACTTCAAATATGGGTTTCCCTTTATTAAATACAGCATACATGACAGTTCCTAGTGAGTACATATCACTGGCTGCTTCACAGCTCACAGAAAGTATGTATTCAGGAGCCAAATATTCAGGATTTGGAAGACACAATGATGGTAAATTTGGGTCCCATTCTTTACAAGGAAACTTAGGCTATAAGAAGACAGAAAAAAGATTATATAGATTAAATATTCCAAAGTAAACCAAAAACACTATCAAGCAGTAGCAACCTAGCTTTAAATTCATACTCAGTCATGGAAGTAAAAATATCATCACCACCTTCAATCTTAAAATTTTCAAATTCTCAGGGCGCCTGGGTGGCTCAGTGGGTTAAGCCGCTGCCTTCGGCTCAGGTCATGATCTCAGAGTCCTGGGATCGAGCCCCACATCGGGCTCTCTGCTCGGCAGGGAGCCTGCTTCCTCCTCTCTCTGCCTGCCTCTCTGCCTACTTGTGATCTCTCTGTCAAATAAATAAATAAAATCTTTAAAAAAAAAAATTTTCAAATTCTCAAATCTGGAAAGGGCACTAAACAAACTGAGAGATATGAATAAGAACTCTTGCAACCTGGGTGCCTGGGTGGCTCAGTAAATTGAGCGTCTGACTCTTGATTTCGGCTCAGGTTGTGATCTCAGGGTCCTGAGATCAAGCCCTGCAATGGGCTCTGTGCTGACTATGGAGCCTCTTGGGACTGATTCTCTTCTCTGCCTTTGCCCCTCTGCTCACTCACTCTCTCTCAAAATAAATAATTTTTTTTTTTTTTTTTATAAAAAGAACTCTTGAAACCTTTGGATTATTGGAGTTCTCTCCCAGAAGACAAATTATCACCATAAGATTCAGTATGAATATGAAAAGGTATAGCTTATGTTCTATGATACATAGGTTTCAAGTTTTATGGACCCAGATTATTATTTGAAACCTTGTTCTTTCACTAACTAGCTGTGTGATTTAGTTAACAGGTTCAAAAGGTTGTTGTAAAATTAAACAAATGTACGGAAAAAAATGGACCTAACACAGTATCTGACCCATTAAATACCAAACCAATACTAATTCTTTCTGCTTCCCTTAAAAGTTATTTACTTAAATTACAAATCTATTTTAAGGTCAAATCATGGTGCCTTTAACAACTTCATACATACATTAAAAACTAGAAATATTGCATTATTTTCCTAAGTATAAATAGCCAGAGATATCATAATCACTATGTAATAGGTGTTTTAGAACCAGAGAGAACAGGTTCAAATTCTACCTCTACCACTTAACCACCTGCCTATACTTAGGTACATTATTTTATTCTATGAGCCTAACTTACCCATCTATATTATTCCCATATCTCATGGATTGTGGTGAGGATTAAATAATACATTAAAAAATGCTTTGTTAGAAAAGTACTTCAGTAAATGTTAGTTCTTATTATCACTGCCACTGTTGTTATCATGCTCCCTAAAGAAGATTTTGTGGTCCAATGTTAGGAAAACACTGCTAGAGATTCACATTGTTTGTTAGTTTATTTGATATCAGGAGGAAAAAAGCCTACTCAACCCAATAGTTCTCAAATTTGTTTAACTCTAGCATCCTTTAATCAAGTAACACTACTGTGAAATTAACTAGCTTAAGAATACTCTTGGGTAAAATGAACATTAGAAATTTTCTGTAAGGCTGTACATTTAAACATACATTGTACCATGTAGCCTATTTCGACACATTTATCAGACTTGCAAATTCTCTAGTCCATTCTGGATGCATCACAAATTTCTACAGCCTTAAAAATATTAGAAGACTTGGGCCCCTGGGTGGCTCAATCAGTAGAGCATGCAACTCTTGATCTCAGTGTTGTAAGTCTGACCCCCACCTTGACTGTAGAGATTACTTAAAATCTTAAGAAAAAAAATAAATAAATAAAATAAAAAGACTTAAAACCTTCATTACCTCTTGCTCAGAAGGATTGGTTGATGATAAACAAAAATCAAAGCCCATTATTTTCCAGGCTCCACTTTTATTCAAAATTATATTTTCAGGTGTAATATTTCCATGGACCATTTTCACACTGCTATGTAAAAATGATAATCCTTCAGAAACCTGTAATTGGGGGGGAAAAAAGACTTTTACATTAAATAAAACTCCTTTCAATTACAATAATAAAATGTCTCTAAAATCATAATTGCTGCTTCTCACAATAAAAGATTTTTTTATATGTCAGGAAACAATTAAATTTCATCATAAATGCAAAAGAGTAGATATTCTCAGTTGCTACAAGGATCTAAGCTTTAGTGGGAAAAACCCAGTTATAAAACCAAAATATAATTCTTTATTAAAGTTCCTTTCCAAAGGCAGATAAGCAAAATTAAAGGTACTTTAAAACCATTTTTCTATCCAAATTTATTCAGTGTTTGAAATGTGAAGGCATCTTCAGTTCCTAAGTTACAGACAGTAAATATCAAGGGACTCCTTGTCACACTCTTGCCACTATTGTTCAACACAGTACTAGAAGGCCAGCATCAGCAATCAGACCAAAAAAAAAAAAAAAAAGAAAGAAAAGGTATTCAAATTGGGAAAGAAGTCAAATTCCCTCTCTTTGCAGATGACACGATACTTTATGTGGAAAACCCAAAAAAGACTCTGCCCCCAAATTACTAGAACTCAAAAAGCAATTCAGTAATGTGGCAGGATGCAAAATCAATGCATGGAAATCAGTTGCTTCCTTATACACTAACAATGAAAATGGAGAAAGGGAAATTAAAGAATCTATTCCATTTACAATAGCATCAAAAACCAAAAGATAACTTGGAATAAACCTAATCAAAGATGTAAAGGATCTATATTCTAGAATTTAGAGAACACTTATGAAAGAAACTGAAGATGACACAAAAAGATGGAAAAACATTCCATGCTCATGAATTAGAATATACATTGTTAAAATGTCTATGCTACCCAGAGCAATCTATATTTTCAACACCATGCTGATCAAAATACCAATGATATTTTTCAAAAACCTGGAACAAACAATACTAAAATTTGTATGGAACCAGAAAAGACCCCAAGTCGCCAAGGAAATATTGAAAAAGAAAAAGCTGGGGGCATCATGTTGCCTGATTTCAAGCTCTATTACAAAACCGTAATCACCAAGACAGCATAGTACTGGCACAAAACAGACACACAGATCAGTGGAACAGAATAGAGAACCCAGAAGTGGATCCTCAACTCTGTGGTCAACTAATCTTCGACAAAGCAGGAAAGAATATCCAATGGAGAAAAGACAATCTCTTCAACAAATGATGCTACGAAAATTGGACAGCCATATGCAGAAGAATGAAACTGAACCATTTCCTTACACCATACACAAAAATAGACTCTGAATGAACAGAAGACCTAAATGTGTGATAGGGATCCATCAAAATCCTAGAGGACAAAACCTTGCTGACCTTGGCCACAGCAATTTCCTGCTAGACACGTCTCCAAAGGCAACAGAAACAAAGGGAAAAATGAACTTTTGGGACTTCATCAAGATAAAAAGCTTCTGTAGAGCAAAGGAAACCATCAACAAAACAAAGAGGCAACCCACAGAATGAGAGAAGATATTTGCAAATGACACTACAGATAAAGGGCTGGTATCCAAGTTCTATAAAGACCTTCTCAAACTTAACAACCAAAAAAACAAATAATCAAGCCGAAGTTTATTGTATGTGAAATTTATTGTATGTTAATTAACAACTTAACAAAGCTGTTGAAAAACAATAGATAAAATTATCTGTCCCCAATGGAACTAAGAATCTCCTGTATAAATTTACTCTATAGAGTTGAAGATATTTTAGTAGGCAGGGAAAGGAAAATCAGAAACAGTGGACATAGGGTGCCTGGGTGGCTCAGTGGGTTAAAACCTCTGCCTTCAGCTCAGGTCATGATCTCAAGGTCCTGGGATCGAGGCCGCACTGGGCTCTCTGCTCGGTGCAGAGCCTGCTCCACCCCCGCCCCTCACACCTCTCCCTGCCCTCTCTCTGCCTGCCTCTCTGCCTACTTGTGATCTCTGTCTGTCAAATAAATTAAAAAAAAAAAAAAGAAAATCTTAAAGAAAAAAAAGAGAAAAAAAATTGCACATATATGAAAAGTCTAACAAGATCTCTTGATACCTATTAAATAATTTCCTTAAAGATGTAATTTTTATTTTTTATTAAATATGTTAGTATTTCAATTTAATATTTTATTTATGAAATGCATTCACTCAAAGAACTCAAAAGGGAACCAACCCATCAATCAGTAAGTACCCTTCTACAAAGGTTATCAATGTTATGTTTCATAAATTTAAAATATAATTTAAACCTAACAATAAACTGTAGAAAAACTGCAGAGCATAGAAATAATTTTTAAATTACTGAGAGGATCCAAAGGTTTACATAAAACAGTTGATATTGCTAGTAAGTTTTAAACAGCCAAAAACAATTTTGAAGGATAAAACTCTTTTCACATGGTAAATAAAAATACATACCTGTAGCAAACCATATTTAGTTTCTACATCATAAAGGTTATAATCCTTAATGTCTGGAGGTACAGGGGAAGGTAGATTTTCCCAGTTACCTAAAACATTGGCTAAACTGGCAAAAACTGGTTCTGTACAAAATGCTAAGCAATCCCTGTTTTAAAAAAGAAAAAGAGTTATTTACCATCATTTTCTTCCACATTATCAAAATCAAATATACATAAAATATTCATAGTCAACAAGAAGGTAGACTTAGATTTGTTTTCAGCATCAATGTAACATTTAAACCACCATTTTCAGAATGTACTTAAAGGAACCTACAGATTTCCCAGACTCCTCTGGAGCAAGAGGAGTCAGAAAGAGGCACAAAGCACAGCACTAGGTCCCCTGTAACTACTTCAATCAGAGCAGTTTTGCTTTACCCTTTTTTATAAATAATTTTAAAAGGTGTCACAGTTTTTATATTTTTAAATTACTACTCTTTGATGTATAAGAATATTGAGAAATTCAGAAAATGTTAGATACTAACATTGAGTAGGCTTTACTCATAAAGAGCTCAGGCTTTGAAGAAAATACCCAATTTCAAGTCCCAGCATCCCTATTCCCTGACTAGGTGAGTCGGGACACCTTGGCTCTGAGCCTCACTTTGCCCATTTGTAAAATGGTGATAAAAAACCACCCTGAAGGGTAACTGTGAACATCAAAGGAGATAATGAATGTAAGGTACATGGCAGAGTCACTAGCATGGAAACTTAATACATCTTTACTGCTGCTACTATTATTACCAAGTGTTTGAGATTCAAGTCCTAACATTTTATGCTTTGGGCTTATTTAGGCTCTGGCAATGAACTACATACAAGGTACTGTGGTAACAAAGCTAGGCGAACACTCTGCACCTAGACAGTAACTGTTTAATGGCAAGTACACCTTTTGCTGTTTCATCTGTCCACCACCTTGAACCCAGTTTTCAAATGAAAGCATATGCAGAAGCTTAATATACATGAAAGATTAAGACAGAGCTGCTTAGGCTGAGGGAGAGTTATTACACCTGCTCAGTCATCAACAAAGATGCTATCTTGTTCTTTACTCCCTCACCAAGCTCATAAACACAGTGGACAACCAGGTTTCCATTTGCTGAACTGTACTGGAGGAAAACTGATCAAATACTCTGAAGTCTTTTCTATAGTACTCTGTAATTCCCAAGACTCACGTATTTGAGCTACTCCTATTTTTTTCCTCTCTGTACTAATCCCAGCATCATCCTTGGCCACATCACTATCCATATTATTACTCCTCCAGCTAGAATCCCTCTTATCTTTCATGAATATTCACTCCCATCACCATTACAGTCACATACCAGAAGGGCTATATCCTCTTCTCAAGAACCACTTCCCCAACCACAGCTACTTACTAGCCATTATCTCCTACCCCTTTACTACCTCCACCAAATCTAGCTCCCCAACACCTTTATTAACAAAATTCCAAGTATTCAGTCCTGACCATATGTATTTAATTCCTTTTTCTCCCAACTATCACAATAAACATCACCCTAATTATCCTTTACCAAGCAAACCCCTACTAACCCTGTAATAACCACTACAAGTATTTTTACTCTCTTGTCATAAGCACAAGGAAAGAATAGAAAGCCCATGCCTTTTTAAATTCACAGTGTTAAGTCACATAGTATATTTTAACCTTGCTCTTTTTTTCAACATTCAAGAGCATTCCTTTATAGTCCTCTTCCTAGCTCCTCATTCCATGGCCCCCCTTTACCCAATACACCTATTATCCACTTTCTACTTTAAAAAAAGCATAAAGTTCATCTAACATGAATGATCTCATTTCCCTAAACTTCACCTCAGTATATTAGTGATTAAACTATCATCCTATAATTTCCTTTGAGTTCCTCCTCTGGGACTTTATTCACATAATGTAGTCTTCTCTGCTAGTCTCCTTTGTATCTATTTTCTAGCTTCCAAACCACCATCCTTCTACTGATATTATTAAGATCAATAACAACCTCTCCCTAGTCAAATGTAATGAACTCTTCTCAGTCCTTATTTTCTTTTTCCTCAGTGGTCCTCAGTGATAGTGGGTCCCTTCTCCTCCTTTAGCTTCCATGCCATTCAGCTGCCTATTCTTCTCCTGCCATGTAACAGTGATCGCTGGTTTCTTTCTCTGACTCTTCTTTTCCCTCTACATTTCAAGTTCTTCTGCAGTACTCTGTTCTTTCGACTCATGCTCTTGCAAAACTCTTGGTTTCATGGTTTTGATTACTGCCTCCATGTTACCCTCAATACACATCACCAACTCTGACCTTTCAGAGTTGGTAGATGACTTTACTACAGCACATTTCTTTCGGAGAATTCCAGTGTTATTTCTACATTATTAACTTATTAAAAACTGGAAGTCATTTTTTCCTTCCCTATAGTTGTCCTATTTCTATTAATTTTATAAGTTTACAACTTAATAATGAAAATGCCTTAAAGTAATATTTGAATTGTCTCTCTTAATGATTGCCAATAAATCCCTAGTTCTATAATATTTAAATTACTATAAAAGAAGTTGTAGGGACAGCTTCTCCCCTCAAGAGACTTGAAAAGTAATAAGGAAATATAAGACACATTGATACAAGTTAAAATAACAAAGATGGGTAGGATTCTGATAGGTGGCATTGTAGACACTGATAGAAAACACTGCAGAAGAAACAGCATTGTTTGAAAAGCTCAGAACAAGTGTAGCAAACAAAACGTATCCACTTCGGGGCAGAGTTCACAATAATGAATGTTACATAAGAGTCAACAACTATACTCTTCTTTTGAGTTTATTCATGAAAAGAAGAACAATAAAAATATTAACATCATTAAAGATTTATGGTCATATTTCTGAGTAGGAACACCATGATATACTAGAATAAAAAAAAAATGGGCTCAGAAATCAAGGTGTCATAACTATGTACTTAAGTAATGTCTCTGATCGTTAGTTCTCCCAAGTAATTGTGAGAACTGAATGAGTTAAGCAAATGTAAAGCATTTAATACAGTTTTCACAGTAAATTTTTTTTTTCTTTTAGGTTGAAAGAAAGTAATTTGTGCTCTTGGGAGAGAAGGTAAGTGACAGTGGATTACTGAAGATTTCAAAATAAAAAGTATACAGAAATCCAATACATTAAAAGATAAAAGCATCCTGGCTAAAGGAAAATTCTAAGAATTTTTCCACTGCCAGCATGCTCCACAGACAGAACTTAAACATACAATTATTAACTATTTGTTCAACAAGTCTTTTATGTAAGTCTTTATAAAAACTTACCTGGATTCTTCTAAAGGGTGCTGGACAGTAAGAAGTCGAGGGTGTCGTAGTCGAGTTAACTGCTGGACTCCTCGTTTTAGAGAATCAATGATTTGATCCTTTTCAAATTTTTGATATTTGTCAATGAGCTTCTTATCAAAGACAAAAACAGCCACTTCCTAATGAAAGAATTGTGCATCTAATTTTAATCAAAATATACAAAAGTAAGAAAATTTTATTCAAGTGTCACAACAGTCTACAACTAAAATCTAATGTCATGGAAATTATAGCACCATTGTAATACTTTTCTGATATCAAAAAGTTGGTTTCTTCATGATTAGTAAATCTAAATATTTTTAAAAGTATGAGACCTAGAGCCCTATCTAAGGAGAACATAGGAAAATCTCCACTTTGAACTCTGATACACACAAGGTGTATGTAATGTGCCATACCCTATGTAGCAATCTCTTATTTAACCAGAATTCAAATAAAAGTTAAAATGTTTAAAAATTCAAAATGTTATTCATAATGATAACCCTGGATAACCTGATAACCCTACCCTACAAAATCTTGAATCATTTTTCGAAAGAAAAGTTGTGTATGTCAAGGAGTGTCTATTTATACAAAAGCCCATGTTGTAAGCAACTTCTACATATGAATAACCTATACTCACTCTTTCCTTCCAGCCTATCCCTCTCTTATTATGGACAGTAACTGGTAATGAATGGTACCAGTAACAGAAGTTGCTCTCCTACTGTTCTCTCTTTAAGAATCATTCACACTTATTTATCAAAGCACACATCCTCCTTACTATCTACTTCCTTTCATTTTCTGTTACCCAAGGAAAAATAGTTCCTGTCCAGTTACCCAATCTTAATAAATCAATCAAAAAATAGCTGCATTGATAGTTGATGTATGTGGAACACATCAGTGATGCTAGATTTCCATCATAAATGGAAAGAAAAATGATAAAGCTGGAAGCAAAATTTACAAAGAATCAATGCTAGCCTTCCAAACTTCCTTGAAAGATTTTGAATGACTTTTTATGAAAGTATGAATTTTATAAAAGTATGTTTCAAAAGCCTCTATTTCAAACCTACTACTACTCAACTATCAATATCCAAGACAGTATTTTTCCACTTTGTTGTTCTCTTATTATTTCTGTGCTACATTAGGATTGTTTTTCACAAGTTAGTCTGGCTACGTAATTACCTAACAGAGATTCACTGCAGAATCCCACACCAATACATTTCTCAAACACAACCTGTTTTAAGTTGGAGTTAAGTTAAGTTAAGTCCTTATATGTATATAAGTAAGTTAAGGATTTTAGAGGATTAAGTCTCTGAAAAGTGAAAGATAACAAAGGGACTAGTTAATAATCAACTTGAACATCCCATTTCCAAATCATTTGTAAAACTTTAAGGAATCATTTCATTCCTCATAGCAATCCTACAAGATAAGTTATGACCTTAATACAGAGATGAGGATACTGTGGAAAAGGTATATGTATTATCTAAAATCCCACAACTGGTGAGATCAAGATTCAAATCCAATCATTTTAACTCTGAGGACCACAGCCTTAGCCAATACACCATGCTGTCTCCCCAGAAATAATACAGGGACAATAAATACAGAGGACCCCAGTAAAACATAATATATGTCTTATTTATTTAAATAACATTTAAATAAGATTTAAAACATTTAAATGAGATTTAAATAACATCCATGTATAACTATATCATCTTAGCTGCTTTTTTTTTTTTTTTCCATAATCTTAGCTCTTTTGATCATCTATGAGACACAGGACTATCAAGAGCTAAGACTGTTATGTAATATTAATTTGAACTAAAAAAACAAATGATCTAGTTCAAGTTTCTATCTCACTATTAATACGCACAATCTTATTTTAGTAAGCATTCTGCTACAACACATTTTATATATGCATCTAATTTAAATGTGTTTATTTTTTCAAGAAGTTTTGAGTCCTTAAAAAAAAGATCACATGAAATGGTTTTTGAGCTCTTGCAATTTCACCACTCTTAAGGAAAAACACTATAGTTCATAAAGAAAAAGAAACAATATAAAATTCTCTCTCTCAGATATTTATTTATTATTTTAAGTCACAGATAAAAGATTTCTACATAGATCAGATTACCATCTTAAAGAGTTTTCTTTGTTGCAGTTTAATTAAAATTAAATTTCAATTTCAACAAAGTTGTGACTAACCTCAGACCTCATAATGACTTCCTAGAAACTCACTCTTAGCCTGCGCCTCAAAACAGACTATCATCTTTTTTTTTTTTAAAGATTTTATTTATTTATTGGACAGAGATCACAAGTAGGCAGAGAGGCAGGCAGAGAGAGAGGAGAAAGCAGGCTCCCTGCTGAACAGACAGCCCAACTCGGGGCTCAATCCCAGGACCCTGGGATCATGACCTGAGCTGAAGGCAGAGGCTTTAACCCACTGAGCCATCCAGGCGCCCTAGACTATCATCCTTTAATTTATGTTTTCCTTCTACTACTACTACCCACTGTTAACACATATCACTTGTGTAGAAGTCCTGACCCCATATATATTATAAGCTTTTTAAAAAAAGAAACCATAACCCCCACTACCCACTGCCAAAAAAAAAAAAAAGAAGAAGAAACCATGCCTTAGGTGTCTCTGTATCCATTATAGGATCTACACCTAGACAACATTCAGATGTTTACTGCCTAGTGGTCAATTAAAAAAAAAGCAGTTACTGGAAGCTTTCCATTATCATCCTGAATTAAAACCTTTTTTGATTCTTTATTATGAAGATTTTCAAATATACAGAAAAGCTGAGGTAGTGCAATTACCCAAAATACCTTGCACTTAAGAGTCAACTGTGAATTCTAATTAAATTTGAAGCCTCTTATTTACACAAAAATTACTAAAACAAAATGCAAGAGTATTTGGCACCCTATTTTTCTTTTATTCACTTCATAGTCTTTAAAATACATTGGCAAAGGAAGTTATCTACTAAAAAGTATGTTTTCTCAATAACCTATCTTTAAATAAAAATGGCTATAAATAAATTATTCTAAAAACTAATACTTGTCAAAATGGAGACTACCTTTTGATACAAGTCTAATTTATAACTTTTTAAAGCTACTTGCTTACTACAAAGTTGAACCCTTGCTGAAAACAAAACAGTCTAAGTAATAAAAATCTAAGTAGATATATACCGATATGTCTAGGATTCCCTCATAGTAATCATAACCTTCACTAACTAACCCTCAGAGCCACCAGGGATGGTTTCTGAGATACAAATATTCTCCAGGAATTCTATTTTATAGACTTTTCATGACTGATAATGATGACTGCCAACCATCACACTCTTCATTTTTCAGGTGATTTCAGGGCAAAGATCCTTTTTTAAAACAATAGAAACAAAATCTAAATTTTTATTTAGATTAAGTTTGAGAAGACTGAGAGGTAATAAGATATACCCCTTAAAATTATTAAAGATAGTCTATGATCATTATTGACCTAAACAACTTGACTTACACATTCAGCTTTGCATAATGGTTTCTTTTATTTAAAACTGTTATTATACTTTTCATAATAATTTAATCATGCCTTTGCCTACACAATATCAGTAAGCCTCACCCATGAATACTGGCATTTGGATAACATAATGTAGATTTTGCAGTAAGGAAGGGACATGTCCAAGACTACATCTGGTAGAGTGATTATAATAATGAATATCAGTTATTTATTATATAAATTTAAAAATCAATCTTCATATCCTCATAGGAACAGCCATTTAACTAGGGTGTTTTAAAGCTTATGCAGTAGTTAGGGCAAAAGAAACAGGCCAACATATGTGACTTTTAAGCCAAAATAAGACTAAAGCTGCCCTATTTATGGCGGGGGGAGGGGGGAGTCTATTCTAAAACTAGATTAAAAAAATAATCATAAATATGGGACACTAACTAAAAGACTACTAATAAATGTTAAGTTAAATTCATTTTGGGGGCGCCTGGGTGACTCAGTGGGTTAAGCCTCTGCCTTCGGCTCCGGTCATGATCCCAGGAAGCCTCTGACTTCGGCTCGAGTCATGATCTCAGGGTCCTGGGATCGAGCCCTCATCAGGCACTCTGCTCAGTGGAGAGCCTGCTTCCCTCTCTCTCTCTGCCTGCCTCTCTGCCTACTTGTGATATCTATCCCTCTGTCAAATAAATAAATAAAATCTTTTTTTAAAAAATTCATTTTGAAGAGTAGTCACCTGGCAACAGAATCTTGTGTCAAGATAAACAGAAATACTTAATATAATAAATAAATGTTCAGATAGTAAACAAACCCACACATATACTCTTTTTTTTTTAAATCTTCCCCCAAAATAAATTTATTAACTTGACATAGTAGAGTTGAAAGAAATTTCAAAATGTAGAATTATTCTTCCACTCTAAAGGAAATAAAAGGTAGGTATACAGGTGGGACAGAAACTCTATTTATGTACTGCTTTTCTTACAAATTATTTAAACACATTAGCAGCCCTGATAGTTACAATATTCCTATCTAACAGATAAGGTGATGGTACTTCAATTTTTAAAGGACATATATACAAAGCAACCATTTCTCACTTATGATTAATATATATAGATAGTTTGGCCAAAAATTTCCATTTAATCGCTTGTTTAAATTAAGTATAATTTAAAAATTAGAAAAGCTAATGAAATCCAATTAAGGACGTTTATCTCAGAAATCTCTCTAAAGTAAATATTCTTTACAACGGAAATAAGAATATGCTTGAAAAGAATACCTATGTTTAGATACCATTTTAATCCTAAACATACTACTCTGTAGAAAGACTAAGTCAGTTATAAAGCTCTAACAGAAACACAGCAGTATAAATTCTATGCCCAGCAATTAATTACCTACCAGACATTATAAAAGCTTAGGAGGTAGAGGAGTAAGGAGTAATTCACTGAATTTTCAAAAATTAAACAAACCCTGAGATCATGCCATTTGCAACAACATGTATGGACCTAGCAAGTATTATGGCAAGGGAAGTAAGTCAGACAGGGAAAGACAAATACCATACAATTTTACTTATATGTGGAATCTAAAAAAACAAAACAAGTGAATAAACAAACATAAAGCAGAAACAGACCCAAAAATACAGAACAAACTGATTGGTTGGAGAGATGGGCAAAATGGGTAAAGGGGAGTGGGAGATATAGTCTTCCAGTTATGGAATGAATAAATCACAGGGATAAAAGGTACAGCACAGGGAATATAGTCAATGGCATAACAGCGTTGTGTGGTGATGAAAGATTAACAACATTTGTGGTAACCACAGCAAGATGTAGGAGACTTGTCAAACCACTATGTAGCAAACCTGAAACTAATCTAACATTGTGTGTCAACTACAGTTCAATAAAAAATTAAAAATAAGTAAAAGGAGACCCTCTGCTCAGAATGCCTTAAAAAAAAAAAAGACTATAAAAAGGGTTGGCCTGAATGTGAAAAACTGTAACTGCTGATGGAAGTATACATTCATACAACCACTCTAGAAAAACGGGCACTGAACAAATATAAACACTACTACCTAAGCAATTCCATGTCTAGATAATGTGTCATATATGCCAATGGCACGTACAATAATATTCATACCAGTACCCCATATTTTAATGAAAAGAAAAACTATGTTCAGCAACACAGATGTATCCCATGAACATACATTTAAGGAAAAGGAACCAAACACAGCAGCACATACTATGATTTCATTTAAATGAAGTTCAAAAACAAACAGGGAACACACACAAAAAAAAACAAATAAACATACAAAGGTTCAAAAGCAGGAAAAATTAAAGAGTCAAAGGACGGGATAGCAGTTATCACCGGAGAGAAGGTGGGGAGAGGTAATGACTATGAAAAGGCATGATGAATATTAGCAATGTTTCCTTAATCTGGATGTTGGTCACTGGTGTACTCAGGGTGAACATTCCTCAACCTGTGCACTATTCCACACATTCTTAAAAATATGTTTATATTTAAAAAACTAAATAGATAATTTTTATTCCCTAAATGTCATCCTGAAATGTCTTATAACATCTCTACTGAAATTCTAAAAAGAGTAAGAGTTAGGAACCAAGAGCTGCTTCTAAATGAACACTCAAAAGGGAAACTAAATAATACATAAGCCTAAATAGTAGCTTCAAATGCTTATAGGCTATAATTAATGATCTATCCATTTCAACATGTTTATATGTTTTAAGTTTACCCAAATAATAACTTTTAAAAATCTTCATTTTGTATACAAAACTGGCCTAAACACCTTATTTAACTATTAAAAAAAAATCAACTTTAAACATCTCTTGAAGATTTGGGAAATCTTTTTTTTTTAATTTTATTTTTTATAAACATATAATATATTTTTATCCCCAGGGGTACAGGTCTGTGAATTGCCAGGTTTACACACTTCACAGCACTCACCATAGCACATACCCTCCCCAATAAGACTTGGGAAATCTTAATTGAACTTTCATAAACTACTCATTAGGAGATGTTTCTTTAAAGAATGTCTTTCAAAAACAAAAACAACAGAAATTGGTTTTTGGAAGCATAAACCCAGAATAATAACAATACAGATATTCAATCAGATACAATGATGTTACCAGGCACACAAATAAATTTTTATTTACCAATTCTTTTTATCTTGCTACATTCCAGGTTTCATAAATATGCACTTTTTTCATCTGTCTGTAGGTGTTTTTATTACTACTCCACTCCCCTAAGAGGCTTTCAAACATTTACATTAAAAAGGCAAAAGTTGTACATGATCTGAAAATTATAATTCATCGTGTACTACCATGAACTTGAAATAACCCTAGCAAAAAAGTACACAGAGAGACAGTCCTAACCTTAAATCCCTAGTCTGATGTTACCTCACAGTCAAATTTAAGAGCATATAAAATGCTATAAACATAAATGCAATCAAGTACACTATATGCTATATCAAGAAAGACTGAGAGGGCGAAGAAAAACGCCCTCCCTCAGTGTCCCTTTACACAAGGGGGAAAAAAAGGACCAAGAAGAATATCCTTTTCCATTACTTTTCCTCTGGTTTCTCTAAGATCAGTATTGTCCTACAGAATTTTCGGTGATGATCAAAAGTTCTATATGTGCATTGTCCATTATGGTAATACTAGTCACACAGAGCTAAGGAACCTAGAATTGGTGACTAGTGCACCTACGGAAATGAATTTAATTTTAACTAATTTAAATAGGCATATGTAGCTTGTGGTTACTATAGTGGATACAGTTCTACATTACCTATCTTCTCTAATTCCCTTTTATTAAAAAATGAGATAATGGGGGCACCTGGGTGGCTCAGTGGGTTGGGGCCTCTGCCTTCGGCTCAGGTCACGATCCCAGCGTCCTGGGATGGAGCCCCGCATCGGGCTCTTTGCTCGGCAGGGAGCCTGCTTCCTCCTCTCTCTCTCTCTCTGCCTGCCTCTCTGCCTACTTGTAATCTCTGACTGTCAAATAAATAAATAAAATCTTTAAAAAAAAAATGAGATAACGGAAAAAGAATTAAAACTACAAGTAAGGGAGAAATTAAAATGAGGCTTCAATGCCAAGGTGGTTAAAGACTTAGCTATTCCTCAAGGAATCAGCCAGTAGTCCAGAGAGGATAGTCAGGTCAGACACCTTAGGTTTGAAAGAAGCAAAGAAAGAAGATTCAAAACTGTATCCACAGAGAGCACGGATATATTACAAAACTATCGTGTTCCACAAAGCAATAAATTAGGGGGGAAAATATAGTAGTTTCCTAAGAGAACCCAATTCTGGCATTCAGCAGTTGAGAAATGGTGTGTTACTGTGCAATATCTAATCAATTACCTATTATTTGTGCCTGGTTTTCACGTTCTATAAACAGCAACAGAGGCTTCAACATTATCAGAGAATTTCTGCATATGGACTTCTCATATAAACACAAATAACTAGAACTCTTTTGGCTAAGCCCAAAGACACTATTATCTTACATCCTTAATAAATAATGCAAAATTTAGTACATTTGGTGTTCTTTCATTTTCCTGTTATATAATTGATTATAAAAGTTAGTGTTAGAGGTTGGTCATTTACATAACTTCATGGCCTCATTAATGGCTTTTTAAGTATTCAATATTTAAGAAATCACTTATTTTTCGAGCTCTTGATGAATTGAGAGAGAAAACAATGTTCAAAAATGACAAATCAATCAGCATTTAAAATAAAGATTGGCTCTGGACTTAAAGACTTCCAACCAAATGACAATAAAAACAAGATTTACAGGTCAGGTACAAACCACATACCAGCAATCTATCACAAGACCAAGATTCCTACTTCATAAAAGAATAACCAAAGCCAATTCAATCTTTAATATACTTGCTGTTTGGGAAATAAGCTGACTTTGGAAAAGTCACAAGTAATGCATATCCATAACTGTATGACTAGGACAGAGTCACCGGAAAGTATGTGTAATTAATCCCAAACATTTTATAATCTGTATGTTTCACTTATAGAGAAATAAAAGTACTTTTGGAAACAGTGATTTTTCTTTTTAAAGAACAATATTTCTACAGAGGTTTTAAACCTGGAGGTTTTTCAGTTCTTTAACAATTCCAACAGAAAATGGTTAGTAAAATTTAACACTAACAATACTCCACATTTCTAAGAACCTTCTGTTGGTCTCTTAAGTCAAATTAAAAAAATAAAAATAAAAATACAATTCATTCAAATGACTCTACTGAAAGAACAGTTAGTTCTGAAATAACTTTGAAATCAATATATTGTAAAACACATTATTATTCCACAAATGTACTCCATTCTGATAATTAAAACTAAAAAAAATGTTACAGAAGTCTATTTTCCAGAAGGCTATAAAACAAAATAAGAATGCACTAAATAAGAATGTACTTAATGTTGGAAAAATTTAATGGAGTATTTTGCCAATAACTTATTGACAAATTTGAAAAGGAACACAATATTTATTCTAAAAGAAACACTTCACTAAAAATCTAATATGTGGGATGTGTGCATGGCACAGTGTTAAGTGTCTGCCTTCAGCTCAGGTCATGATCCCAGGGTCCTAGGATTGAGTCCCACATTGGGTTCCCTGCTCAGTGGGGAGCCTGCTTCTCCCTCTGCCTGCTATTCCCCCTGCTTGTGCACTCTCCCTCTCTCCTTCTCTGACAAATAAATGAATAAAATCTTTAAAAATAAAAAATTTCTTAAAATTTAAAAAAAAAATACAAATCTTACACGCTTCTTTGCTCAACAGACACATTAATTTTATTAAGTAAGCAAAATTAAATTACAAGATAGGTTACAAACAAGTTATTTGTAACCAGGAGATTCAGGGCATGTTTAAAAGCATTTATTTTTTTATGACTTTGTTAGATAGAAATGAGAAGAACCCTTTTACTTTTGGCATTTCGTAACATAAAAATGCATTATGGTACTTTATTAGCATGTGTGTTTTGCCAAATGGACTGTGAATCAAAACTTACCTGTTTTGTTGACTTTTTTGTGCCATTGAAAATTTTCCAAGCTAGCCCATTGCCACCACTGGCAATGTGTCGACCAACATCAAATTCTCTAGTGACAGGATTTCCCATTACAGCACTAGTGACATCAGCTGTTACTTTTGTAACAGTACTCTTCAACTTATTAAGCATCGACTCCATGGCTGCAATACTGAGTAGCTATAATTACCTAGAAACACAGGGGGACAGGGAAGCACTGATCATTTGTTTTTACTTGTTTAGGCACTTAACATTCGTTATTTAGTCTGAAAAACTTAATATACTCCAAACAGTGAACAAAACAGTCCTATATAGATAAAAGGTACATGTAGGTTTTGTCTTCAAAGAACCCAACACACCTAAATCCAAATTTAGATCTAGGAACCAAACTGTTTTTTTCAACCTCAATTATTACAGACCAGGAAAAAACACATTCCCACTTGACACTGACATGATGTTGTTCAACTATATAACATGGACCCTCAACATTTTAGTGGTGGAAAGGGTCTAAATCTTTCCTCACACTGAAAACAACCATATAAAACCTGAAAGGAGCAGAATGCCTGGGTGGCTCAGTAGGATAAGCATCTGCCTTTGGCTCAGATCATGATTCCAGGGTCCTGGGATCAAATCCCACATTGGGCTCCTTGCTTGGCAGGAGCCTGCTTCTCCCTTTGCCTGCTTGAGCATGCACACGCTCTCTCTCTGACAAATAAATAAAATTTTATTAAAAAAAAAAAAAAAAAAAAAAACACCTGAAAGGAGCTAATGCTATACTTAACAATAAATTTACATTTTATAGAATTTTTACTCACTAGTAAAGAAATTAATAGTGAATTGATTGGCAGCACCTGGCTGGCTTAGAAGAGTATGTCACTCTGGGTCTTGGGGTCCTGAATTCGAGCCCCATGTTGGGTGTAAAGATTAACGTAAAAAAAATGAATAAACTTTAAAAAAATAAAATATTAATAACAAATAAAATAATTAGCATTGAATTATGAAATCACTTGAGAGTATATTCTAATAGAAAAGCACTGGTGGCAAAAGAACAGTAAAACATGCACAAGCAACATGTAATAAAGTATGTTTAAAATTTTACACACTTCTAAATCTCAGATTTAAATTGAGGGGGTGGAAAACAATTTACCATGCCAATGGACATCAGAAGAAAGCAGGGGTGGCAATCCTTATATCAGATCAAATAGATTTTAAGCCAAAGACTATAATAAGAGATGAGGAAGGACACTATATCATACTCAAAGGATCTGTCCAACAAAAAGATTTAACAATTTTAAATATCTATGCCCCTAACGTGGGAGCAGCCAACTATATAAACCAATTAATAACAAAATCAAAGAAACACATCGACAATAATACAATAATAGTAGGGGACTTTAACACTCCCCTCACTGAAATGGACAGATCATCCAAGCAAAAGATCAACAAGGAAATAAAGGCCTTAAATGACACACTGGACCAGATGGACATCACAGATATATTCAGAACATTTCATCCCAAAGCAACAGAATACACATTCTTCTCTAGTGCACATGGAACATTCTCCAGAATAGATCACATCCTCGGTCCTAAATCAGGTCTCAACCAGTATCAAAAGATTGGGATCATTCCCTGCATATTTTCAGACCACAATGCTCTGAAGCTAGAATTCAATCACAAGAGGAAATTTGGAAAGAACCCAAATACATGGAGACTAAACAGCATCCTTCTAAAGAATGAATGGGTCAACCAGGAAATTAAAGAAGAATTGAAAAAATTCATGGAAACAAAGGATAATGAAAACACAATGGTTCAAAATCTGTGGGACACAACAAAGGCAGTCCTGAGAGGAAAATATAATAGCAGTACAAGCCTTTCTCAAGAAACAAGAAAGGTCTCAGGTACACAACCTAACCCTACACCTAAAGGAGCTGGAGAAAGAACAAGAAAGAAACCCTAAACCCAGCAGGAGAAGAGAAATCATAAAGATCAGAGCAGAAATCAATGAAATAGAAACCAAAAAAACAATAGAACAAATCAACGAAACTAGGAGCTGGTTCTTTGAAAGAATTAATAAGATTGATAACCCCCTGGCCAGACTATCAAAAAGAAAAGAGAAAGGACCCAAATAAATAAAATCATGAATGAAAGAGGAGGGATCACAACTAACACCAAAGAAATACAGACAATTATAAGAACATACTATGAGCAACTCTATGCCAACAAATTTGACAATCTGGAAGAAATGGATGCATTCCTAGAGACCTATAAACTACCACAACTGAACCAGGAAGAAATAGAAAACCTGAACAGACCCATAACCAGTAAGGAGATTGAAACAGTCATCAAAAATCTCCTAACAAAAGCCCAGGGCCAGATGGCTTCCCAGGGGAATTCTACCAAACATTTAAAGAAGAACTAATACCTGTTCTCCTGAAACTGTTCCAAAAAACAGAAATGGAAGGAAAACTTCCAAACTCATTTTATGAGGCCAGCATCACCTTGATCCCAAAACCAGACAAGGATCCCATCAAAAAAGAGAACTACAGACCAATATCCTTGATGAATACAAATGCAAAAATTCTCACCAAAATACTAGCCAATAGGATTCAACAGTACATTAAAAGGATTATTCACCACGACCAAGTGGGATTTATTCCAGGGCTGCAAGGTTGATTCAACATCCGCAAATCAATCCATGTGATACAACACATTAATAAAAGAAAGAACAAGAACCATGTGATACTCTCAATAGATGCTGAGAAAGCATTTGACAAAGTACAGCATCCCTTCCTGATCAAAACTCTTCAAAGTGCAGGGATAGAGGGCACATACCTCAATATTATCAAAGCCATCTATGAAAAACCCACCGCAAATATCATACTCAATGGAGAAAAACTGAAAGCTTTTCCGCTAAGGTCAGGAACATGGCAGGGATGTCCATTATCACCACTGCTATTCAACATAGTACTAGAAGTCCTAGCCTCAGCAATCAGACAAAAAAAAAAGGAAATTAAAGGCATCCAAATCGGCAAAGAAGAAGTCAAACTATCACTCTTCGCAGATGATAGGATACTGTATGTGGAAAACCCAAAGACTCCACTCCAAAACTGCTAGAACTCATACAGGAATTCAGTAAAGTGTCAGGATATAAAATCAATGCACAGAAATCAGTTGCATTTCTCTACACCAACAACAAGACAGAAGAAAGAGAAATTAAGGACTCAATCCCATTTACAATTGCACCCAAAACTATAAGAAACCTAGAAATAAACCTAACCAAAGAGGCTAAGAATCTATACTCAGAAAACTATAAAGTACTCATGAAAGAAATGAGGAAGACACAAAGAAATGGAAAAATGTTCCATGCTCATAAATTGGAAGAACAAATATTGTAAAAATGTCTATGCTACCTAAAGCAATCTAAACATTTAATGCAATTCCTATCAAAATACCATCCATTTTTTTCAAAGAAATGGAACAAATAATTCTAAAATTTATATGGAACCAGAAAAGACCTCGGATAGCCAAAGGAATATTGAAAAAGAAAGCCAAAGTTGGTGGCATCACAATTCCGGACTTCAAGCTCTATTACAAAGCTGTCATCATCAAGACAGCATGGTACTGGCACAAAAACAGACACATAGATCAGTGGAACAGAATAGAGAGCCCAGAAATAGACCCTCAATTCCATGGTCAACTAATCTTCGACAAAGCAGGAAAGAATGTCCAATGGAAAAAAGACAGCCTCTTCAATAAATGGTGTTGGGAAAATTGGACAGCCACATGCAGAAAAATGAAATTGGACCATTTCCTTACACCACACACGAAAATAGACTCCAAATGGATGATGGACCTCAATGTGAGAAAGGAATCCATCAAAATCCTTGAGGAGAACACAGGCAGCAACCTCTTCGACCTCAGCCGCAGCAACATCTTCCTAGGAACATCGCCAAAGGCAAGGGAAGCAAGGGCAAAAATGAACTATTGGGATTTCATCAAGATCAAAAGCTTTTGCACAGCAAAGGAAACAGTTAACAAAACCAAAAGACAACTGACAGAATGGGAGAAGATATTTGCAGACGACATATCAGATAAAGGGCTAGTGTCTAAAATCTAAAAAGATTTGCTAAAGAACTTAGCAAACTCAACACCCAAAGAACAAATAATCCAATCAAGAAATGGGCAGAGGACATGAACAGACATTTCTGCAAAGAAGACATCCAGGTGGCCAAGAGACACATGAAAAAGTGCTCCATGTCACTCGGCATCAGGGAAATACAAATCAAAACCACAATGAGATGTCACCTCACACCAGTCAGAATGGCTAAAATTAACAAGTCAGGAAATGACAGATGCTGGCGAGGATGTGGAGAAGGGGGAACCCTCCTAAACTGTTAGTGGGAAAGCAAACTGCTGCAACCACTCTGGAAAACAGCATGGAGGTTCCTCAAAATGTTGAAAATAGAACTACCCTATGACCCAGCAATTGCACTACTGGGTATTTACCCTAAACGTAGTGATCCGAAGGGGCACGTGCACCCGAATGTTTATAGCAGCAATGTCTACAATAGCTAAACTATGGAAAGAACCTAGATGTCCATCAATAGATGAATGGATAAAGAAGATGTGGTATAGATACACAATGGAATACTATGCAGCCATCAAAAGATATGAAATCTTGCCATTTGCGACGACGTGGATGGAACTAGAGGATATCATGCCTAGCGAAATAAGTCAATCGGAGAAAGACAACTATCATATAATCTCCCTGATATGAGGAAGTGGAGATGCAACATGGGGGGTTAAGTGGGTAGGAGAAGAATAAATGAAACAAAATGGGATTGGGAGGGAGACAAACCATAAGTGACTCGTAGTCTCACAAAAACAAACTGAGGGTTGATGGGGGGAGGGGGGTTGGGGGTTATGCACACTGGGGAGGGTATGTGCTGGGGTGAGTGCTGTGAAGTGTGTAAACCTGGCGATTCACAGACCTGTACCCCTGGGGACAAAAATATATGTTTATAAAAAATAAAAATAAAAAATAAATTAAAAAATAAATAAAAAATAAATTAATTAAAAAAAATTTTACACACGTCTAGGGGTGCCTGGGTGGCTCAGTGAGTTAAGCCTCTGCCTTCGGCTCAGGTCATGATCTTAGGGTCCTGGGATCGAGCCCTGCATCAGGCTCTCTGCTCAGCAGGGAACCTGCTTCCCCTTCTCCCTTTGCCTGCCTCTCTGCCTACTTGTGATCTCTCTCTCTCTCTGTCAAATAAATAAATAAAATCTTAAAAAAAATTTACACACTTCTGGTCATGATGCAGAAACAAAGAATGAAATTTATCCTCTCCCCTTGAACAACTAGAAGCTGGACAAATATATGAAACAAATGTTTTCAGACACTGAACAGACAGCATAGGCATATAATCCTAGTGAGAAAGCAAACTAACAAGGTGAACCCTAGGATTAACCCAGCTTTCTGCCTTGAGGTACACTACAAATCAGAGAAGAGAGCAGAATTCCAGGCAGCAGTCTAGCTGAGTTAAAGAGCTAAAGAGACAAATTGGAATTCAAGGATGCAGAGGTGGCTAAGAATTCTGGGATCAAATTTCAAGAAGAAGAGGGAAAAATCAAGGAAAGAGAGAGAGAGAGAACTATGCTGAAAAAGAGCTCCAGAAATTTGCACAGAAATCTGATGCTTTGTTGAACACTAAGATGCCCATACATGGTATGAAACTCAACCAGGTCATCAAGGACCAACTAGAGAGCTATTAACTGAATAGTTCAAGTTCACACCGGACTGCAAATCACTTAACTTCTCACAAGCTAGACTAGAGAGTCCTCACTGATCACTAAAAGCATTCAGCAGAAACCCCACAAGGACCATGCCATAGTAGTAGAATAAACTGTTCTTAGAGTAATATGTACTCTAAAGCTGCCCTAACAAACTAAAAGCAAGCCTCAAATCATCAAACTAATCATAAATTACTTAACTGCCTACCAGAAAGAAACCCAATATTTAAAAAATCAGGTATTTAATAACATTCACAATGTTCAGCATGCAGTCAATAATTACTAGATATGCCAAGAAACAAGAACAAGTGTTCATAATCAAGACCAAAATCAATCAATAAATACTCCAAAATGATAGATTATGGACATTAAAGACATTAAAAAGCTATCATATATCTAAATATTTCAAGGAAAGCATGAACATAATAAAAGAAAATGGAATACCTCTTAAAAATCCTAATGAAAATTCCAGAGATGAAAAAAAAAGCTGAAATAAAAAATTCAGAGGAGGGGGCGCATATGTGGCTCAGTGGGTTAAGCCTCTGCCTTCAGCTTGGGTCATGATCTCAGGGTCCTGGGATCGAGCCCTGCGTTGGGCTCTCCTCGGCGGGGAACCTGCTTCCCCCCCTCTCTCTCTGCCTGCCTCCCTGCCTTCTTGTGATCTCTGTCTGTCAAAAAAAATAAAATCTTTAAAAAAAATTCAGAGGATATCATTAACAAATTAGACAAAGCAGGAAAAAAAATTTAGTAAAACCATGAGGCACCTGGGTGGATCAGTTGGTCAAGTGTCCAACTCACTAAGATCTTCATTTCAGGTCATGAGTTCAAGCTGCATGTTGAGCTCCATGCTGGGCATGGAGTCTACTTAAAGAAAAAAAAAATTAGTAAAACCTGAAGATAGAATAAAAGACTAGAAGGAAAAAAATGAGCAAAGTCTCGGCGACCTTTGGGACAATATCTCAGTCTAAAATATGTAAATGAATCCCAGAAATGAGAAGAAAAAGGAAGAAATAATATTTGAAAAAATAATGGCTAAATATTCCTGAGTTTGATGAGAACTATACAAGATGTCAAGAAAATCGATGAGGGGCACCTGGATGGCTCAGTGGGATGAGCCTCTGCCTTCAGCTCAGGTCATGATCTTGGGGTCCTGAGATCAAGCCCCACATAGGGCCCTCTGCTCAGGAGGGAGCCTGATTCCCACCCTCTCTCTCTGACTGCCTCTCTGCCTACTTGTGATCTTTTCTCTGTAAAAAAAAGAAAAAAAAAAATCGATGAACCACAAACAGGATAAACACAAAGAAAACCATATTTAGACATATCATACCAAGGAGCTGAAAGTCAGTGATTAAAAGAAAAATCTTAAAAGCAGCCAGGGAAAACAGGAAAATCATACATAAAGGAAAAAAACATAAGAATTTCCGCAGACGTCTCATCAGAAACTATACAAGTCACGCAAATGAATGGAGGCCTCTAAAGTACTAAAACAAAAACAAAACAAAAAACAATCAAAACTTATCAACCTTGAAATCTATGAGCCATGGGAAAAAAACTTTCAAAAAGAAATGTAAGGGGTGCCTGGGTGGCTCAGTTGGTTAAGCTTAAGTATCTGCCTTCACTCAAGTCATGATCCCAGGGTCTTGAAATGGAGCCCCATATCGGGCTCCCTGCTCAGTGGGGAACCTGCTTCTCCCTCTCCCTCTGCAGCTCCCCCTGCTTGTGCTCTCTATGCTCTCTCTCTGTCAAATAAATATTTTAAAATAATAAATTAATAAAATTAATTTATATTAATAATAATTTTATATCCAAAATATTAAATATATATTAATATATATTAGATATATTAATATATATTTAATATATAATAAATGTAATTATAATTATTAATTAAAATTAATTAATAATAATTAAAATTAATAAAAATAATAAAATAAGGGGCGCCTGGGTGGCTCAGTGGGCTAAAAAGCCTCTGCCTTTGGCTCAGGTCATGATCCTGGGGTCCTGGGATCAAGTCCCACATCAGGTTCTCTGCTCTGCGGGGAGCCTGCTTCCTCCTCTCTGCCTGACTCTCTGCCTACTTGTGATCTCTGTCTGTCATATAAATAAATAAAATCTTTAAAAAATAATAAAATAAAATAAATGTGAAATACTTTTTCAGGAAAACAAAATCTAAGAAAATTTGTTGCCAACAGATATTCACTGCAAGAGATATCAAAAGAAGTCCTTCAAACAGAAGGATAAAGATATCAGATGATAATGTGAATCCACAAAAAGAATGGGGGACACTAGAAATAAAAATTATGTGGGTATATATTTAAAAAAAACTCATGTTGTCTTTTAAAGATCATTTCAAACAAAAATAACAAAAATATATTGATATATGAAGTAGTAAACAATATGACAAACCAAGGACAGGAGAGGGGAAATGAAGTATATGTTTGAAAGATTCTTATATGTTAGGTGGAATAATATCACTTGAAAATAGATTATAGCAAATTAAAGACATATAATAAATCCTAGACTAATAAGTAAAATAAAAGAGATACAACTAAAAGGTCAATAATGGAAATAAAATGGAATCCTAAAGTAAAATGAATACAGAAAGTAGGAAAAGAGGAAGAAAGGAACAAAGAATAATTGTGACAAGTAGAAAATAGCAAGATAGCAGACTTAAATCCAACCCAATAAATAATTACATTAAGTACAAATGATTTAAAATTCCAATTAAAAGGCAGAGATTGTCAAACTAGATTAAAAAGCAAACCCCAATTATATGCTGCTTTCAAGAAATCCACTTTAAACCCACTTTACAAGATGACTTAAAACTAAAAGAATGTGAAAATATATCAAGGTAGAGTGGCCATATTCATAACAAACAGAAAAGGCAACATTTCATAATAACAAAGATGTTAATTCATTAAGAAAACAAAATCTTAAATGTGTACATACTGAATAAGAGCTTTAAAATAAATACAGTAAAAAAATGACTGAAAGAAACAGACAAATTTACAATTATAGTTGGAGACTTCAAGGATCCTCTCTCAGTAACAGGTGGACATAGGCTGAGTAGACAAAAAATCAGTAAGGATACAGAAAACCTGAACATTATCAAACAACATGACCCAAAACACCCCCTTGACAACAGCACAATCCATTTTGTTTTCATGTGTACATGCATCACTCAGTAAGACTGACTATGTTCTTCCGGGCCATAAAACAAATCTCAAAATATTTAAAATTACTTTAATACAAAACAAGTTCTTTGACCACAATGAAATTAAACTAGAAACTAGTAACAGAGAAATATGTAGAAAAAAATGCAAATATTTGGAAATTAAACACTTCTCAAAAACCCAACAGCTAAAATAAATAAATCACAGAAAATTTTTAAATACTTTGAGGTGACTGAAAATGAAATATTGGGGTGCCTGGGTGGCACCCAGTTAGTTAAGCGGCTGCCTTCTGCTCAGGAACATGATTCTGGGATCCTGGGATAGAGTCCCTTTTCAGGCTCCCTGCTCAGCAGAAAGCCTGCTTCTCTCTCTCTCTCTGCCTGCTGCTCTGTTTACTTGTGCTCTCTTTCTATGTCTCTGTCAAATAAATAAATGAAATCTCTAAAAAAAAAAAAAAAAAGAAAATGAAGTAACTGTGGGATGTAGGTAAAGCAGTGATTAGTGGGAATTGTACAGCTTTAAATATTTATAATATATGTGTGTGTATATATATATATATATATATATATATATATATATATATATATATAAATGAAAGGGGGAAATGCCAAAATCAGTGGTCTCACATTCCATCTTAGGAAGCTAGGAGGGGGAAAAAAAAAAAATTATATGCAAAATAAGTAGGAAAGAGTAAATAAAGAGTAGAACTCAACGAAACAGACTGAATATAATGTAAAACTCTATTTAGTAGAGAAATGAAAAAGAAAAATCAATGATGCCAAAACCTGTTTTGTTTTTTTTTTTTAAAAAGATAAGCCTCTAGCCAAATGAAGGAAAAATTTAAAAGACATAAATGGTCAATATCAGAAATAGAGGAAACTCTACAGACTTTAATCCTATTTAAATCTCATAGATTTTAGGGGTGCCTGGGTGGCTCAGTGGGTTGGGCCTCTGCCTTCAGCTCAGGTCATGATCTCAAGGTCCTGGGATAGGCCCACATTGGGCTCCATGCTCAGCAGGGAGCCTGCTTCCCCCTCTCTCTGCCTGCCACTCTGCCTACTTGTGATCTCCCTCTCTGTCAAATAAATAAATAAGTAAAATCTTTAAAAATAAATAAATCTCATGGATTTTAAATAATAAATCTATACTATAGATTGATCTTATGCCAATTAATTCAACAACTTGAATGAAATGGAAAAAACCCTTGAAAGCCAAAACTACCAAAATTGACTCAAGAAGGAACAGAAAATCAGAAAAGTCCTATAAAAAAGAAATCCAATTCATAATTACAAACTTTACCACAAAATAAAACTCCAGGTTCAAATGGCTTCACTGTTGAATTCTATCAAACATTTAAGGAAGAAATAATAACCAGGTCGGTACAAGCTTTTCCAGAACACAGAAGAGAACACTTCCTATGCCATGTTACATAGTCATTATTGCCCTGACACCAACAACAAATGACACAAAGGAAAAATGCAACATCCTTCATCAACATGTAAAACACCTTAACAAAATTCTAAGTACATCAAATCCAATAAATCCAACCCGATGATCAAGAGGGACTTATCTCAGGAATGCAAGGTTGATTTAATACCCAAAAACAAATTCATGTAATTTGCCATATTAATTGAATAATGGAGGAGAGAAATACAATTATCTCAATAGAAGCAGAAAAAACTTCTCACAAAATTCAATACCCGCTCACAATAAAAACTCTCAGCAAACTAAGAACAGAAAAGAAACCTCCTCAGGGAAGTTGGCTCGCTCAGTCCATCAAGCATGTGACTCTTAATCTGAGGCTGTGAGTTCAAGCCCCACATTCAACGTGGAGCCTACAAGGAAGGAAGGAGGGAATGAAGGAAGGGAGGGAGGGAGGGAGAGAGCAAAGAGAGAGAGGGAGGGAGGGAGGGAGAGAGGAAGAAAGAGAGAGAGAATGGAGGGAGGGAATGAAGAAAGAAAGAAAGAAAGAGGGAAGGGAAGAACTTCCTCAACCTGATCAATGGAATCTTTGAATACCTACAGCTAATATTATATTTAAAAATTTTTAAAAAATTGAACGCTTTTTCCCTATGTTTGGGAACAAAGTAAAAATATCTACTTTTACACTTTAATTTAATATTCTAATGGAGGTCCTAGCCAAAGCAATTAAGAAAATAAAATTATAGGTTTTCAGATCATGTACACAGAAAGGCAGAAGAAATCTACAAAAATAAAAAACTACTGGAACTAGTATGAACTAGTATGAGTTTACTCAGTATTACAGAATATAAGAATGGAAAAATGGCTATTTTGATATACTAGAAACAAACACTGGAACTTCAAAAATACCATTTCAAGGACATGAAATACCTATGGATACATTTAACAAGATATACAAGACTTGTACAATGAAAACAAAAAATTGCTGAGAAAAATGAAGAAAGACTTAGAAAGACTGTGTTCATGAAATGGAAGACTCAATATTGTTAAGATACCAAGTTCCCCACTGATCTATGGACTCAATACAATCCAAACAGAATCCCAGAGGCTTTTATAGAAATTGACAAGCTGATCTAAAATATTACTCTGTGAGAAGGGGTCCACAGACTTTACTAGATTGTGAAGGATTCAGGGCACAAAGAGGTCTAAAACCCTCTTATTCTTCAAATCTCCCACTTCCATGTTCACTCCTTCCTAACAATGATTTGTCTGACAAAGTCTGTGTCCTACAAATCTTCCTTAACCAACAATTTCCTCCTAATTTTTTCCCACTTGACCACAGAAAAGTGTTTTTCTCAGCTATCAAAATCTTCTTATATGGCATTTCCCTGGATATAAAAAACTTTGAATTGGGGAGATGCAATTCCAAAAATGCATTAAAACTGAATGTCTCTTAGAGTGCCTGGGTGGCTCAGTGGGTTAAGCCTCTGCCTTCAGCTCAGGTCATGATCTCAAGGTCCTGGGATCAAGCCCCAAGTTGGGCTCTCTCCTCAGTGGGGAGCCTGCTTCCCCCTCTTTCTCTCTGCCTACTTGTGATCTCTGCCAAAAACAAAAACAAAAACAAAAACCTGAAAGTCTCTTAAAAATAAAGCAAGAAGGGGGTGCCTGGGTGGCTCAGTTAGGTGTCTGCCTTCAGCTCGCGTCACTCCTGGGATCAAGCCCTACATCCACAGACTTCTTGCTCAGGAGGGAGCCTGCCCTCTCTCTCTCTGTCAAATAAATAAATAAAACCTTAATAAATAAATAAATAAAGCAAAAAGAAATTTGGAAAAAAGTACTGAAAGAGGCTGTACTTTATTTCTTCCAGGCCAGACACTAACAGCAAGACCCCATGCCTTATTGATCACAGAATTTACAATTAAGAAATAAAATAGCTGTCATCTGGATGTATAAGAACAAGTTAATTTCACTATTCAATAAGCAAAAACTCCAAAGTTTTGATGAAAGTAAAATAATCACAATATGCAACAACCTAGAAATTAAATCCTTTGTAACTAACAAAACTCTTGAGGAAAACTTTCAGATACCATCAACTTAAAAACAGGCAAAGGAGTACATTGTTTTTCAAAATTATTTAGAGAACACACAAGCAAAAATATTTGGAAGGCCATTGGCCTAAGGCAGCACGAGTTTGTATCCAGTTTTCTATGTTAATTAAATTATATTTATGTAAATATGACCTACTTTCTTCTATGAAAGATTTTAACTGTCTGTAAACAGAAAGAGACTCTCTTTCCCTTTTTAATTTAATGCTGCATTTCTGTGAGCAGTTAGAAAATGTTACTATTGGCATTGTGAAAATATTTATTGCTATGCCAAGTTGTTCTCTATGAACATCTGCTGCTGATTTTGATGGGGGAATGTGAAGGGACATAAAAACCTTAATTAAAACCTACATATCCATTCCTCTAATTCTGCCTGAGTAGCTACATATTACATGCCATGTACTAGTTACACATTGGAAATACAGATGTAAATGGAAACACTTCTGCTCTTTAGGGACTTAATCTGTAGCCAGTGGACTCAGACTGGCAAAGACCTACAGCAATTAACAGAGAGGTACAGACCATGCTACAGTAAGGGATAAAAGACCATGATGTGATTTGAAAACTACAAATAGCTCAGTATGAAAGTAAAGGATAATTTCAGAGGTAATATTCAAATTTGAGAAGCTCTTCCATCATCCATCAGAGCCAAGAGTAGCATACACATGGTAGGAAAAGACATGGAAAGTCACCTGGTAAATTATGTAATATTTATTGAGTACCCACTATGTACCTGATACTATATAAGAAACTGTGGGAGAAAGAAGGAAAAATAAGCCACGAAAGATCTTACCATCAAAGGGGCAAGAAACAGAGAAGTAAACCAACCATAGCATTAGCCCACAATGATAAAATCTACAAAATATATATACAAAGTCTTATAGGAGCAACAACAACAACAAAAACCAGGAACAGAGGGAAGAAGGTGTTAGCAAAACATTAATGCTAGAGATGTCTCTAAAGGTGAATAGGAATGAACTAGACAAAGAATGAGAGTAGTACAGAAGTAAAGATAAAGTAAAAACAAAGCAGTTCCAATAAAAGCTGGAGGAAACAGGGAAATATGGGAAAGGAAACAGAAAAGCCAGATCACCAAGAGCAATTAGTAGTAAGCAATCAAGCCATAAACCACAGAAGGGTTTCAAGCATGAGTAAGATCAATCCTCTATCAAGAAGAATGAAAGATATACCAAGAGTGGAAGCAGGGAATATGGCAAGACTGAAGAGAACATCAATATGTAGTTCAGGGATGATATATATATCATATATATCTATACATATATATAGATCATGATGTATGATGTCATATCATATATATATAATAATATATCATTATGATATATACAGATATATATCACATATATAATTAAAAATGTATACAAAGCAAGAAGACAAAAGAAAGGACACTTGGAAATAGAGGCAGGGAAGACAGGGAAGAGATGGTGGGATGAGGGGGTATTTCAAAGGTGTTACACGGATATTTATTTTATAATTATATGTTAAACTTTGCTATGTACTTTTATGTACTATATGTTATATTTTAAACAAATTTTAACAGAGGGAGAAGTTGCTCAAGTAAGGTAATAGTAAGGAAGGAAGGAAAAGAAAGGAAAAAGGAAGAAATAAGTATGAGTTAAAACTAAGAGAACTTAGTGACCAGTTAGATAAAGGATAGGAACAAAACTAGGAATCCCTATTAAGTCTCCCATTTCAGAGTCTAGGTTTTAGGAGAGGAAGAATTCAATTTTGGACATGTTGAAGTTGAGCTGCCTGAATGACATTCACACAGAGATATATCTAATAGGTTTTTAGATATACAGGCCAAAAACTTAGGAAAAAAAGTCTTGATTGAAGACAAAACTTTGGGTACCATGAGCTTATGAACAGTACAGCAGTTAAGGCTATAACCTTGAAAAAGGTTAGCCAAGAGGACCCAAGAATATCATGAGAGTAACAGAAGGCTAAAGACAGATGAACTAAAAGAACTTTTAAAAGAAGACCTGAACTTAAATGAGATTTTGAATTAGCAACATCCCTTTGACATGTAAGAAACCTAGAGTTAAATATACCTTTTCTTAAAATAACAGCTTTTCAAATTTTCACTTGATTGTTGAAGAAAAAAGCTCATCTTTTCCAAAGATAAAGTTACAAATGACAGAAATGTCCATTCATATAAGACGTTTCACCTTGTACACCATTTAGTAGAATTCACTTCAAATTCAATCATCTTTTCCTCCTAAATTTCAGTCAAAATAAGATTTGGGACAACTTAATTATGATTCCAAGACTCACTCTCTCTACCATCTGGCTCAGCCATCACTTGGTTTTTAATAGAACCAGAAGGTAAATCTGATGCAATACTAGATTTTATATGCACCTTCCAGAAGGTGGGTTGACTATTAAAGCACCTGACGGCAGGTAGCTGAAAGGAATTAGCAATTCCTTCATTTCTGCCTACTCATAAATCTAGAGATAGCAGGAATATAATCGGTAAAATTAGATTTATGCTAAAAAAAATTCCTGCATTTTCAAGTAACATAACTTACTTACTTCCCCAAGAATAAAATATTAAAAAGTAGAATTAGCTTGCATTTATGTATTTGTTGTGGAATTACTGTAATGCAAATAAATTAGTTACAGTAATTACATGTATTTATGTATTGTGGAAATACTGTCATGCAAATAAAATAGTTACTATAATTACAATAATTACAACTATAATGAAATTATATTTAGTACTTGTTAGTCTCATGTTAGTCTCAAGAAACTAGTCTTTCAATAAGCACAAAATAATACACACTGACCACAAATGAACAATGCAAATAAATACCAATGAACTCAAAACATTTTGTTTTATTCCTTAAAGAGGCACAAGTATCTGAAATTTCTTTCTATGTAAATGGCTGAAAATAAAAGAATACCACTTATACAGTAACTTATATAGCTAAGTATTCATAAAATGAAATTTTGTGATTCAAAATAAGAATTACATTAATGTGACACAAATACTTTTGGTAAAGTGATTCATAAAATTTGGGGAAACTGTCACACCTTACACTCCTATATGCAGTGCTTATCTATGTCTAAAGTAAAATGATTCTGAGATATATTCTTGAAATACATTTTTTCTCTTGTGAGAGCACTCAGAGATTACTATAAGCTTTAAAAAGATACAGTTGTCAAAAAAATGGTGAACAGGGGCGCCTGGGTGGCTCAGTGGGTTAAGCTTCTGCCTTCGGCTTGGGTCATGATCCCAGGGTCCTGGGATCAAGCCCCGCATCCGGCTCTCTGCTCAGCGGGGAGCCTGCTTCCCCCTCCCCCTCTGCCTGCCTCTCTGCCTACTTGTGATCTCTCTCTCTGTCAAATAAAAAATAAAATCTTTAAAAAAAAAAAGGTGAACAGTATTCTTGGCCTTTCCATCATGTTTAATCTTATTCAGAAAACATAGATTACACCAGCCGAGTACAATCATCCTCTTTACAACTACAAAAAGTATCTAATAATTATCAGTTGAGCTAGAACAGATTACTTACAGGAGACAACCAGATTTAAGAAAAACAAAACACTAAAGAGTCTTAGGAATGCACAGTGATGCACACATGTGTTCAACAAACTACTGGTTACCTACTACTTGGAAAGCACCATACTGGATGCAGTAGGAGAAACAAGAAGTAAAACATTCCATCACTATTAAGACCATTGTCCCATAAGACTTAAAATCAACATGAGAAATTTTAAGGCAACATATGTTCAAATATCGAACTAGTAATGTGAACAATAAGATCTGAGAAAAGATCACATCCAACTCTTTTGAAGGCACTTGAAGCCCATGTGCTTAGTGTGGTTTTTACTATAGGAACTCAATCAGATTCTTAAAATTACCATAATTTATAAAAAGTAGCAGCATTGGGGCGGTATCTCACTATTCAGCCCCTTCAGCTGGAGAAGGGGGAGAAGGAATAACTGGGTAGGAAATGACACTGACCACTAAGCTCATTTTCTTAGGTCTACAATTCTTCCTTGCTTTAAGAACATACAAAATCTGAAACAGTGAAGTAAAATATGTGAAAACTGAAACTCATAAAGCACTGAACTGTTGTCTAAGGCAATAGTTTTCAAACACTGATGAACATCTAAATACATCTAATAACATCCAAATGACTGGCTAATTTGATAATCACATGGATGCCTACCTACTATCTCAAACCTTTGGAATCAGAATCTATAAAAAGCAGTCAGGGCATTTGTATTTTGAGCAGCTCCCCAGTTGTTCTGATGCAGAGTGTGAGAATTAAATGTTATGTGATTAAGTACATGATCGTCAGTGGCAAGGAAACCTGAGTTCAAATACCTTTTCTAATACTTACTAGCACTGGGACCAGCAACTACCTCCCTAACACTATTTCTAATCCATAATAAGTGGGACAGGCCACCCAAATATATCAAGTAGTTGTCTGGAGGACTAAAGATGACGACACATAAAATGCTTAATGTAATTCCTAGCACATTTAGTAAGCACTGAACAAATTCATTCATTTAACAAACATTTATTTAGCACTTACAAAGTATCACGAGAAATATTTCATTAATTTATTAAGTATTAATAAATATGGCAACTCTGCAATGGTGTCACAGGAACAAAATTATGGGAATCAATCCTATTCAAGAAAGTCTTCCCGGAACTGAGCTGAATAGGCAGTAGTAACTGGATCAAGAGGAAAGAAGTGCATTTCCAGGCAGAGGAAGTATCATAGCCAAAAGCCACATCCTTGAAGCAGAACAGAAAGAAAAGAGTGACTAGGGGAGAAAGGAATGCCAGAACTCACTGTGGAGATGAGGCTGGAAAGGTAACCAGGGACCCAAACAGGTTGTTAAGGATGCTAGTTTCTCTTAAAAACAATAAAAAATCATTGAAGGGCTTTACACATGAAGACAATGTGATCAGATCTGCATTTTGAAAAAGTCACTCAATCTGGTGTGGAAAACTACAGATCTGGCCACAAAAATGCAGGTAGGCCATAATTAGGAAGCTGGTTATACTTCAGATGAGAGATGATGATGGCTGGAACTAGAGTACTAGTAGTGGAAATGAAGAGTGGACATAATTAAGAGGCCAAATTAATAAACATCAAGAAAAATTAATATGAGTCATGCAAGACAGGAAGATGTCACACTTCTACTATAGAAAGGGATGGTGAAGCTAGTCACTTGAGTTAAACACAATATGAGGATTGTTAGTGATGGGGGGGAGATAATGAATTTCAAACATGAGTAGGGTAGTTATTCCCAATTATTGGGTGGAATTGTTCAGAAGTATGCTATTGTATAGAAGTACAATGCATCTGTTTTTATTGGGTGTTTCTGGATCTCAGGGACAAAAGAAAAGGTCTTGGCATGTGTGTAAAGTGGATCTGAACAGAATGAAGATCCTTACCTTCCATTAGGTTCCTTTCCTTTACACAATCTTCCAAAAGCGTCTTTTATGACTAATTTAATATTGTCTCAAGAATTCTATTTATACATTCAGCTAATAAGCCATTTTTAAGCTTTAACATGAGTATTTATATTAAAGAATAAGACAAGAAGCCGAACGAGTACCTGACTCTCAAGCCATAACCAGAACATGATCGGGTTTTAAAGTGACAGGCAGGTTTGAAGCATTCTCGTTAAACTATGTTAATTTTCCAGAATGGATAGAGGTGGGAACGCTACTTAGAAAACTTATTATTCACAGAATCCAATTTGTTAAAAAAGAAAAAAAAAGGGGAAAAAGAAGAAAAAGTCATCATACAAATAATGCCTGATTTTGACCTACAAACAAATTAGTTTGCACTTACAAGTTTAAGTCACTACTGACATGGCACTTTTAAGTCGCTCAAGTCCAGTTCCACTGATGACTGTTATAGGGGTTGACCTACGAGTAGTGGTCTCCTTAATTAGTGATCAGAGGTGTGTATTCAATCGGATCCCAAGAAGTTTCGCCAGCTTTATCGGTCTAACCTTCCTCCACCCTTTCGCTCCCGCTTAGAAAAAAAAGGGCGCAGGAGCCACCGAGGGGGGTGTTAGTCTTTACAAAACACCTGCCCCACCCACCTCACACACAATAACCTCCCGTTCCAGAACTACAGCTACTGTCTGAAAAGGACGCCTGGCGGTAGGGCGCTCGCTGTTCGGTAACCCAGGTAATCAGGTGCAGACCTCAGAACTGACTGGAGCTGTGTTCACCCAGTCGCGGAGTAGTGTCCAATTTCCCAAAAGGGAACCAAGATCGCCACCGCGGAAACCCGAGCTCCAGGCCTGAGAGAGGGGCTCTCCTCCCGCAGATGACTCCGGCCCTGGTCTCCCGTCGCCTCCAGGCCTCTTCGGGGGACTCGGGCCTCTCGGATCTGCTCCCCGGAGCTCGCCGCTCCCCCAGTCTGGCTTGGCGAGGGCGCCCACCGTCCCGGCCCGCACCCCGCAGGCCAGTCACCAGGCAACAGTCACCAGCTCTATGGGCATTGGGAAGGCCTACCCTGGGCGCGGGTCCTTCCCTATTCCCTCCTCGCTAGCCTTAAGAGCCCAGGAGGGAGTGTGGCAGGTGAAGGAGATCGCCCGGTGCCCGTGGGCGGTCACTCACCTCTTCCCTTCTTTCCCCGGAGGGGCGGTGCTGGGGCTCGTTTCCCCCGCCCCCCGCAAACGCTTCCTGGCGGCTCCTGTTCAGCCTCAGAGTGTGGCCGCCGCTGCCGGCTTACTCCATAGCCTCTTCCACCCGTGCGGCCTCAAAGGCTGAAGCCGGAGGAGGGAAGGGGGAGGGGAGGGGAGGGACTGGGGAAGAAGAGTACAGGAGGGGGAAGAAGACCGAAAGACCGGCCGGCCAGGGCATGACGTCACTTCCGACAGGTTCGGAAGGGGCGAGGCCCAGGGAATATAGGCCCCGCCCAACCCAGTACTCAGGGGCGGGGTTACAAGCCGGGGGAGGAGCCGGAGCGCGAGCTAGAGGCGGTTCTTTCGACCCTGCGGTTTCGTAGCCTGGTCAGCCGGAGCGGGGTTCCCGGGCCATGACCCAGCGGGAGGAGTTTCGTGAGCCCTAGCGGTATCTTCTGTCGGAAAAGGAGGACAGAGAGCCCTATTGATCGTAACCAAATGCGTACTGAAGGGAAGGGCAGCTGAGAGGAGCGGGTGGTTTGGACCTGACTCCCGAGGGCCGTCCCTTTCACAGCCTACCTGCCCTCTCTGGTCCTGGGTGAAGAATCACTACTCTTTTTCTCGAGCTACTCTCCCTGGGGTGTCCAGGGAAGCAGTGCTTCACAAACATTAATATGCACACGAATCATCGGAGGACTTTGTTAAAATGCAGTTTGGATTCAGGAATAGGTTCTGATACTCTGCGTTTCTAGTAAATGCCCAGATAACGCCAACGCTGCTACAGGTCAGCAGGCTTTACTTAGAACGACAAGGGTTAAAGTACAAGGTGGCAAGCATGAGAACTATGTCCTTAACCCAGCCTGTTTGTTTAATGAAGGTTAGAGAGACAGATGGTCCACCCTTGTCTGCACCCATCATAGCCTTTTCCACCCACTCCGCCCTACCCTCTTACCTACTCGCCCATCACTCCTTCACCCATCTAATTCCTCGCTTTTCACTCCTCACCCTCTACCCCTTACTCCTGTCTCCACAGTACCCACAGGGTATTGGGCTACTATTTCAAGGATAAACAGACTGACAGTTTCTGTAATGGAAGACATTTGAAGGTGATGGGGCTTTTATTTATGTCATTTTATCATAAACATCAGACTATTATGGAAAATTGGGCATCCTGTTTCCAGTCAAAGAAGGAGGGAGCTTTAATTCTTGGATTCTAACAAAAGACCTAGAAACAGCAGTCTAGATGTTTCAACTTATTTCCTTATTCTTAAAATTGTTTAATTAAAAATTCACTGGGGTAAAGAAGAAATGAGGAGTGACTCCTTAATGTATGGCTTTCTTTTTGAAGTGACGAAATGATCTGAAATTAAATAATAGTGATGGTTGCACAACTTTGTGAATGTACTAAAAAACCAATGAATTCTACATTTTAAAAGGGTGAATTCCAGGGTGACTGGTTGTCAGAGCAGGTGACTCTTGATCATGGGGTCGTGAATTCACATGCCCCACCTTGGGCATAGAGCCTACTAAAAAATAATAATAATTTAAAAATAGGGATCTCATGGTGGCTCAATTGGTTAAGCAGCTGCCTTCAGCTCAGGTCATGACCCTAGGGCCCTGGGATCCAGCCCCACTTTGGGCTCCTTGCTCTGCGGGAGCCTGCTTCTCTCTCTCCCCACTGCTCATGCTCTCTCACTCCCTCTCCCTCTCTCTCTCTCAAATAAATAAAATCTTTAAAAGAAATAATCTAAAAAACAAAGGTAAATTTGTGGCATGTGAATTATATATATCTCAATGAAAAAATTTTACTGTCTCCAATTAATTGAAAATGTATGTATGTATGTATATTATTTAAAAGTTCACAAATATATATAATAAAAAGTGAACACAAAGTTTAATTGTTTGAAGGTTAGTCTTCTAGACCTTTCTATTTATTTACATATATTTGTGTGTAATTCAGGAATTCATTTTTATGTAACTAAGATGATAGTATACACATTTTCTACTTGCTTTCATTTTTGTTTCGTTTTTCCTACTTAATGAAATCCTTCCACACTCTAAATTTCATTCTTCCAAATTAGCTCTTTAATATTCCACAGGAGAGCAATGACATAATTTATATAAATGTACTCCCAGGTTTATTGTTTTCAGGTTTTCATTATTCCTCACAAACTTTTTTCTTACAGAACAACTGGCAGATAAATTGATTCGTTTTGTCCAGCTCCTTGGCCTAGATCTCTTTCATGAAGAACCTGCCATTGGTCAAGAAAGGCAAAATGAAGAAAGAAAAAGCAAAGAGCCTCATGAAGCCACAGCTCTAATAATCAAGACTCTAATGTGTGTGTGCATTTCTTTTAAATATGCCCTAAAATAATATTCTTCAAGACTAAGTGTAGCTAGCAGTTAATCATGAAACACTAAGGGTACATAAATTCACACAATAATATATTCCATACCAGTGAAGCAAGTTCCTGGGTTTACTCTGTTTTTTATTGGCAGACATGGTGCAGTCTTAGTAAATAGATTATGGTTTACTTAAGATGGGAGGAAAAGAAAAGAGGTGCTGGCAGCAGATATGCCCTATAAAAGCATAAGGTTGTCAAAACTGGGAAACTTACATATTTTTGTGTAATCTAAATTTGTAAGAAACATGTTTAATTTTTTTCTTTTCAGGATGCTCTGGTCCTTTTCAATCTACTCAGCTATGGGATGGTATTATTCACTCCCATCAGACTCAAGTGGAAATGAAAAGGAGACATCATTTATGAACATACAAACACTGTTTTACTGGTTCTGTTCCTGTTGATGTAGCATTAAGTCATCTTGTGCAAAATATGTGCCTAAGTAGTGTAATGACACCTCTCTTCTTAAAGGAGTTTGTCTTTGCACATTCTAATGAATCATAAAGTATTTGAACCAGTAGGAATGAAGCTATTGGAAAATGAAAAGGAATTAGAATTTGAAAATTCAAACAGTAGTCTCTACAGATTTCTAGGCAATAAATCATCTTATATTTTTTGCAAAAGAAGAAAAGGATTCTGCGAAGGGGTTAACTGATGAAATAAAAGTGAAGGAATCTTTAAGGTTAGTATCAGCCAATATGCTGTAATATATTGTGTTAGACTCGGACAGAACTGACTTTGATGAGCTCAACTTAAACGTCATGCTTTCAGATTTATTCAGAAGCCAATAAAAGAAAAGCCACGTGAAAATTAATCCATGTCTGTGTTTGCTCTAAAACCACTATGGAAGACATTACCACATAATTTTTTCAGAATTACAAGGAAAATTTGTATCTTCTTTGATGAGTTATAAGCTTTATAATTTTGAAAAGTGACTTAGCCAAAGTAAAAAGAGCCAAGATTATCTGGAAACTAAGAGTAAAAATTTTCTATTACATCATAGTAATCATGTTAACTTTAGAATTAGTATATTTTATTTATTTACAATCCTAATTTGTCCTCTCTTGGTGACATTCTATTGTCTAACAAATTTATTACTGGTGTTTTTTTATTGTAAGCTCCCTGAAATCCATTGTGGAAATAGGGAATGTCTAAGTAAGTTTTAATAAGTTAAAATGTATATTTGAAATTCTGATCCCACATATAATATATAGAATAGAATAGAGAATAGAATAGAATAGAATAGAAAAATCCACATATTCTTTCTTAACAGACCAGGAAATTAAATGATTTCAAATCCTCTAGCACAAGAGATTAGTGAGGAAAGAATAAAGGAACTTATTCATACAATGAGAGGGAATATGGCTTTACCTTCAAATACCATATTTGACAAAACTGTTCTCTCACTTTCAAAAGAAGGTAATTTCAGTTTTCATTATTTTTTCCAGAACTTTATAAGGAAGAACTGATTTTTTAATTACCTTATTTTTTAGAACAGTTTTAGGTTCACAAAAAAATTGAGTGGAAAATAGAGTCCCCATGTATCCCCTCCCCCCATAGATATCAACATCCTGTACCAAAGTGATATATTTGTTACAATCTGTGAACCTGTTTTGATACATCATTATCATCCAAACCCTATAGTTTACATTAGTGTTCACTCTTTGTGTTATATATTATATATTACAAATATGTAATGACATGTATCCACCATTATAGAATCACACAGAATGGTTTCATTGCCCTAAAATTCCTCTCTACTTCACCTATTCATTTTTCCCTTCCCCATAACTGCTGGTAACCAACTTTACTGTCTCCAAGAATTGACTTTTCAAATATGATAAAAGTAGTGTGTTTGGTGTATTGATTCTCTACTCCTTTATTAAGAGTTTTCTTCTACATAGCAATTTTATCAGACAAGACAGGTGAGCCAACATAGATTCAGTAACACTTATTTTTTTACAATGACTGTGATCAGATTAACTGAAGTGTTGAATCCATACTACCAGAAAAAAGACATGTAGACTCACTACCAGTCCTCACTATATATAATCCAAGACCATCTTCTACAAGCATATCCTTTTTCCATTGTATAAACCCTTCCCAAACATCTCCCTACCCTTTACCTTTCAGGACAAACTAAGCAACCTGTTGCTACACTTTGTTTACTTCATCTACTTGTGGTTTTCTCCTTATGTTGCCACTAAAGGTGGAAAGAAGAGCCCCATACCCAGGGCAGTTAAGAGGGATGCATACGTAATTCATGAATGGTTACATCTTTTATTGCATTTGGTCAATCATTAAGAAGCAAGACGAGAATGATTTGCACCTTGGAGGAGCAAAATATAACAATAATTAAGAGAAGTGTCCTAAGGGAAAGACAAGGTGCCCAAAAGGGGGGCAATAAAAGACAAGTGGGACTAAAAGAGAACTCTGAGGAAGACTAGTGGACACTCAGAGGAAGAGAAGCCAAGCAAAAGTGATTCTTATCTGCTACACATAAAAAACAAGTTGTCCCATCATTTCCCCTTGAAGATGTAGGGTATCTCTAGAAATTCCTAACTAAAGATGGCTGTAATTTATCAGTAAATATGTCAATTAAAAAATAGTTTCCAATTATCGGGTCTTTCCCTTGCTAAGCAATCTGTTATGCATTTTGTATGTATGATTAACAATAGGCCTCTAAAGTAAGGATTAAAACTCCCATTTTATACTTGAGGAAACTGAGACTCAGAAGGATAAATAAATACATAAAACATAGTAGGAAAGGAAAGCTGGCATTCTGATGTACTTTTAAAATGTTATTATTGAATGTGAAGCATTCAAATAGTCCTACATGTTTTATTAACAAAATTAGGAGTTCCCTACCCTTCTCCTCTCATTCATTTCCTCCTCCCCAGAGACATCCATCTACAACTTGTATCTCCTATTTCTAAATAGCATGCTTATAATGCCATCTCATGATCTTTTGTTTTAGATACATCTAGTAATTTCCTACAGAGGAGAATGGGGTTCTAGATCTCTCACCTCCCTGATATCTTATCTCCCAAACATCTTATTTTTTTATTAAGGTTTTATTTATTTTAAAATAAATAGAAAAAGAGAACAAGTGGTGGGAAGGGCAGGTGGAAAGGGAGAGAATCTCAAGCAGATTTGGCACTAAGTGTGGAGCCCACTCAATCCCACGACTCTGAGGTCACAACCTGAGCCAAAACCAAGAGTCAGATGCTCAACCAACTGAGCCACCCAGCGCCCCCCGCAAAATACTTTAAATGGTACATATGTTTTTATATACTCTTTTACGGGTGATAGAATTAACAGAAAATGTTAGATGAAATTAAGAAGGATATATACAGATTAAATACTACTGCATTTAGCCAGAAATTTTAAACATTAAGTCATAAAAGAATGAACTATTAAGCTTTGTAAAAAGAAAAAAGAGAGTTTTTATGTTAAAACAAAAATCATCCAAGTCTGGGAACCACTGCTTTAGTTTAGACTGATAATTTTATAGATAAGGGAACAGACTTAGAGAAATTAGATAATTTGCCAAGTTTCCACACTTAACTAATGTCATCAGATTCAGACATAGATTTCCATACTTTTATCAGTGTTTTATCATTATTGTTGCAGCAAAGTGTTGCTAACTTATGACATGAGAATGATTGAAATGTGTTTGGTGTATGTTTGCTCTTTGCTCCAACTGAATGTGTCAGCCTTCGGAATAGAGAAACACAAAAATTATTTTAGTTGTTCTTTCTAACCAAAGCATAGTTTTCAATGGAGTTTTTCATAGGTTACTAAGAAGAAATCCTTTTATCTTCAAAAGCCTTTTAAATCTAACAATTTGGGGGGTTTTCTGGGTTTTGTCTCTGTAAAAAGGTTTGCAAAAGAGAACTAACTTGAAAATTCACTGATTGCTCATGTATTTAATGCAAAAAAAAATTCACTTGCTTAGAAGAAAAATGTTCAAACCAAAATTTTCTGGAGAAAGTACATTTGGAAGTTTCTCCCATTGCTAACAAATCAGGCATGAATGGGTTTTTTCTGCTATCCACTGAAATCTGATTTTTTTTTTCGTGATCTTCTAGCATAAAACAACCCCAGCAGACATATTAACAGACATAAAATTAGGAATTAAATAATACAGGCACTAGATGATTTTTATAAAATTAAATAATTAGCTGGCCAACAAGACAATTTAAGCCACTTTCTCTTTGACAAAACATGGCTGGTTAGAGGTCCAGGCTGGCTCAGCTGTTAGAGCACGTGACCCTTTTTTTTTTTTTAACGTTTCAAGCTTTTATTTAAATTCTAATTAGTTAACATGTAGTATATTAGTTTCAGAGAAGAATTTAGTGTTTCAACACTTACATATAACACCCAGTGCTCACAACAAGTGCCCTCCTTAACATCCATCACACATTTAGCCCATACCCCACCCACCTTCCCTCTAGAAATCCTCAGTTTGTTCTCTGTAGTTAAGAATCTCTCTTATGATTTACCTCTCTCTTTTTTCTTTCCCCCATGTTCATCTGTTTTGTTTCTTAAATTTCACATATGAGTGAAACCATATGGTATATGTCTTTCTCTGACTCATCTCACTTAGCATAGTACTTTTAGCTCCATCCACACTGTTGCAAATGGCAAGATTTCATTCTTTTGATGGCTGAGTAATATTCCATTACATATGTATACCTCCTCTTCTTTATGCATTCATCGGTCAATGTACATTTGGGCTTTTTCCATAATTTGACTATCGTTGATGAGAATATGTGACTCTTGGGGCCTCTGGGTGGCTCAGTTGGTTAAGCATCTGCCTTCAGCTCAGGTCATGATCCTGGGGTCTTTGGATAGAACCCTCTCCCCCAATTGTGCACCCTGCTCAGTGGGAAGTCTGCTTCTCTCTCCCTCTGACCTTCCCCCTCACCCCTGCTCCTGTTCTCACTCCCTCTCTCTCTCTCTCAAATGAATAAATAAAAACCCTAAATAAATAAATAAATCTTTTGATCTTGGGTTTGTAAGTTCAAGCTCCATGTGGAGTGTAGAACATACTAAAAAAAAAAAAAAAAAAAAAAAAAAGGCTGGCTAAAGGTATGCAATTGGCAGCACACCTATATAAATTTCATCCAAGAAATAGAAACATCAGTTCCTCTATTTTTGAGAAAAGCCATTTCTTAATTTCCAAATAACTAAAAAACTACTTCACTTGAGTTGAAAACTCTGCTCGCTGTGGTAAAGTAGCGTGATCACTGCAGGCTTCATTGCAAATTTGCATTTGGCACGAAGAGTTAAGGTGCACCTTTGCTGAGACTTGTTTGCTTTTTACAGTTATTTGGTTTTTTTACTAATAATATCATGACTAATATTTCAAAAATATATGTGTGTATTGTTTTAGAAATGTTAGGGTGCAGAATACAACCTCTCCCTCATTTCTGTGGGGTAGGTCTCAGCAGTGTCGATACCAGCTAGAGCAACTCCATTATTAATATGTTTTACTTGACTTCCAGAATATGTTTGGACAAAGGTTTCCTCAGTGGGAACAAAGTTTGCCTCCTACTGAACACACTGTACTCCTCCTACCAAAACATTTGCACACTTAATGAAATTGCCTGTTTACTTACTTGTCTTTATTCCCACTAGAGTGTGAGGTACTTAGGGACAGTCCTTTTCTTGTTCATCATTGTACCCCATTGAATGGCACAGCACCTAGCTGTTGGTAGGTGTAAACATTTAATGGATAAATGACGCAAGTACAGTCTCCTCACTGAATATTTTCTTTTTATATATACATCCTGTACATATATATGTATATACATATATATATGTATGCACATATGTATATGTGTATATAATCTATCCTAAATACTGGATAGGTTGTACATTCATCAAATGCAGAGTCTACCCCCCCTTGTATCCTCCACTCAGCACAAAGATCACTGAGTATGAAGTGCTCCATAAAAGTAACAATAATGATGGTATGTGTCACCACATATCCATCTTGAGTTTGGGGGGCCTGGGTGGTTCAGTTGGTTAAGTGGTCAGCTCTTGATTTTGGCTCAGGTTATGATTTCAGGGTCTTGGGATCTAACCCTGTGTTAGGCTCTGCCCTCAGTGGGGAGTCGGCTTGTCCTTCTCCCTCTCTGTCTGCTCCTCTCCCCACTCTCTATCTCTCTCAAGTAAATAAATAAATCTTTTTAAAAAGTCCATCTTGGGCTGATTTCTCTACACAGAACTAGCTATTCTGTTTATCATCTCTGCATTGGGTTACTATGTTCTAGACATGCACATTTCTCTGCTCTGTCTCCTTCAGATCCTTGTTTAAATATCATCCTCCCAATGATAGTTTAAAATTATAATACTGGAGCACTTGGGTGGCTCAGTTGGTTAAGCGTCTGCCTTCAGCTCAGGTCATGATCTCAGGGTCCTGGCATTGAGTTCCACATCGGACTCCCTGTTTACTGGGGAATCTGCTTCTCCCTCTCCCTCTGCCCCTTCTCCTGCTCATGTTCTCTTCCTCTCTTGAGCATGTGCACTCTCAAATAAATGAAATATTTTTTAAAAGGATTAAAATTGTAATACTAACCCATCTTACACTGCTTCTCTTCTTCTCTGCTCAGTTTCTTTCCATAAAACTTATCACTAACAAACACACTACATATTTCACTTCTTGTTTGTTTGTTTCTCTGTTTATTGCCTCCTGTCCCCCTCCCCTAGAATATAAGCTCTGTTAAGGCAAGGATTTTTGCCTGTTTGGGTTACCATTATATGTCTGACACCCAAGAACAGTGCCAAGAACAAACTAGGTCTCAATAAATATTTGTTGAATAAGTTAATGTTCTGCCTTGATGCTCTTGCATAATACTCTTTTTTCCAATTTTGGACTTATTTATAATATATCTACTTGTGTTTCTCAGTGATTTAATAAAATTTGCCTTTGCCCATTTCATATGTGGCTATGTCAGCCTCCTTATTTAGGGTATGGGTGCTGAAAGTCCACTATTTTTATGTATTTTTTTCTAACACCTGTTCAGTGCCATGCCAAAAGATTAGTATTAACAAATGTGGACTAATTGATTAGAGGCTATTTATGATACCAAGTTTTCACTAAAAGACAGCTAATTTGATTTATTTTTGGTCATTAACTCAAAGGTAGCAAAGTGAGATGCCTTTAGGAGCCAGACAGATCAGACATCAAGGGAGTACTTAATTATCGATCATGTAAAGATACATACACCATTGTTTTGCTTGAAATGTATGGCCCTCTCAGGCTATTTTTCCTTTTCCCAGTTAACACAGAGATGGAAATATATGCAGGGAAAACTACAGCAAAACCAATAGGACAGTATCGAGAAAATGGTAACTGAGACCCTGCCATACTATTTGGGGTACAACGGAGTGGTAGGGTTTATGGTTAACTGGAAATGACATGCCAACCCAAAGAGAGTATCCAATAATTCATACCAACTGTCTGTGGTTAGGCATTTGAATTCAAGCCCAGTGTTTTATGAGATCTTGTGATTTTTTTACAAGAAAGCTTGAAACCCAGAATTTTACAAGAAATCTGTCGTTTTTACACAAGTTAATTTTATTCAAAATACTTTGTAACCAAACAACCCATAGCTATGGTCCAAATTTAATGCATAGGCTACCAGGTTGGGAGGTCTGCAAGAGATTTACAATAGCTACTACTTTTATAATTTTGTTTGACTTAAAGGAAAAACAATACATTAATTATGATCTCATGATTAGGATAATGAAAAATTTCATTAACTCTTAAAAGAAATGACCAAAAACCCAAGATTAACCTAATACTGTATTTTAATTTAAAAGTAAGAAATACAGTTATCTGTGCCACTTGAATAAAATTATAATTAGTAATCTTATATTCTCTCAGATGTGTACAATAACTCTTAAGCTTGAGTAGCAGTTTTTTATATTTGGAATTAACCTATTATTGGCTTTCAAAGCTAGGTCAGGAGCATCTGGGTGGCTCAGTCAGTTAAGCAGCCAACTCTTGATCTCAGGGTTATGAGTTCAAGCCCCATGTTTGGCTCCATGCTGGGCATGCAGCCTACTTAAGAAAAATATGAGGGGCGCCTGGGTGGCTCAGTGGGTTAAAGCCTCTGCCTTCGGCTCAGGTCAGGATCTCAGGGTCCTGAGATAGAGCCCCGCATCGGGCTCTCTGCTAGGTAGGGAGCCCTGCTTCCTCCTCTCTCTCTCTGCCTGCCTCTCTGCCTACTTGTGATCTGTCTCTCTCTCTCTCTCTGTCAAGTAAATAAATAAAATCTTAAAAAAAAAAAAAAAAGAAAAATATAAATGAGGTGCACCTGGATGTCTAAGTATCTACCTTCGTCTCAGGTCATGATCCCAGAGTCCTGGGATCAAGCCACACCCTGCTTGGCAGGAGGCCAGCTTCTCCCTCTCCCACTCCCCCGATTGTGTTCCCTCTCTGTGTCTCTCAAAATTAGTCTCTTTAGATTTGGTTAAATATAAGCTAGACTTTATTATATTTTATCAGTTTTTAGGTAGTTAATGGAAATGTTAACTATCTATTTGTTTTTGTTTTTAACTCTGGGGTTGACAACTGGTTTATTAATGCATCATTTAAATGTCTGGATACTTTCCTGACCAGTTATAGTTACAGTTAATCAGCAGTTAGTACCAAAAGGAAAGACAAGACTGGGTATACAAAAGATACTCTTTGATGTCATAATAAAATACTATAATCAAGAGAGAGATTGCCTATTAACTGATGAGTATTCTGATATTCAGTCAGGAATTATTGAACTTTAAGGTAAAAGAAGATATTTAAACCTTAGTTTTTTGTATAATAATATTTTATTTTTTTTAAAGATTTTTAAAATTTATTTGACAAAGAGAGATCACAAGTAGGTAGAGAGGCAGGCAGAGACAGAGGGGGAAGCAGGCTCTCTGCCGAGCAGAGAGCCTGACATGGGGCTCGATCCCAGGACCCTGAGACCATGACCCAAGCCGAAGGCAGTGTCTTAACCCACTGAGGCACCCAGGCGCCCCTGTATAATAATATTTTAAAAGATTTTATTTATTTATTTTATAAAGAGAGAGAGCAGGGGTGTGGAAATTAGCAGAGGGAGAGGGACGACATGCTCAGTCTCATGACCCTGAAATCAAGAGTCAGACCCTGAACTCACTGTACCACCCAGTTACCCCTAAAATATTTTTAAAGATACAAGTTTCATGGGGAACCTGGTTGGCTCAGTCGGTGGCGCATATGAATCTTGATCTCAAGGTCGTAAGTTCAAGCCCTACATTGGATGTAGAGCTTACTTAAAAAAAAAAATAGCAGAACATTTAATAAACTGAGTATTACATTTTAATATTTTTCCTTCAGTGGTGTCAAAGTACTTGATGAAGTCTTTTTTCACATCACTAATGTTACCTGCCATGTAAATTGTACTATCAAATGTAACTAATGTAGTATAGGACACTAGATCTAAGGTAACTTTATTGAGTTCCACATCGGACTCCCTGTTTACTGGGGAATCTATAGGGGCATTGTAAGAAACATACTTTAGGGACGCCTGGGTGGCTCAGTTGGTTGGACGACTGCCTTCAGCTCAGGTCATGATCCTGGAGTCCCGGGATCGAGTCCCGCATCAGGCTCCCGGCTACACGGGGAGTCTGCTTCTCTCTCTGACCTTCTCCTCGCTCCTGCTCTCTCTCAAATAAATAAATAAAATCTTTAAAAAAAAAAAAAAAGAAACATACTTTAATATAGTATAGCATTAGAGAGCTGAGGTATCTGGAAATATTAATTTCTGATGTATTAACTTGGCGATCTTTTACAAAAATAAAAACTCAGTGACATACATTATGTCACTTTTTTAGCTATGTGGGTAGCCATATAATTTCATGTTAAAAATAAAATACTATTTGATAATGCTGGATGTAATTATGCATGTGCTTGCCACATAGAATTATAAAGATTTATTCATTTATTAGAGAGAGGGTGTGTGGGGGTAGGGGGAGGGGGATGGGGGAGGGGGGGTGGGCAGAGGGAAAGAGAGAAGAAGAGGGAAAGAATCTCAAGCAGACTTCTCGCCTAGCTGGAGTTGGGCAGGGGGCTTGATCCCATGACCCATGAGATCATGACCTGAGCCAAAACCAAGAGTCGGTCCCTCAACGGACTAAGCCACCCAGGCACCCTATAGAATTATAAAAATAGTTTCCTGTGTGTTTGAAATATTTCACCATAAAACCTTCTTCCTGTAAAAAAGAATCCACACACCAAATACAGCATCATAGTGTTTTAACTGACTACCAAGTATTACAATCTCCATTTTTTTGTAACCCATGTTACAGAAAATGGGAAAAGAATAGAAGCACTTGAAACAGCATAACTGTACCTAAGATTGTTACTGCGCAATGTTAGAGAAGAATCATGAGGGCTACTTACCTTTATAACTCTTGTATCAGAACCTAACACCCACAAGTTAAAAAAACAGGGAAAAATTTTCAATAACTGTTTAACAATTTTCTCGTCTTTTGTAAAAAAAAAAAATCATTTAAGCTAAGGTTAATCTTTCTGTTTACAGTATGATAACAAAACAGTGATCCTGAAAATTCTTGTCAAATCAAAGCAGTTTTGCAAATGAGATCATTATTGAAAGTATGGGCAGGGGTTGCCTGGGTGGCTCAGTCATTAAGTGTCTGTCTTCAGCTCAGGTCATGATCCCAGGGTCCTGGAATCGAGCCCCACAAGGGGCTCCCGGCTCAGCAGGAAGACTGTTTCTTCCTCTCCCACTCCCCCTGCTTGTATTCCCTCTCTTGATGTCTCTCTGTCAAATAAATAAAATCTTTAAAAAAAAAAAAAAGTATGGACAGAACAACTAGTCTGGTTTTTACTGGAGTATCACTCTGAGCTATTCAAGTTATCTCTGGCATTTTGCCCGGGCGCATTTATTACTAAACTATTTGTGTCCAGCAAAAAGGTAAATCATTCACTTAATAAATAATTTACTGAGTACGTGTAATATGCAAACTTTGAAGGGATGCTGTTTCCCCATATCCACTAAAAAGAAGAAGCAGACTTAAAACAATGTCAATATTTGCAAGCATATTCATACATTTCTTCAACCCATTTCTGGTGCATTACTAAGTGCCAGGCACTGTTACAGCGGTTAGAGTACATCAGCATACAAAACACAATGATGCAGGCCCTTGAGGAGTTTATATCCAAGCAAGGGACAGCAGACAATAAAAAAATACACATCATATAAATCATATACATATAAATCATCAAGTCGTATAGTTTGATGGAAGGCAATACATGGAATACTTGCAATATAAAGGGGAAAAGAGCTGCTTAAGGGGATTTAGGGTACTAGAGTGAGGGAGAGCAGGAGCTTACAGTATTAAGGCAGCCAAGATTAGCCTCATTAAGAAAGTAAGAGTTGAGGGGTGCCTGGGTGGCTCAGTGGGTTAAAGCCTCTGCCTTCAGCTCAGGTCATGATCCCAGGGTTCTGGGATCGAACCCCGCATCGGGCTCTCTACTCAGCAGGGAGCTTGCTTCCTCTTCTCTCTCGGCCTACTTCTCTGTGATCTCCGTCTGTCAAATAAATAAATAAAATCTTAAAAAAAAAGAAAGAAAGAAAGTAAGAGTTGAGCAAAGCCTGGAAGGGGGAGAGAGATTCAGCAAAATGGCTGTGAGGTCTGTGTAGGATAGAGGTCTTGGGCAGAGAGAATACTTCTCTCGCCTAGCTGGAGAATGCTTCTCTCCCCACACCCAGAGAGAATGCTTTCTATTGCAGAGGACCTAGGGGTGATGCATGCGTGGATGCTGAGGAACAGCAAGAAGTGGTGAGCAGAGGGGAAAGTAGTAGAAGATGAAGTCAGAGAAGTTCGGGGCCATTGTAAGCTATTGGAGAAACTTTGTTTCTGCTTGGAATAAAATGGGGAATCACTGGAGGGTTTGAGCAGAACAGTACCAGTAGCCTGATTTGACTGACATTTATAAAGATAATCCCGTCTTTTTTTTTTTAAGATTTTATTTATTTATTTGACAGAGAGAAATCACAACTAGGCAGAGAGGCAAGCAGAGAGAGAGAGGAGGAAGCAGGCTCCCCGCTGAGCAGAGAGCCTGATGCGGGGCTCCATCCCAGGACCCTAGGACCATGACCTGAGCCTAAGGCAGAAGCTTTAACCCACTGAGCCACCCAGACATCCTGATAATCCTATCTTTTGTGTTAAGAATGGGTTGTACAGGGGCAAGGGTGGAAGTGGGAACATCTTTTTTGAAGGCTCTTGTACTAATCTGGACAAGAGATATGGTGACTTGAAGAAAAAGAGTAGCAATAGAGTTAGTAAGATAGGGTCAGATTCTTGATATATTTTGAAATACCTTAGAAAAAGATTGTCTTTTAGCCTCACTCTATATTTTAGTACCAGGCAGTGGCATTTTTAGCATTATTTCTCTTAAAGCCTCTACGAAGAATTGTTCCTTCTTCAATTTCTTGGTTTAAAAAAATTCTGATGTCACAAGAAACACATTAGCTCAAATTTTGTAGCAGTTCTGTCAGCCTTAACTGAAGCTTCTTTTTCATTATTTCAGAGAAAAAGATGGTTTTAAGTATATATAATGGAAGCAGTCCCCCATTTATGAATTTTGTTGTTTTGTTTTAAGTAAATGCTATGCCCAGTGTGGGGCTCGAACTCATGATCCTGAAATCAGAATCACAGGCTCTGCTGACGAACCAGCTGGGTGCCCCACCACCATTTGTGAATGTAGAATGAAATATATTCTTTTTAAGTCAGTTGTTATTCTGCACCTAGTTTTTCATCAAAATAATAATTATTATTATTATTATTGGGGCCAAGTTTACATAAATCTTTAATTCTAGTCACTAAACCAAAATTCATGTGTATGATTTACTTGTAAAATAGTTCCCAGATTCCAAGTAGGAATTACAATGAACATCTCCCCCGCCCTCCCCTTCCTTACCACTTAACTTCTGCACATTCTTCTTTCTCACCCTGCCTCCTCCTCTAGGTAAATAAATTATCTTTTCTACCTATGGCTGAAAAGTTACCCTGTCCTGTCAGAACTAGCGGTGTCACAGAGAAATTCACTGGTTCAAATTTTGTAACAAGCCACAAAAGAACTTGACATGGAGGTGGGATTCAATAAATGAGGGGTGAGGGGACGCTTCTGGAAACCCAAGATAGGGTATTTCAGGGAGGCTGAGATTTGGCTATTTATGATAGGGGCTAAGCTTTTCCCTGTTACAGGGTTTACCTATGCTGTCTACAAGCCTGTCGTGGAACATTTTTCTCCCAAACCTTATGGCTTATTCCTTCACATCTGTGAAGGCCTCTGCTTAAAATGTTATAATCTCAGAAACACAGAAAGCTTCCCTAAGATAGCTACCCATCTTCTTCCTTCTAACCTCTTAGCCTGCTTTATGCTTTCTTAATGGCACTTAACCCTGCCTGAAATTATATTATGTGTTTGCTGATTTTTTTAAATTGTTTTTCTCTCCCAAGAGAACCTAAATTTCATGAGTTCAGAAACTTTTCTTTTTTTACTTCAGAAGTTTGGTTTGTTTATTCATCACCTAGGACAGTGTCTGGAACATAGCAATCACTCACTAAATTTTCACTGAACGACAGAACGAATTAATGGGGACAGCTCCATGACTGGAAATCGGCAGTACAGGGGCGCCTGGGTGGCTCAGTGGGTTGGGCCGCTGCCTTCGGCTCAGGTCATGATCTCAGAGTCCTGGGATCGAGCCCCGCATCGGGCTCTCTGCTCTCTAGGGGAGCCTGCTTCCTCCTCTCTCTCTGCCTGCTTGTGATCTCTCTGTCAAATAAATAAATAGAGTCTTTAAAAAAAAAAAAAAAAAAAAAAAAAAAGAAATCGGCAGTACATTTGCAGCTAATGGAAATGTATCCCAGGGTCCAGGATAAAAGAGCTGAGTGAGGTGCCTTGCTATTTACCCCAGATACATACAGTAATCTGGGATTACTTTTGTGTAACCCAAACTGGAAAGGAATATTTATCTTTTTTTAAGAGGATAAAATTGTAATATATTTAAAAGCAACCATTTATATATGGACCATGTAATTACAATGTAAGATTATTTAGACCACTGTTTTTATGGAAATACAAATTTTCGTTATTATAGGAGAGCATTACACTAAGGATTGGTTAGCCTAGTTTCAGTTAAAGTACATACATGAGAGTAGAAAATAGAATATGAAGAATTCTAAAAAAGTTTCAAGTATTTATACCCTCTATAATTCAGAGACCTTCTGCTACCCGCCCCCTCTCTCCATCTGCAACCCTCTTCCTCTACTCATTGGTCAAAAATTTTGAGAGGTTTTTCTTATGTTGGATTCCTGGCTAGAAAAAAAATTCATATTAAATATTTGAAAATACCTGTTTTTATGTTGGATAAAACACAAAAACTGTTTTATGTTGGATCTGGTTGTAAGAAACTTAAGAAGTTTCTATGTGGAGAAGATCCAGATGCCATACCAGATATTGATTCAGATTTGTCCTTTCTTCATCATTAAGAAACTATTATAGCCAAGTACATTGGAAAGGAGCCAAGGGAGAGTGTGTAATAAATATATAATAAAAGATAGTTATACAAAGGTAAATTTTTTTATATCCAGTGCAAGTTCTTCTGTAGTTCTTTTTGAAAGCTCTTTGTCTGATTACCTTTAATCTAAAAAGGTGAAAATTTTCTCTCTCAATGCTGCTTCCAAGTCTCACCTCCCCTTCTATTACCTACCTGCCTGCTTCCTTGCTCCTATGCTCTCTCTCTCATCTCTTTTTCTGACTGTCTCAGATTCTTCTCATATGTATCATTCTCTCTCATCCCCTTCCTTCTCTTTTCTAGGAAATGACCAAGTTTTATAGAAGAACCTGACCTTCCCAGTTGAATAAATGCCATGAATTGTTTCACTCGATGTCTTGTGGCAATTGATCTCATTCTTTAGTTTAGATTTTCTTTAAACTATCAAATATTTTCAGTATTAATTTCTTAAGATTGTCATGTGAGAGGCAAAATAGCATAATAGATCTAACTGTGGGTCCTGGGACCAAATTACCCAGGCAAGTGGCTTAATCTCCTTGTGCTTCATCTTCCTCATTTACAAAATGGGAATAAGAATGGCATCTACCCCCCTGGGTAATTATTAAATATGTAACATTTATACTCAATAATAATATCATAAATTTAAAAATATTACAAATATTAAATTGTATAATTATTTAAATATTTAATATTTAATATTTAAATATTATATAAATATTTATATTAACATAAATATAAATTTAAATATTTAAATATAAATATTTAAATATTAAATATTAAATACTATTACCATTTACCATTACTTGATACTAATATTGAGCCCTACTATGTGTCAGACACTGTGCTGAAAACTAATATAGGTTTATGAAATTATTTCTTCTACACAATATTTTTTGTAGGCATTACTCCTATCCTATTTTATAGGTGAGGTAATTGAAGCTTTAGAGAGAAGTTAATTAACTTGGCCAACTAGAAAAGTAGGTAACATTGTTTTCCTTAAAAAAAGAGTTTCTGAGGCATTACTAATTTTTAGAAAACATTCATACAGTGGGACATAAATTTATTTTCCTGACTTACTTGGAACTTCTCAGCTAATAGATTTTTTCTCATTCCTTTCTTTACACACAGGGCATGCGGGTATGTTGCCACATGTATCCTGTCTGTTGGATGCAGTTAAACAGCAATGCTAATAAAGTATTCTGAACTTAGCATCTGGAATCTTTTTGGATTAATTCAATCATATCTTACTAAGCTTCATTCGGCTGCCACTACTACAGTAGCTTTTTACATTCAATTTCTCATTACTTTTGGCTTTTGAGAGAAGTGGAGGAGTTGCAGGCATTTAATATTTATTTCTGTTCAACAACATGCTTTAAAGAGAGATAATGAATATGAGTCCTTGCACAGGGCTATGTGCTGCAAGCATTTGGAAAGCGAAAAATGATCTCATAATATTTCCCCCTAAATAGCTTAGTTCTTTTGTCTCTTCGTGAAGTTTATCCCTTATTGAAGAAGATTCAGATTGTATCATTATATAATTTAATTGAAAATTTTTTAAGATTTTATTTATTTATTTGTCAGAGAGAGAGAGTACAAGTAGGGGGAATGACAGAGAAGCAGACTCCCCGCTGAGCAGGGAGCCCAACATGGGGCTCGATCCCAGGACCCTGGGATCATGACCCAAGCCAAAGGCAGACGCTTACCAACTGAGCCACCCAGGTACCCCTAGGGAGAGACTGAATCCAGTTTGGCCTTTTGACTTAAGATATGTGTGAGATATCCTGGTTGAGCTTTTCAGTAGGGCAGCTGGATTCACACCATTGAAGCTCAGCGGGGAAATAGGAGCTAAAACTAAATATCTGGGAGCACATGGAAACTGAGGTCATTTGGAGTACATTGAGTAAAATAGGAGGTCCAAGAATAAAAGATTAAGGAACACCAATAGTCAAGGGACAAGTAAAGAGGAAACTAAGAATGAGACAGAGAAGCAACGTGAGGAGGGAACTGAGTAAAGTCAGACTCATAAAGCCAAGGAGATGTAGCATTTTAAGGAGGAGGACTCTGTGTGGCAGATCAGGACTGCAACGACTCTCTGGAGCCGATTCGTGAGAGCGGATTCAGCAGTGTGACAAAAACCAGGTTGCAGTGGGATGAAAGGGAATGAATGGGGAACGAATGGATCGAGAAATTAGGAGTGGGTGTACGATAAGGGGAAGAGAGAAAAGTGGGCGATAATTGGGGTGGTGCTGAGTCAAGCCAGAGGCTCCAGCATACTGATCCACTGAGAGGAGAGCAGAGGACATGTGCTCAAGGGCACAGACCAAGGGTTTGCCTGGCACAGAAAGAGGGATATTGGAATAAAGACGACATTGTGTGTAGATGTAAATAAATGGGGAGGGTCAAGGTAGAACGTTGAGAGAGATTGCAAGAGATGCACTCGTTTTCCTTGATGAACTAGGAAGAAGAGATATTGTCTGAGGAGTTGGATCTATGAATGGATCCTGTGAGAAGAGAAATAGACTGTCAGGTGAATGGGAAAAGCAGCTGAGAAAGGACAAGTAAATGTTGATGAGGAATTTTGAGCACCTAGACGCTGCAGATTGTAAATGTGAGTGGTGCCAGTGTGTACAGTACGATTTTGTCAGCAGCACTTACTTACTCGAATGCCGGAGTGGAAAAGGTGGATTCAAGCACTGATGACAAGCTGAGATGCTGCTCATCAGCTGTTGCAGGATAGGAGCATATGCGTTTGTGAGAAAGTGGTTTAAATGTTCAGTTCTGTATCTAACTCAGGAGAGGAAAGAAGAGGTGATGGACAAAGAAAGGTGGCCCGTGAGGTTTTGACGTTCTGAGATTGAGAAGAGTGGTGACAGCTCCTAAGCCAGTATATCATATCGGGAAAGACTCCAGGCCCTGGGAGGGCACAGTCCTTGTTTCAGATCCTAGCTCAGCCACTTGTTAGCCACGTGGTCCAAGCTTTTGTTCGTCAATAAGATAGGGCTGATACGAATAATACCTACACACCTAAACCTGAGGTTACTGAAGACTTAATGAGGGAAAAGTACAATAAGTATGGCACATGGTATGCACTCATATTAAGCTACTACTCTATTGTTACATGAAGGATAGTAGATTCTAGATAGAGAGTTGGGTCCAGGTGTTTAAATTTTCAAAGACAGGGTAATTCCAGGGTATCACTATAGGTGTGTTTAAGTAAAAGCCATTTTGGTGATGATAGATAAAAACCCTAAAATTGATGGCTTTCGGGATTTCAAAGGTTACTCTGATTAAGAACTGCTTTCGTATGTGGGGGCTAAGGTGTCTTCAATTGTAGATGAACATCAGGAGTCGCTTAGTTGACTGTACTTGCTAAGATAGCTCACAGAACAGTGAAAAAAGCACTGCTCGTGTTCATGAAATTATTTGTGTTTTGAACATTGCCTCTGATGAGGTGCATGACATGCCACAGCAAAATATGGCATTTGGCATATTGAATACTTTAAGCTGAAAGAGTCTGAAAACATGGCAGAAGCAGGAAAGCCACCCTGACCTTCTCCCCCCTTGCTCATCACTCGTCTTCCCTGATAAAAGCCATAAAACAGGGGCACCTGGGTGGCTCAGTGGGTTAAAGCCTCTGCCTTCAGCTCGGGTCATGATCCCAGGGTCCTGGGATCGAGCCCCACATCGGGCTTTCCACTCAGCGGGGAGCCTGCTTCCTCCTCTTTCTCTGCCTGCCTCTCTGCCTACTTGTGATCTCTGTCAGTCAAATAAATAAATAAATCTTTAATAAATAAATAAAAGCCATAAAACAGTCCTGTTAGAGGTGCTCTCCTTACATTCAAGATAAGGAGCTTCTTTACCTCTGAAAACAAAGGGACACAAGAAGAGTCGGAACGAACAGGCCTTGCTTAGTTTTCCCCAGTTTGTTACAATTACCTGATGCTCAGCCTATCGTATTCTTCTACAACTGTCCACTGGTCATCAAACCTAGCATAAAAGTATGAGGACTGTTTCTTTGAATTTCCATTTCCTTATGGAGGTTCCTGTGGCAAACAAAACTTAATTTGTATGCTTTTCTTCTCTTAATCTGTCTTTACCACTTTACTTTTGAGACCCAGCCTGCGACCCCAAGAGGGTCAAGGAAAACTTTTTCCTCCCATATGCCTCCAACTTATTAACCACAATACTTAAATCCCTTGTGTATTTGTGTGATTATCCTTAAAATATGTCAAGGAAGGTGGATAAAAGGTACACATTTCCACTTACATAAGTTATGGGGATATAATATACAGCATGATGATTATAGTTAATAATACTGTATTGCATATTTGAGAGTTGCTGAGAGAGTATACCTTTAAAAAGTTAAGAAAGTTTTTAACTTTTCAAAGGAATACAAAGTTCATGTATGCTGATTCACTTAATCATGCCATTAAAATCACTTACTAAATGTGCTATTATCGGGGATCTGGTACAGTTAATTCTGTTAAAAATAATTTTTCCCACAGAAAAGGAACATTTTAATGCATTTGTTCTCTGAAGAAAGCATGCACTTTTCTTTGTATGTATTATTTTTAAGTTACTTTCTTAGGCGACTGTGAATCGTCTGAGTAAGATTTTTTAAAGTAGAGTATTTTAAAAGTCACAAATCTAAAATTCTTTAATATCTAAAACCATGATTTTGGCTTCTCTAAATCTTCATTACCCCAGAGAGTATTTTATGGGTTTCTTCTTCCCTCCTGGTTTTCTTCTTCTCTCCCTCCCTCCCTCCCTTCCTCCTCCTCCCCTCCTGTCTTCTCCCTCCCTCTGTTTTTAAGTTGGTTAGGTCACGTTGTGACATCATTTTTTCAATGCCATATAGGTTGTGGATTAAATCCCTGCCCAAAGTTACACAGCAATACATTCTTTTATGGTCTTAACTTGTGCTTTGATCAGAGAAGAATGTATCATAAGTACTTGAAAAAATATATATTGAACTAATGTCATCTTTTTTTTTTGTTCAAAAACTGATACAGTTTCCTGAATTTTAATCCTTAGAGTCAAAATTCCCAACTAAGAGTGAGAGGTTTCAGAGGGCTGAAATACAATGTAGTTTCTAAAATCATGTGCAATTTTTTGTGTGTATATGTGCTTATGGTGTTTTTCTAGGAAGTAATCCACAGCATCACCAGGTTCTCAAAGGGTATTATGAACTAAGCACATTAAGAACCACCGAATTAAAAAATCAACACTATTGATTCTGTCTTCAGAGAATATACTAAAGGCCTTTATTGATGTATATATATTTTCAAAATTTTGCTTTTACTTTGTGAATAAGCCATTATTCTCAATGTTCAGATATTATGTTAAAATAAAGGTATTCGCTGGATGAATTCTGAGTTCCTGCCCATTTAAAACAAAACAGAAAACAGAGTAAAATAATTTTATGATACTAGAAGATATAACTACCTGAATCTGTGGGTCTTTTGAGATGAGGAGGACATTGATATATCTCCAGTAAGAGACCTGAAAGGGTGGTTCTACGATTTTTTTTTTTTTTTTTTTGACAGATGGCGATCACAAGTAGGCAGAGAAGCAGGCAGAGAGAGAGGAGGAAGCAAGCTCCCCGCTGGGCTTGACCCCCCCCCCCCCAGGACCCTGGGATCATGACCTGAGCCAAAGGCAGAGGCTTTAACCCACTGAGCCACCCAGGCGCCCCTGAAAGAGATCAGGAAAACACTGAAAACATGCAGCCAAATATTCTTTAGTGGGAGGGGTGCAGGGGAGAGTCTCCTTATTAGGAGAATCAGGTGAGGGGTTTGCTCAATATCACTGTGAAAGGCTAGAACTTTGAGGAATGCATGAAGGATATTACCATGTCTTTGAATCTGCTGCTGAGGAGATTACATACAACCTTAAGGAAACATCTTCCTTCTGAGCCTTTTTTTTTTTTTTTTAATTTCTAGAGTAAAAATGTACATGCATAGATTTGTATTTCTAAGATTGGACCAGAAATATCAAAGATACAAAGGCAAGTGTGTGGTATGGCAGGTAACACCAGGATATGGGCTCTGGTGTCAAAGACCTTGATTTAATACTTGACTTATCTGAGTTCAGAAGGGAAAATGTTAGCAAGTAAGCTCCCTAGATTTAGGTGAAATCCAATTTAGAATTAGTAGAATTACTAGTTGTTCAGCAATGCTTGAAATATTTTACTATTGTATAAAGTGAATGAAAATTTCTTATAACACTCCCTAATAAAGCTTACTTTGGCCAACAAATACACTATTATTCAATTGAACTTGTTTATGAAGAAAAGTTGACTTCTACTGAATAGTTTTTGGAGGTTCTGAGGCATGAATTCCTAACCCAACAGTTCCGCTCCATCTAGTGACAGTTCCACGAATTACAGTTACCCTGCTTTAGAATTCCCAAGGGTATTATCATTCATATTTAAACATTTTTCCTTTTTGAGAGAGGATTTATAAAGTTTTCCCCCCTCTATAAAGTCCAGCTCCAATCATCGAAAACATTACCTCCTGTTAGAATATTCAGTAAATTTCTATGAAAATTAACAGCCTGATTCATTAGTGCTTGAGAGTCTGCTTAAACTTCTTATGCGCATTCTCAGGTACTACCCAGGCAAATGAAAGATGATTTTTTTTTTTTTTTTTTTTTTTTTTTAGTTGCCTGGGTGGCTCAGTCAGTTAAGCATCCATCTCTTGGTTTTGATTCAGGTCATGATCTCAGTGTTGTGAGATGGAGGCCCACATTGGGCTTCATACTACTGAACCTGGAGCCTGCTTGGGATTCTCTCCCTCTCCCTCTCCCCCTCCCCTACTCCCTCTCTCTTAGAAAAATAATTTCTAACTTGAAAAAATAAATGTTGATACAAAACTTTTCTCTTATCATAACTTATATACATAAAGAATGTTCAAGACTGAAAGGCGTTCTTGAGACCTTTTCCTCTGGCATTCTTTCTTCCCTGTACTCTCTACAAGTGTTTTTGGAAGTGTTTTTGGTATGCAATTGCTTATGGGCTAGAAAGACCTTTGACCATAAAAATCTAAAAAGTTAGCATTGTAACCCCAGCTCTTGTCACTTGACTCTGCCAATTATATTAGACAACTCTTTCATTGCCTGATTTATTCAATTCATGAGTATAGTAATTCAATAATTGATCTGTGCCAGCACTCTGTTTCTGGCTGGGACCAGCCATACCACATGGAACCACCTGCAAACCAGGTTTGAATTTTTTTTTCTGGTTTTAGAAAACCTCCATAAGGTCACAGATGTGGGGTGAGGGAAGGTAAACAGTGTTGCAGTAAAAGTGCTCTAAGCCTGAGCTCATGGAATTTACTTGTCCAGCTTGAGTCCAATCTCGTAGATAGCACTTCCCCTTGACTCTGCCGTGCTGCTGTGCATGCCTAACCAGCAGCAGGGAAGCAAAATGATCCCAGCAGCAGGACCAAGAACAGCCTTTCTTGCTCAATTTGCATGAACATATAGGTGGCTAACAGTTTGACCAGAGGATCAGATATTTGAAAACTACAAGAAACCTGGGAACTAGAAACTTTAGGGAAGAAATACATGGATGGATGTCTCACAATAATCTCCAGGAATGAGGATATTTGTGTTTTATATAGGGAAGGCTCTTAGTATCAGGTGGACAACATAGCCTATATTGCGAATACTGGCTAGCTTCTTGCCCCAGCCATCCTAGTGCTTGCTCAATTGTGTTACATCCTGGGAAAATTCCCTCAGCTTCTTTTTAGTCTTTGGTAGTGTCCATTCTGCTATCCAGCCCATCATTTAAGGATAAGTAATCCTATTTTTTAATTTCTAGGATCTCTGTTATAGTAATCTGTTGTGATAGATGCAATTGCCTCATTAGTCTTTGAGAGAATATTACCTTTAAGTTTATTTTCTTCCCTTAGGGATTCATTCTTATATGCTGGATTTGGTGTACCTCTTGTGGTGTTTTAAGTATCCCTCAAATGTCCAATGTTTGGTTGTCCTTTTCCCTCCCCCCCTCTTTTACAAATTCCTGTTTACCTGTTGAATCTAAGTTCAAGTTATGGTGCCTTTCCTCAGAAGAAGCACCTATGTTGCTAAGTGCCCTAGGGTACTGCTCTGTCAGAATTCTTTCTAATGATGTCTGAGCTCTTATCTTTAGCCTGAGATCAGTCCCTCAATCAGCTGTTCTCTTTAAGATTTTTTTTTTTTTTACTTTGATGTCTCTAGTGGGTATAAAACTATTTCAGATTCTTTCCCTGTCCAACCCTTGCACTTCAATTCTTTCTGCTGAGCCTGAATTCCAAGAAAGTGCATAGGGTTCAGCTGTTCCCAATTCATTCTCTTAACGGCTCGCCCATGATCTCCAATTCTCTGTATTTGTCCTAAGATTAAAATATCTCTGGAATTGGGGCACCTGGGCGGCTCAGTGGGTTAAGCCTCTGCCTTCAGCTCGGGTCATGATCTCAGGTCCTGGGACTGAGCCCCGAGTCGGGCTCTCTGCTCAGCAGGGAGCCTGCTTCCCTCCCTCTCTCTGCCTGTCTCTCTGCCTACTTGTGATCTCTCTCTCTCTGTCAAATAAATAAATAAAATCTTAAAAAAAAAAATCTCTGGAATTGTTATGTATTTAGTAGTTTTCTCCTGCCCTGATCTGGGACATGGGTTTTGTTCCTGATTCACCAACAATATAATCTCATTTACTTTTCATCTTTTACAAATTCCTGACTTTTGTTCATCAATAGCACCCTTTGTGTTTCCTAGAGTCACTTAAGGATTTACTCTATGAAAATATAGTGTGAACTATTTCACACACACAGTATAGATTTTACTACAGTGAACACCCATGTGCCCACCACCCAGCTTGAGAAATAATATATCACAAATAGCACTGAAGTGTTCCCTGTATATTCCTCCCTGATCTCATTTACTTTCTTCCCTTCTCCACTAGAAATGGTTAAAGGGGTTTGGGACATGAAGTAGGTGAACATGATCAGTTTGCTATGCCAAGTCAAACACCACTGAATTAAAAATTTCAAAACCAAGACAGAAAAGTGTTTGAGAGGACAGTTTTATCTTAATTAATCATTGATGTAAATCCTAATTCTACTGTCTTAAGGGGTATACGATGCATGGCCAACACTGGAACATGTTATTTCCATGCACGCAATTTGCAATAAAAAATTATGAACTCTAGAGGCACCTGGGTGGGCTCAGTTGGTTAAGCATCTGACTTCAGCTCAGGTCATGATCCCAGGGTCCAGGGATCAAGCCCTGCATCATGCTCTCTGCTCAGCAGAGGGCCTGCTTCTCCCTCTGCCTCTCACCCCCATGCTCACTCTCTTCCTCCCTCTTTCTCTCAAATAAATAAAATCTTTAATTAAAAAAAAACTAGGAATGCTAATGTGGCTAAGTTCTCACCCCACTTTTAGTGAATTTTAAATTAGGAATTTATGGATTTTATCAGTATCTTTCCAAAATAATTGATATCTTTAACGTATCACTTAAATGTTATTATTTAGAACTAACAGTAAATGTTCTCTCTGAAACCAACTTACTATATAATATTAAAATAAAATCTCTAGCAATGACGTTTCTAAATTAGATAGGTGTGGAAATGGATGGGAGCTTTAATGTTCTAGAGATAGAGGATTAAGGTCTATGTTCATTAATTTCAGAAATGAATTTTTAGTGTCTCAAAGATGACCACTATGAGATGCACAGTGCATACAGAAATTAGTTTACTATAGTAAGCATGTGAACACACACATCAGTCTCAGCAAGACTTCAAGGCCAGGGCATGTTTTGGGAATGCAGCTTTGAGGAATGCTTGTTCAAGGAAAAACACCTGGTTGGCGATGAATAAGTATTCTGCCTGTCCAACATGAGGTCTTGACAAGTCAAGGAAAGTCTTTTAAATGGGGATTTACCCTTTTACGTCCAAACACATCATCTTGAAATTCTAACTGAATGGCTGCAAAACCTCATTTTGTGCTAACAGCACTGTCTTGCTCCACTGTCCGCAGAGTATGTGCTAGTAATTGGGTAACACACAAACACTCAATTTGCAACTTCCAGCCTAAGTCTAGGAAGGACTGACCAGGTCCTAACCAACAAAACCCAAGTAAAATTGTAGTTGACAGCTCTTTCACTCTGATCAGCATCTGTCTCTTCACCTTAATTTTCCTTTGGGAAACGACCTGCTTTTACTCTTAGTAGTGCTGTCAAAGTCCCTGAAGGCATGGGGTAAATGCATGATCCGAACTAGGATGAAGAAACTGATAGGAATTTGATTCATGAACATAATGATATTAAGACAGGAAATAGAGAAGCTGAGATATTTGATGGCAGGGCTCTAAAAGGATTGTTTCTCAATTTCTGTAACCTAGATTCCTAAGGTTATCCTGGCTTTTTATATTTCCTAAGGCTGTTGGTCTAGTTTCTTTTTTTTTTAATTTTACAAAACACTGTCCCACTGATAAATTTTGTTTTGCTTAGGACAGCCCAAATGAGTTTCTACAGTTTGTAAACAGAGAAGCATACCTGCTCTATTCATTAATGTCATTACCAGCTCTTTCCTTACACTGGGAATCTGTAGCTTTTAATACCTGACTATGTCTACTGTGAATTATATGAGGTTTTTTTGGTACCCCATATGAGTTTTTAAAACAAACCATTAACATTTGTTTCAAGAGTTTCTGACCCACCCTGAGTTAATGTCTAATTTCTTTTCAGCCTAAAAAATGGTACAGTATTTTTATGAATAAAATAATACATTTCTGCCAACATAGTATTGATCAAAAAAGCACTTTAATAAATTGGCTTTCATTTCCACCCTTTCCAACTTACTCTAAATAAAAAATAAATGCAAAACACAAATAAGATTTGTCTTCCCAAATTTAGTATGTATAAACAAAAATGACAATTTTTAGATAAAATACTCAGTTCTAAAAGAGAAATTGTATCAGCCAGGAAACACTTTAGCCAATCCCTCTCTAGTCATAGCCACACAAAAGAATCTTCCAAGGAAAGCTGACCAGTGAGATAGTTACGCTTGTGCTCTTAGCTATAAAGAATTAAATTTAAAATGCATTCTCTTTCATCTTCTAATGAAACATAACCTATTCTCAGGAACAGTGTGAGCACTGTTATGGTAGTCTAACTCCTAAATGAAAATATGAGTGGAGATACAGTTTACTGTAATAACGTAGCTAAGAAACCTTTGAAAATTAGCCAAGGATCAAAGTATTTACATAAATTCAAGATCTTATCTTAGGATGAAAGGTAACCTACTTTAAAAAGAACATTGAAATTAAACCCTTCAATTACAACCAGTCAAAACTTTAATTCAGAATGTTTCTTAAATATCAAATTTCTCTTCACAGACACTATGTCCATTTTCTTCATAATCTTCTCTTGTTACTACCATATCTTCAAAATCGTCATTCTCTGATATCAATTTTCCACCTTCCCAGGCATAAGTAATAGGGCTAAAAATAAAGTTAAAATAAGTGAACCGAGATGATTTTACAGAACTGAAATGCCAGAAAACATTCATTAGTAACTAAAATGGGGCAATCTCTACTCAACCTAATTTAACAGAAAAATCACTTAAAGTGTGAAAATAAGCATAAGCTTCATAGGAATAAGGTAAACTCAGAAAGAAAAGAACCTTGGTCACTAGTACAACAAAGTGTTCTTTTTTTCCCCTGTGCCCTGAATTTATAGACCCTCTACTTCTAATAAAAAACAAGAATATGAAAGGTCAAAAATGCATAAAAGGAAAAACAGTTATAACTAGATCTAAATTCTGTATGTGACAAAGATATGTCATCTATTTTGCCCAACACCCCACGAAACAACTATTCTAACTCTCATTTCACAGATTCGGAAAATGAGGTTCAGAGAGGTTAAGTGTAAGACTACATTTTAACCCAGAACTATTTTCAGTCTGTGCTTTTGCTGCTATACTGTTACCACTAATAAATGAAACATTTACAGGGTAGGACACAGTCAGTAACACTGGAACGCATAAAACATTTAGTTTGGTTTTTTTCAACTGAGGTTATACTTTGAGTTATGACTCAATTCTATTTCTACTGTTCCTCTCCCCCAAATCAGTTTAAAATCTGAAAAATGATGGAAAGTTAATAAATGTTTTATTATATTCATTTTATTGCCTAATCTTTAAATATGTATTTACTTACATACATATATAAAACAGATGTACAATAAAGATTTGATGAATAAAAGAACAAAGACTATTTCTGTGGATCCCTTGGCCTTATGCATGACTTGCATTTCAAATGCAGGACAAAAAGCATATGAGGGGGAAAAAGAAAAAAAAAAGTGTGGGGAATAAAGAAACGAAGGGGAAAAATAATAATAAAATAAACACACAGGATAAAAATCCAGTATGCTTCATATTCTATAAAGTATATGAACAATAATGCTGATAAAAATCATTCCAATATCCAATAATTATTTATTATTTAATCTGATAGCTATAAATTAAGTGAGCAGATAGAGACCTTTTATTCATTGCTATTGATTTAGAAACTTCTACTTTAAAACAAAACTCTAAAATTAAGAGTCAGGTATATGGAGGGCACCTGGGTGGCTCAGTTGGTTAAGACTCTGACTCTTGATTTTGGCTCAGGTCATGATCTCACGATCATGGGACTGAGCCATACATCAGGCTCTGTGCCGGGCATGGAGCCTGCTTAAGATTCTCCCTCTCCTTCTGCCCGCCCCTGCAACCTCCCCTTGCTCTCTCTCTCGCCCTTTAAAAAAAAATCAGGTATATGGGGTCTTATTTGCAATTCTGTCACTTAAGACTGGGACTGCAGTGAGACGGTATTATTTACACACATATTTGGTAAGAGACATGTATTTGTTCCCAACTCAAAATAAAAGAGAACTAGGTTTTAGCCTGGTCATTGCAATTAACTTACTATAAGGCCTTTGCCAAGTCATGAGACCTTGTTTGTTTATTTATAAAGTAAAAACGCTGAACAGGATGTGGCTCCGCTAAGGTCCTTCCCCAGGAACTACACTCAGCATATTAGCATCAAGCTGCCATAGCCCACTGAAATGTAAGGTTTATTCTTCTAATTTTTGAGAAAGGGAAAATGAGGATTTCAAAGGTGAAATCAACCTGCTAGAATGAGGCTTTAAGCTCAAGTCTACCTATTGACCGTTTTAGCTTCAAAATGACTTGCATGTTTTATCTCTGTATCAGCCAACACTTACTTTTCAGGCAGCACAACTGAAACATCATAATCTGTTGGAGTGAGACATCGAACTTCTGAGTAAACCCGATCTCTAAATCCTGGGAAAAGGGAATTTCCTCCTGTCAAAACAATGTTCTTAAAAAAATGCGGCTGCATTTCTTTAAGAGGAAGAAAAGAAGAAGAAAGGCATCAGAAAACCTGTTTACTTATCTTTCCAGAAGGATAGATATGAGGGCTCAGGCAAGAGCAAACAGTTATAGTTACTGGTTGGGAAACCATGTAATTTTTTAATAACCATAACAACTATTTATAATTTATAAGATTTTATAATGAAGTTAAAGTTTACACAAATTGACCCATTAAACAAGTGAAATATGACCTCATAGATCTTTAAATGAAAGGCTAAGGTGAAGAGTTTGAACTACTGACTGCTTATACACAGATGTAAGCTAATATATAATACATTCTAGGAGCAGACATTTGGTAATGATACTCGTTCTTCCCTAAAATGGAGGAAGTCTTTCTGCAGGCTGAGACTGTGAAGTAGGGTAAAACTAAAAAGGAAGGCCTTCAAGGCATTTTAACTTAGAAGCCCAAACTTTCATTTTATCTCACAGAGACAGACCTACTAACTGTGCAACATTTACATCTGATGGTGAAAAACACTCATGATCCATAATAATAAAGGATCTTGTGTTCTACACTCATTAAAGTTACATGATGGCAAACATTATTAGGTGCCATATGGTTAGCTGGTATTAAAAGTCACCACGGGGAAATCTATGAGGAATTAATAAATAATGGCCACCCCACCTAATGCTTCTATTCACAAAAGAGGCACACGGTTCCCTTACACCGACAGAGTCTCACGACATTAAAGCAGTGTAGTATAAAATGCTGCATAACACTACCTGCAACTTTATATAAAACATGAAATATATGAGACACTAACACAAAAAGAGTTGTAAGATAACTACATTAAGACGATGATGGCATTATGTGATCATCTTTTTTTTTTTAATGGGAGGAAAGGACATTGCAGGGGCTAGATTTTCTCTAACGCCTGGACCATTCCTTATGAACTAGAAAGACACTTTCAAGATATAAAAGTACTCTCTAAGACCCTAGAAAATTACTTAGATGAATCCTGCTTCAGGAGAACCCACACACCACTGAGAAGCACCAGATTTCAGCCTCATTAAAATTAACTTCCTGTACATTAGTTCAAATAAAACTGAAAGGACAAACCAGTCCCATCAATAGCTAAAAACCGTCACTTTGTTAAATTATAAATTTCTATTCTGTGTAAATCTGAGTTAAAACTTTTCTAAAACAGATACAATACTTTAATAGTCATGAAGAGATTAATGTCTTCAAGTTTTAGCAGACAATTTTCCCTGTAACAAATTTCTAATCTAGGACCAATAAAGAATTATTCAAGTGCACTATGGAATCTCTGTAAATAAAAGAGGCTTGCCACTTGCCTGTAATTACTTAGGAAATTCAGATGATTTCTCTATCGTTCATAGAGCTTATGATTTTTTTAGAAATATCATTATCATTTAATACTTTATTTATGTACCTTCAGGTAAGTTCTGAATTGAATAGACGATTGCTTCTGGAATACCCATTTCTTGAATTCCTATATCAGAAGGATTAAAAAGTATTTCTGGAACAGCAAATCTCTCATTGGCCAGACGAAGAATTTGTTCCCCAGATTTGTATTTTCCACTTAACACCATCTCTTCCCTTGGCTTAAAGAAAAATAAGATTACAAAGTTTAAGCTACATTATCTAGTCTATATGACTAGTAACATTTAGTAACGTGTTATTACTAATATGTTACCATGTTCTTGGAAATTTCAGGATTCTCAAAAGTTAGAAAAAGCTGGCCCTCTCTGTTGCCTAAACCACATAAAAAATAATTGCTTACTTTAATGTAACTATTCCCCAAAAGATGATCTGGCCGTATTCCTTACATTTAAAACAGAAAGAGGGGCTCCTGGGTGGCTCAGTTGTTATGCATTTGCCTTTGGCTTGGGTCATGATCCTGGGGTCCTGGGATCCAGCCCCGCATTGCGGACCCTGCTCCATGGGAAGCCTACTTCTCCTTCTCCCACTCCCCCTGTTGGTGTTCCCTCTCTTGCTGTGTCTCTCTCTGTCAAATAAATAAATAAAATCTTTTTTAAAAAATTAAAAAAATAAAACAGGAAGAAAAGGAAAATAGAGGAGAGGGAATTTCTTAACCTGCCTATAATAACAGGCCAAATTCAGTTCCTAGAGAACAAAGAATATGTTCTAAAAAACATTTAGTATATCTTACATCTACTTCCACTGTCCTATGTATGCATGTATGTATATATGTAAGTATTTTTAAGTAAGCTCTACCACCAACATGAGGTTTGAACTCATGACCCTGAGATCATAAGATGCATACTCTATACACTGAGCCAGCCAGGCACTCCCACTCTCCTGTCCTATATGTTTATTGGACCGCGTAGCTGTATTACATCAAGATTTCCCCTTTCCCAGGCAACCCCTTTGGGTACCCTCCCTCCTTGGGAGCTCTATACTATCATTTTGCTATCACTCAATAAAACTTGCTTTGCTGCCCCTCCAAAAAATATTTCCCCTTCCCCTTGTACAACAAAACCTAAATATTTAAATTCATCTATTCAATTTTCAGAAATCAATTTTGAAATCCATGGACTTCATCAATCAAATTTTCTTGTTATTTATTTTCTGCTGAGCTGTGTTCTTGAAGGGGCCAGAAAAAATAATCTTCTACAACATTCTGCAACATTAAAATAATGGTCTTTCCAATTTTACTAAGAATCATCAGCTCTTCTAGGTTCAGTTATAGATATCCATTTGCAATTATACACACAGGGCATAACCCAATCTTTTATATAAATAAAAAAACTTAAAACATATGAAAATATTAATAATTAGTAAAGAGTAATATATTTAAAGATTATAGATCCCTTAATGTAATCAGTCATCCATTCTCTGTCCAGATTTTTTCTTCCTCAAAGAGGCTTTTTCTAACTTCCAAATGAAAGGTCCCTCCATTATTCTCCACTATCACTCTATATTATCCTTCATAATTTAAACCATCACATATCTACCACCTAGCACATAATGAGTATTCAATAAATTCTTGAATAACAGTATACAAGTCAACAATGTGCCATTCATTGTATTCAGCATTTTATATACATTATCCCATTGAACGCTCACATAATCCTGTGAGGTAGGCATATTTTCCTTTTTATTAATGATGTAATTAGGTTTGGCAAGGATATATGACTTGCTCGAGATCATTCATCTAATAACTAAAAGCACATACAATATATTCCTTCCACTATATTGCCTCTCTTAACCTGGATATAATTCTGAATTCTATCATTTGGAATTTAGAAATTACAAGTTTAAAACACTTGTTTTAATTAGGGGCATCTGGGTGGCTCAGTGGGTTAAGTCTCTGCCTTCAACTCAGGTCATGATCTCAAGGTCCTGGGATCAAGCCCTGCATCTGGCTCTCTGCTCAGCAGGGAGTCTGCTTCCCCCTCTCTCTCTGCCTACTTGTGATATCTCTCTCTCTGTGTCAAATAAATAAATAAAATCTTTTAAAAAAAGGATATCCAAAAATTACATAATTTTCTTAATACTTTAGGAAGAAAAGGAAACTCAAATCACTTTTTACCCAACACACTACTGTTACAGTAATAAAGAGGAAAGTATCCTCTCAGAGTAGTCTTCCTTCTCAGGCAGAAAGGAAGTGTCTCCTACAGATTTATAAATTCACTTAAAAGTGATACTGGTGGGGCACCTGAGTGGCTCAGTGGGTTAAAGCCTCTGCCTTTGGCTCGGGTCATGGTCCCGGGGTCCTGGGATCGAGCTCCACATTGGGCTCTCTGTTCAGAGGGGAGCCTGCTTCCCCCTCTCTCTCTGCCTGCCTCTCTGCCTACTTGTGATCTCTGTCTGTTGAGTGAATAAATAAAATCTTAAAAAAAAAAAAAAGTGATACTGGCTTGAGTTTAAGGGATATAACTCAATTTGTCAACATTCAAAATAAGCTGAAAAAGACACAGACTTGGGAGAAATTCAGCTGACAAAACATTAATGATTATGTAGTCCATTACCCAGATTTTACAGAAGAGAATCATGTGATTGTCCCAGGCTCAAATATCTAAACCAGTGGAAAGAGCCAGAACTAGAAATTTCTTGTTGAATGTTGGCTCCAAAATCATCAATATGTAATGTGGAACTACAAGTAGTTTCTGTTTTAAGAGTTTAACTCCAAAAAACATTTTTTTTTAGACATGGACAAAAGGATTTTATAAGGGTGCTGAGAATTGCTATTTTAGTCAATGTAGGCCATGATTACTACACAGTCTCATAAATTTTGTTGATACTGTAAAAAAAATGATCAATTTAAATTACAATGACTCTACTGTACAGAAACTATTACTGTAATCATTAATCATGAGCCAGATTTTCCCAATTTAAGTCCATCAAGTACATTACATTTCAGTAGGTATCCCCTTTCTGATAAGAGATAAAATTGGAATTTGTATCAGTTGTAATCAGTAACAATATTATAGAGATTATTACTGTTACTGTTATTATCATAAATGCTAGAAAATGAAGGTTGTATCTTTTCCCAATTTAAAAATATTCTTGAATAAACTATCAAAGTACAAGTTTTAACAATATCCTAAGTATAAGGGCTCTTAAATAATTATAATTTTTTTCATTTTATGAAGTTATTATTTTTCTAATTTCATAAACATATATAAACTTTCATCAGAGTTGTTGCATATCAGGCAACAATGAAGGTGATTAAGTAATAAATACAAAATAACACATTTTTTTTTTTTTTACCTCTTTGGAAAATAACACATTTTAGGATTAATCCTAACATAGACTTGGGGCACCTGGGTGTCTCAGTGGGTTAAAGCCTCTGCCTTCAGCTCAGGTCATAATCCCAGGGTCCTGGGATCGAGCCCCACATCGGGCTCTCTGCTCAGTGGGGAGCATGCTTCCCCCCTCTCTCTGCCTACTTGTGATCTCTGTCTGTCAAATAAATAAATAAACTCTTAAAAAAAATCCTAACATAGACTAAAATTATTTCTAAAGCTTAAGATTACTAAGATATACACATAATTTTGTTTGTATTTTGGTCTTGTTTTTTTCAATATACACATGATTTAACATGTATAGGTAGTTCTTGAATATGGGTTTGAACTACATGGGTCCACTTATATGCAGATTTTTTTTTATAATACAGTACTATAAATATATTTTCTTTTTCTTATGACTTTCCTAGTAACATTTTTTCTCTAGCTTACTTTATTGCAAGAATATAGTATATAATGCATATAACATATAAAATACGTGTTAATCAACTTTATGTTGTCAGTAATGCTTCTGGTCATCAGTAGGCTAGTAGTAGTTAAGTTTTTTGCGGGAGCAGAGGGTGTCAAGGTATATGCAGATTTTCAACTGCATTAGGGAGGGGGATGTTGGTTGGCATCCCTAACCCCTACATTGTTCGAGGTCAATGATACTGTGAAAAAATTATAAATTTTAACATTAATCAACTAAGGAAAGATTAAACTATTATTTTTGAATTAAAAACTCAATGTAACATTCCACTGTCTGGCAAAAGTCCAGGCCAACTGAATCTGTCCACTCAACTGATAACAAGGAGTCTAAACTGAGTTAATGAAGCTTAGCCTCTAACCAGGTACTAATCACAAGCCAAAGACCAATAAAAGAGCTTCAAACAATAATATGTGGCATCTGCATTTTTTCTCCAAAGATGATGAGTAAAGCAACAGTCACTTGGAGGAATAACCACATCCCTACTGGCTCACTATGTATGGTACAGGTTTGAGAAAACAGGGTTTATACTTTGGCAAGGAGAAAACTGGCTGCATTTAGTCCAGTAAACTAATAGGGTGTCATTTGAAGGGCAGGAGAGAACTACATTAAAAAAATTGTTTTTTCAAGAAAAAAAGTTTTTCCCAGACTTAACTGAAAGTGCAATTATCTGAAAGAGATTTTTTTCTAAGATTTTATTTATTCACTTGAGAGAGATAGAGATTACAAGTAGGCAGAGTGGCAGGCAGAGGGAGAGGGAGGGGGAGAAGCAGGCTCCCTGCTGAGCAGAGAGCCCAATTCCAGGACCCTGTAATCATGACAAGGGCCGAAAGCAGACGCCCAACCAACTGAGCCACCCACACTCCCCTGGAAGAGATTTTTAAGAATAAGTTTTCAAACAAGGATATCCAGGAACTGAGAACATAGATATAGATTACTTTTCAAGTGCCCTGGGTGATTCTAATGATCAGTCAGGTTTGGAGAAATTGGGAATCACTGAGAATTTACTGAGGGCTCATCCCTGTGAAATACAGATTACTTTACCACCATTAACTCTACAAAATGCTGTAAATTATCCAGAAGGTATTTTATATAACTGGAGTGTTTTAATGATATATGAAGATGCGGCTGTCTATGTATTTGCAGTTTTCGTCATCCCCAAGGAAAAAAATATACTTTTGATATCCTAAAGAGGACTTGGGCTTCCAGTTCATGAAAAGGCAACCTGATCTCATAACCTATCTCAACTCCCACTTTCGAAACCCAACCTAGGTCCTTCCACAAGCATCCATCTCTAAGAACATTATAGAGTGATTTCAATTTTATGAACCCTCTTCAGAATTCTGATTTGTATTTCACCTCAATAATATGCCCCTAATTTTTTTTTAATTTCAGGCATATAAAGAAGTATAGTTAATAGAAGTATAAAATTAAAGAAGTACAAAACCTATATATCCATCAACTAGTTTGACACTTAATAAATTAACACTCTTCTTTTTAATTTGGTGTTATTACTCACATACAGTTTTATACTTTTACTTCATACTTAAATTACTTACTTAAATTACATACTTTATAAATTACTCCACACAGCCTGAAAATATACATATCTTCCTAAAAATCACCTAAAGACACCATCATTCATGTCTTAGATGTTTTAGACAGAAACATGTTTTTGAGATGTATACATAATTATCATGTAGCTCCACTTAATTTTCACTACTGTTTATTTTATAATACAAATACATCAAAATTTATTTATTTTCCTCCAAGAGTGGATATTTGGGCTCTTCTCAATTTTTCACTCTTTTAAAGTATACTGCAATAAATGGTAACCTAAATATTTCCTTATGGAAGCATGCTTAAATTTCTGACCAAAGATTTTTAACTTCCCAATACTCCTCCATCAAGTCAGCTAAAAGGCCAACCTTCACATTTACCCAAACAGAAGTGATACTTTACCTGAGCTGATCAAAGGTAAGGAGAAATAATTTTAACATCCAAGATGAACTACTTTTCAACACTTTGAAAGTACACCAGATTTTCCCCCTTTTCAACTACAATTTGATCATATCAGATGAAACAAATAAAATTCAGCCACGTCAGCTATTTTGGTAACTTTCACAAGGCAAATAAACAACTTTGAAATGGATTTAAACTAATTCTTAAGAAAATAGAAAAGGGTTAACCAGAATATAAATAACGATATGATCTATCTCCAGATTCTTCCCATGTGCTATCATTCAGCTGATGGTTCTTTCTCTAAATAACTTTATTAATGAGGTATTAATCATTTATACATTTGTGTCTGGAGAAACAAAGAGCAGAAAAGCAGTTTTCAACAACTTTGCAAGACTCTACCAAATCCAGCTAGATGTTTTTCTTTTCTTTTTAAAAGATTTTCTTTACTTATTTGCCAGAGAGACACAGCAAGAAAGGGAACACAAGCAGGGGAAGTGGGCGGTGGGGCGATGCGGGGAGAAACAGGCTTTCCGGCTGAGCAGGGAGCCTGATGTGGGGCTCTATCCTAGGACCCCAGGATCATGACCTGAGCTGAAGGCAGATTATTAACAACCAAGCCACCCAGATGCCCCCAGCTAGATGTTTTTCAAATCTGACTAAGGTGGTCACATCAAGCAATGTCATTAAGGATTTTAAAAATTACCTTACAAAAGCCCTTTTTAATTGTACTGAAGTCAGGTAAAACATAGTCTATCATTACTGTATTTTCTTCTCCTTTCAACCTGGAAAACAAAATAGAGACTTGTGAAATAATTAACTTTGTGTAACATTACCCAAGAATCAACTTTCTAATTCTTAGATTACTATTATACATACTTTGCAATATCCATATCTCTATAAAAATCCTGAGACACATAGCACACATCTTCTTTCACTTGATTAATCACATGTGTTTCATCCATAACATGTAGCTGCCTAAACAGAAATAAAAACTGTAAAATGTGAAATGGAAAAATGTAAGGATAATTTACAATTACTTAAAATATTTTTGCTGGAATTAAATCTTTGGGTAACTCACTTTTTAAAATATTAAATTTTTGAATGTGTAAAATATTTTCAACTTTATAGAATAATCACATTTCCATTATATTTAAACTCCACATTATTCCTCTGAGAGCAGATATTAGAACAGTTTGCAGAAAGAAACTGAAAACAAAGCCTTTAAATATGGTAACATTTATTAGAGAGCAAACTTTTTCCTCCTCCAACCATTCTGAATGGAATCTTGCTAAAATAACTTAACCCTCTCACTTTCTTTTCTGATCATAGTAGTGAGTTAGCACGTAGTACCTGACACATAGTAGATGTTTAATAAATATTTGATAACTGAACCCAAGAAACACAGGCTTAATGAAGAAAACAAAGATGCTTTTAAAAACAAAACTGAAGACAACACAAACAAGTGGATAGTCCATGCTCGTGACTTAGAACAATTAATGTTATTAAAATGTCCATACTACCCAAAGCAATCCATAGATTCAATATGATCCCTATTAAAATGCCAATAGTATTTTTCAGAGAACTAGGACAATAATCCTAAAATTCATATGGAACAACGAAAGACCCTGAATAGCCAAAGCAATCTTGAAAAAGAACAAAGCTGGAGGTATCGTAATCCCAGATTTCAAGATATACTACAAAGCCATAGTAATCAAAACAGTATGGTAACTAGCAGAAAAACAGACACATAGATCAATGGAACAGCACAGAGCCCAGAAATAAACCCATGCTTATATTAATCTATGGCTAATATAGTCTCTACAATGAAGGATGCTGGGAAAACTCACTCCATCTACTAAAACAAACTCAAAATGGATTAAAGACCTAAATGTGAGATCTGAAACCATAAAACTTAAAGAAAATACAAGCAGTAATCTTTTGGACATTGGCTTTAGCAACATTTTTCTAAATATGTTTCCTCACACAAAGGAAATGAAAGTGAAAATAAACTATTGGGAATACACTGAAATAAAAGTCTTTCGCAGAGTAAAGGAAACCATTAACAAAATGAAAAGATAACCTACTGAATGGGAGAAGATATTTATAAATGATACACCTGAAATGATTTATCTGATAAGGGGTTAATATCTAAAATACATAAAGAAATTTTAGAACCCAACACTAAAAAAAACAAATAATCTGATTAAAATGGACAGAGGACCTGAATATAGACATTTTACCAAAGACAACATACAGACAGCCAGCAGATACATGAAAAGATGCTCAATATCACTATCAGGGAAATGCAAATCAAAACAATGAGATATCACCTCATACCTGTCAGAATGACTAGTGTCAAAGTGTTTAAGTTACAAGTGTTGAAACAACACAAAAAAAGAGAAATTCATGCACCGTTGGTGGGAATGCAAACTGGTGTATCTACTCTGGAAAACAGTATGGAGGTTCCTCAAAAAATTAAAAGTAGAAATATCATACAATCCAGTAATTCCACTACTGGGTATTTATCCCCCAAAACAAAAACACTAATTTGAAAAACTATATATACCCCTGTTTATTGCAGTATTAGTTATAATAGCCAAAATATGGAAGCAACTCAAGTGTCCAATGATAAGTAAATGAATAAAGAAAATGTGGTATGTACACACACAGAGACAGACACACACACATAATGGAATACCAAGGAGCCATAAAAAAGAATGAGATCATGCCATCTGTGATAATATGGATGAACCTAAAAGGTTTTATGCAAAATGAAGGAAGTCAGAGAAAGACAAATACCATAAAATTTCACTTATATATGGAATCTAAAGAATAAAACAAAGCAAAAACAGACCCATACATACAGATAACTGGTGGTTGCTGGAGGAGAGAGGGTAGGGGGATGGGCAGAATAGGTGAAGGGGAATGGGAGGTATAGGCTTCCAGTTACAGAATGAGTAAGTCACAGGGATGAAAGGTACAGCATAGGGAATATAGTTAACGTACTGTGTAATAGTATTCTATGGTAACAGATGGTAGTTACATTTATAGAAAGCACAGTATAACATTGTCAAATTCCTACGTCGTATACCTAAAACTAATGTAACATTGTGTCAACTATACTTCAATAAAAAACATAAAAAAAGATAACAAAAATATGAAATTATTTGAATATTTATCTCTATACATGTATACTACATATACTTTTTGTTTTAGACTCAACATCATCTCCATTTTCTTACGCTATTGTTCTTTAAAAATATGGTTATTTACTACCCTATACTATTTATTAGAGGGACCTATTAAAATGTATTTATTAATGTTCCTAGTGTTGGAAGTTTAAATCAGGGAGGAAAGATATTTGTATGTTTATAAATGTGGACTTTGGCTTTGTTGTTTTTTGTTTTATTTTAGGTAGGCTCTATGCCCAACATAGGGCTTGAACTCATGAGCCTGAGATCAAAAGTCACATACTCTACCAACTGAGCCAGCCAGGTGCCCCAGAGACTTTGGCTGAATCACAACTTGGCAACCAAGTTACTTTACCTCTTCGGGCTTCAATCTCTTCAACTCTAAAAGGGTAATAACAGTAAGATCATTGACTTAACACATCTGTAAGAAGTAAATGACTCTAATTATACATGTAAAGTGTTTAGCATAGTCCTTATACTCAATAAGTAAAAGACATTATTATTGCTCCCTTTTTGCTCTTTGTTATCTCCATACACAGCATATTCTACCTTCTTTAAGATTCACTATTGCACCAGTGAGAAGAAAAGATGGTAATTAAACTATAACAATTCTAAGGTACCAACAACTGGAAGATCCATCCCAACTAGAAATGTGAGAAAAGTATAACTCAAAACTGATGCAATACAGGTATTTTTATCTGTATCTCAGATTATCTCATTATTTATTCATACTGTAGGACACAGAATTTGAAATACTGTTCGTATCTTGGTGTACTGCCAAACTGTTTACCAGAAAAGTTATTTCAAGTTATGCTGTAATCATTAACAGCCAGCATCACAATCTGCAACATCTTCTTTTTTGTTTTTAGAACATCATGTTTTGAAAAAATTCTATTAATTCAAGTTCTAAAAGTTGTGGCATTTTAATTTGTATTTTTCTACAAGGAAGTGCCATGAAAAAGAGAAATTCTTATTTAACTCGTATCTCCCAACCTCCTATATAAATGCTCAATAAATGTTTTAACTGAATCTGTAATTACTTCAGATACTTATCATTTTTTATGTCTGAGAATTATCCATTTATATCCTTTGACTATATGTAATTCTAATGATTATCTATCTGTGCCACAGACCATTTGTTTTCTGAGAATCATCTAGTAGCCATTTTATACCAAGGTAGTGCTTTTCTTAAGGACTGATAAGAGCCCTTAATATATTAAAGATAACAACCCAGTGTCATATTTGTTTCAAGTTTATTTCTCAGTTTTCTATTTATATTAGTTTTGTTTACAAATGCTTGAAATCAGTGGTTTTCCAGACCAGAAGAGGACAAAGAGGGATTAGAGTGCTGATAATATTCTGCCTGAGCTGTGTTCTAGTTACTTGGGTATATTCAGTTTTTAAAAATTCACTGAGTTATACATTCAAGGTTTGTAAACTTTTCTGGATGTATGTTTTATCTCAATAAAATGTTTATTTTTTTCTTTAAAGTGGTATGTGGGAGGGGGGCACCTTGGTGCCTCAGTCAGTTGAACGTCTGACTCTTGGTTTTGGCTCAGGTCATGATCTCAGGGTCATGACATCGAGCCTCGCATTGGGCTCTGTGTTCAGCACAAAGTCTGCTTGAGATTCTCTAACTCTCCTTCTCCCTCTGCATCTCCCCACTGTTCCTGCTCTTTCTCTCTCTCTCTCAAATAGCTAATTAAATAAATAAAATCTTTTTTTTTATTTATTTGAGAGAAAGAGACAATGAGTAGATGGGAAACGCAGAGGGAGAGGGAAAAGCAGGCTTCCTGCTGAGCAGAGAGCCCAATATGGGGCTCTATCCTAGGGTCCCAGGATCATAACCTGAGCCAAAGGCAGACTTAAACAACTGAGCCACCCAGGCACCCCTATATAAATAAAATCTTTAAAAAAAAAAAGATATAGGAAAATTATATCCTTTATTATTTCTTCGACTATTTTTTTTTATCACTTCTCAGCCTTTTGGCTAAGATCAAGTGTATTTCTTCTACTATTTTTATTCTTAACAACTCAAATATTTTCCTGTTGTGGCTTTATTTTTATATTTAAATCTTAAACCCATTTGGATATTAGTGTATGAGCCAAAGGAAAATTTTTCTCCCAACAGCCAACGTTCCCTGTATCCTTTCCTGAATAATCTATATATTACTTTTTCTTTTACAGTGTTTGATTCAGAATTAACTATTCAGTCTCTCTGATCTATCATTTAATTCTCATCTAAGTATCACTTTATTACAATTTTAAAATGCTTTATCATCTACTGACAAAGTCTCCTTTCACTATTCTTCTTTCCCATAACTATATCTTTTTAACTTTTTCTTTTTATTTTTTTAGAGAGACAGAGAAAGCAAAAGTGTGCAAGTGGTGGTGGGGGAGGGGCAATGGGAGAGGGAGACAGAGAATCTTAAGCAGTCTGCATGCTCAACACGGAGCCCACCACAGGGCTCAGATCATGACCTGAGCTGAAATCAAGAGTCAGACACACTTAACCGACTGAGCCACCCAGCTGCCCCTCCCAAATACTATTTCTAAGTATTCTTGCCAGGTTGTTCTTTTCAAATTCAACTTCAACAGCCTTTCTTTTTAAAATACATGAACCTGGGCACCTGGGCGGCTCAGGGGGTTAAGCCTCTGCCATCAGCTCAGGTCATGATCTCAGGGTCCTGGGATCAAATCCCCCATCGGGCTCTCTGCTCGGCAGGGAGCCTGCTTCCTCCTCTCCCTCTCTCTGCCTGCCTCTCTGCCTACTTGTGATCTCTGTCAGATAAAAAAAAAAAATTATTAAAAAAAATAAAATACATGAACTTTTTTCAGTCATGAAAGGAAGGAGGAATGATTTAATACACAGGTCATGGACTCAAAACTGTGTAGGTTCTGGTTAACGACCTCATCTGTCTCAACTTTCTGTGCCTTTTAAATATGTTGCTTCTAATCTGATGAGGATAAGGGAACTAAATATTTAAACCTTTTGAAATGGAGCCCAATTCTGTTTGGTTCTACAATAAATAACATTCACATAACTTTAACACCGTATATGCCATTTATGAACCCTCCATTTTTAGAATTAATATATAAGCAAGGCAAGAAGACTTAACTATAGTAAAAAATCATATGTAAATGTTATCTCAATAATTAAGAAGAAATGGTATAGCATTGTTTAATGAAAAAAGTCACTGTCTAAAGATTAGATACTATAAGATTCTGTTTCTTGAAATAACAAAACTATAGAAGTAGAAAACAAATTAGAGATTGCCAGGAGTGAGGGACATGGTGGGGAAGCAAATATAAAGGGGTAGCGCAAAGGAGTTCCTTTGGAGAGATGGAACAGTTCTACATCTTGACTGTGGTGATATTTACATGATCTATACATGGGATAAATACACACAAATGCATGTAAAAAATGGTGAAAACTGGAAACAATACTGTATTAGTGTCAATTTTATCATTTTGATACTGTATTAGTTATATATTAATAAGATTACACAAGGCTCTATGTACTATTCTATAACTTCCAAAGGCTGTAATTATTTCAAAATAAGTTTTTTACAAATGTGCTAGAGCTGGGTAGGTTGGATAAGGGGAGTAGGTCTCTCTTAGGGGTAATAAAAATGTTCTAAAAATGTTCTAATATATTAAAACCCATTGAAAATGTACACTTTAAATGGGTGAATTGTGGGGTGCCTGGGTGGCTCAGTGGGTTAAAGCCTCTACCTTCGGCTCAGGTCATGAGCCCAGGGTCCTTGGATCGAGCCCTGCATTGGGCTCTCTGCTCAGCAGGGAGCCTGCTTACCCCTCTCTCTCTGCCTGCCTCTCTGCCTACTTGTGATCTGTCAGATAAATGAATAAAATCTTTAAAAAAAAAAAAAGGGTGAATTGTGTGGATATGTATCATAGCTCAATAAGGCGTCTAAAAAATAATGGTACCTCTGACAGAAGAAAGAAGGAAAACATGGGAGGAAATGCAGAAAGAAATGCAGATTCACTTATTTTCTCATATGACATAGAGGGGAGCTAAGAGATACTGAAAGTGTCATACCAGCCAAAATTATTGTGAGAAATTGAGATTTAAGAATTCTACTTATAAAACAAAAAAATACCACTTAAGTTTTTAAACAAAATAAAATAAAAAATAATACCATGAATAAAACTTAGGAAAGGGAGAAGAGTTAGAATGTGGTAGTACACTAATTCCTCATCTTTTAATGATGGATAGTCAGCTAATATTGGTTAATTCAACAAGCAGAAATATCAATACATTATTAAGGCTCACAGAGACTAAAAATATAAGAGATAAATACAGTTTAAAGACCATACTTTGGGGAGGAGTCAAGATGGCGGAGAAGTAGCAGGCTGAGACTACCTCAGGTAGTGGGAGATCAGCTAGATAGCTTATCTAAAGATTGCAAACACCTACAAATCCAACGGGAGATCGAAGAGAAGAAGAACAGCAACTCTAGAAACAGAAAATCAACCACTTTCTGAAAGGTAGGACTGGCAGAGAAGTGAATCCAAAGCGACGGGAAGATAGACCGCGGGGGGAGGGGCCGGCTCCCGGCAAGCGGCGGAGCAACGGAGCACAAAATCGGGACTTTTAAAAGTCTGTTCCGCTAAGGGACATCGCTCCAGAGGCTTAACCGGGGTGAAGCCCACGCAGGGTCAGCGTGGCCTCAGGTCCCGCAGGGTCATAGAAGGATCAGGGGTGTCTGAGTGTCGCAGAGCTTACAGGTATTAGAACTGGGAAGCCGGCTACAGAGACAGAGCCGAGGAGTAAGCTCTAAGCTCGGGGTTACCTTGAACCGGTCGCAGGCTCGGTCAGCTCGGAGCGCGGCCGGAGGCAGGGTGACGGGAGTAATTGGGCGCTGTTCTCTGAGGGTGCACTGAGGAGTGGGGCCCCGGGCTCTTGGCTCCTCCGGGCCGGAGACCGGGAGGCCGCCATCTTCATTCCCGCCCTCCGGAACTCTACGGAAAGCTCTCAGGGAACAAAAGCTCCCGAAAGCAAACCCAAGCGGATTACTCAGCCCGGCCCTTGGTAAGGGCGGTGCAACTCTGCCCGGGGCAAAGACACTCGAGAATCACTACAACAGGCCCCTCCCTGAGAAGATCAACAAGAAGCCCAGCCAGGACCAAGTTCACCTACCAAGGAGTACAGTTTCAACACCAAGGAAAGCAGCGTAATTCCAAAGGAGGAGAAAGCAAAGCACGGAACTCATGGCTTTCTCCCCATGATTCTTTAGCCTTGCAGTTAATTTAATTTTTTTTCTTTTTCAATTTATTTTTCTTCTTCTGCTAAATTTTTTTAACTTTTACCCTTTTCTTTTTTAACGTTTTTTAACTAGTTTATCTAATATATATATATATTTTTTCCTTTTTATATTTTTTTCTTTATTGGTTTTCTTTTGTTGTTTCTTTCTTTTTTTTTCTTTTTTTTTTTTTCTTTTTTTCTTCTTTCTGAACCTCTTTTTATCCCCTTTCTCCCCCTCACGATTTGGGATCTCTTCTGATTTGGCTAAAGCATATTTTCCTGGGGTTGTTGCCACCCTTTTAGTATTTTACTTGCTCCTTCATCTGCTCTTATCTGGACAAAATGACAAGGCGGAAAAATTCACCACAAAAAAAAGAACAAGAGGCAGTACCAAAGGCTAGGGACCTAATCAATACAGACATTGGTAATATGTCAGATCTAGAGTTCAGAATGACGATTCTCAAGGTTCTAGCCGGGCTCGAAAAAGGCATGGAAGATATTAGAGAAACCCTCTCGGGAGATATAAAAGCCCTTTCTGGAGAAATAAAAGAACTAAAATCTAACCAAGTTGAAATCAAAAAAGCTATTAATGAGGTGCAATCAAAAATGGAGGCTCTCACTGCTAGGATAAATGAGGCAGAAGAAAGAATTAGCGATATAGAAGACCAAATGACAGAGAATAAAGAAGCTGAGCAAAAGAGGGACAAACAGCTACTGGACCATGAGGGGAGAATTCGAGAGATAAGTGACACCATAAGACGAAACAACATTAGAATAGTTGGGATTCCAGAAGAAGAGGAAACAGAGAGGGGAGCAGAAGGTATATTGGAGAGAATTATTGGAGAGAATTTCCCCAATATGGCAAAGGGAACAAGCATCAAAATCCAGGAGGTTCAGAGAACCCCCCTCAAAATCAATAAGAATAGGTCCACACCCCGTCACCTAATAGTAAAATTTACAAGTCTTAGTGACAAAGAGAAGATCCTGAAAGCAGCCCGGGAAAAGAAGTCTGTAACATACAATGGTAAAAATATTAGATTGGCAGCAGACTTATCCACAGAGACCTGGCAGGCCAGAAAGAGCTGGCATGATATATTCAGAGTACTAAACGAGAAAAACATGCAGCCAAGAATACTATATCCAGCTAGGCTATCATTGAAAATAGAAGGAGAGATTAAAAGCTTCCAGGACAAACAAAAACTGAAAGAATTTGCAAATACCAAACCAGCTCTACAGGAAATATTGAAAGGGGTCCTCTAAGCAAAGAGAGACCCTAAAAGTAGTAGATCAGAAAGGAACAGACACAATATACAATAACAGTCACCACACAGGCAATACAATGGCACTAAATTCATATCTCTCAATACTTACCCTGAATGTTAATGGGCTAAATGCCCCAATCAAAAGACACAGGGTATCAGAATGGATAAAAAAACAAAACCCATCTATATGTTGCCTACAAGAAACTCATCTTAAACCCGAAGACACCTCCAGATTTAAAGTGAGGGGGTGGAAAAGAATTTACCATGCTAATGGACATCAGAAAAAAGCAGGAGTGGCAATCCTTATATCAGATCAATTAGATTTTAAGCCAAAGACTATAATAAGAGATGAGGAAGGACACTATATCATACTCAAAGGAACTGTCCAACAAGAAGATCTAACAATTTTAAATATCTATGCCCCTAACATGGGAGCAGCCAACTATATAAACCAATTAATAACAAAATCAAAGAAACACATCGACAATAATACAATAATAGTAGGGGACTTTAACACTCCCCTCATTGAAATGGACAGATCATCCAAGCAAAAGATCAACAAGGAAATCAAGGCCTTAAATGACACACTGGACCAGATGGACATCACAGATATATTCAGAACATTTCATCCCAAAGCAACAGAATACACATTCTTTTCTAGTGCACATGGAACATTCTCCAGAATAGATCATATTCTCGGTCCTAAATCAGATCTCAACCGTTATCAAAAGATTGGAATCATTCCCGGCATATTTTCAGACCACAATGCTCTGAAGCTAGAACTCAATCACAAGAGGAAATTTGGAAAGAACCCAATTACATGGAGACTAAACAGCATCCTTCTAAAGAATGAATGGGTCAACCAGGAAATTAAAGAAGAGTTGAAAAAATTCATGGACACAAATGATAATGAAACACAACGGTTCAAAATCTGTGGGACACAACAAAGGCAGTCCTGAGAGGAAAATATATAGCGGTACAAGCCTTTCTCAAGAAACAAGAAAGGTCTCAGGTACACAACCTAACCCTACACCTAAAAGAGCTAGAGAAAGAACAAGAAAGAAACCCTAAACCCAGCAGGAGAAGAGAAATCATAAAGATCAGAGCAGAAATCAATGAAATAGAAACCAAAAAAACAATAGAACAAATCAACGAAACTAGGAGCTGGTTCTTTGAAAGAATTAATAAGATTGATAAACCCCTGGCCAGACTTATCAAAAAGAAAAGAGAAAGGAACCAAATAAATAAAATCATGAATGAAAGAGGAGAGATCACAACAAACACCAAAGAAATACAGACAATTATAAGAACATACTATGAGCAACTCTACGCCAACAAATTTGACAATCTGGAAGAAATGGATGCATTCCTAGAGACATATAAACTACCACAACTGAACCAGGAAGAAATAGAAAGCCTGAACAGACCCATAACCAGTAAGGAGATTGAAACAGTCATCAAAAATCTCCTAACAAACAAAAGCCCAGGGCCAGATGGCTTCCCGGGGGAATTCTACCAAACATTTAAAGAAGAACTAATTCCTATTCTCCTGAAACTGTTCCAAAAAATAGAAATGGAAGGAAAACTTCCAAACTCATTTTATGAGGCCAGCATCACCTTGATCCCAAAACCAGACAAGGATCCCATCAGAAAAGAGAACTACAGACCAATATCCTTGATGAACACAGATGCAAAAATTCTCGCCAAAATACTAGCCAATAGGATGCAACAGTACATTAAAAGGATTATTCACCACGACCAAGTGGGATTTATTCCAGGGCTGCAAGGTTGATTCAACATCCGCAAATCAATCAGTGTGATACAACACATTAATAAAAGAAAGAACAAGAACCATATGATACTCTCCATAGATGCTGAAAAAGCATTTGACAAAGTACAGCATCCCTTCCTGATCAAAACTCTTCAAAGTGTAGGGATAGAGGGCACATACCTCAATATTATCAAAGCCATCTATGAAAAACCCACCGCAAATATCATTCTCAATGGAGAAAAACTGAAAGCTTTTCCGCTAAGGTCAGGAACACGGCAGGGATGTCCATTATCACCACTGCTATTCAACATAGTACTAGAAGTCCTAGCCTCAGCAATCAGACAACAAAAGGAAATTAAAGTCATCCAAATTGGCAAAGAAGAAGTCAAACTATCACTCTTTGCAGATGATATGATACTATATGTGGAAAACCCAAAAGACTCCACTCCAAAACTGCTAGAACTTGTACAGGAATTCAGTAAAGTGTCAGGATATAAAATCAATGCCCAGAAATCAGTTGCATTTCTCTACACCAACAACAAGACAGAAGAAAGAGAAATTAAGGACTCAATCCCATTTACAATTGCACCCAAAACTATAAGATACCTAGGAATAAATCTAACCAAAGAGACTAAGAATCTATACACAGAAAACTATAAAGTACTCATGAAAGAAATTGAGGAAGACACAAAGAAATGGAAAAATGTTCCATGCTCCTGGATTGGAAGAATAAATATTGTGAAAATGTCTATGCTACCTAAAGCAATCTACACATTTAATGCAATTCCTATCAAAGTACCATCCATTTTTTTCAAAGAAATGGAACAAATAATCCTAAAGTTTATATGGAACCAGAAAAGACCTCGAATAGCCAAAGCAATATTGAAAAAGAAAGCCAAAGTTGGTGGCATCACAATTCCGGACTTCAAGCTCTATTACAAAGCTGTCATCATCAAGACAGCATGGTACTGGCACAAAAACAGACACATAGATCAATGGAACAGAATAGAGAGCCCAGAAATAGACCCTCAACTCTATGGTCAACTAATCTTCGACAAAGCAGGAAAGAATGTCCAATGGAAAAAAGACAGCCTCTTCAACAAATGGTGTTGGGAAAATTGGACAGCCACATGCAGAAAAATGAAATTGGATCATTTCCTTACACCACACACGAAAATAGACTCAAAATGGATGAAGGATCTCAATGTGAGAAAGGAATCCATCAAAATCCTTGAGGAGAACACAGGCAGCAACCTCTTCGACCTCAGCCGCAGCAACATCTTCCTAGGAACATCACCAAAGGCAAGGGAAGCAAGGGCTAAAATGAACTATTGGGATTTCATCAAGATCAAAAGCTTTTGCACAGCAAAGGAAACAGTTAACAAAACCAAAAGACAACTGACAGAATGGGAGAAGATATTTGCAAATGACATATCAGATAAAGGGCTAGTGTCCAAAATCTATAAAGAACTTAGCAAACTCAACACCCAAAGAACAAATAATCCAATCAAGAAATGGGCAGAGGACATGAACAGACATTTCTGCAAAGAAGACATCCAGATGGCCAACAGACACATGAAAAAGTGCTCCACATCACTCGGCATCAGGGAAATACAAATCAAAACCACAATGAGATACCACCTCACTCCAGTCAGAATGGCTAAAATTAACAAGTCAGGAAATGACAGATGCTGGCGAGGATGCGGAGAAAGGGGAACCCTCCTACACTGTTGGTGGGAATGCAAGCTGGTGCAACCACTCTGGAAAACAGCATGGAGGTTCCTCAAAATGTTGAAAATAGAACTACCCTATGACCCAGCAATTGCACTACTGGGTATTTACCCTAAAGATACATACGTAGTGATCCGAAGGGGCACGTGCACCCAAATGTTTATAGCAGCAATGTCTACAATAGCCAAACTATGGAAAGAACCTAGATGTCCATCAACAGACGAATGGATAAAGATGTGGTATATATACGCAATGGAATACTATGCACCCATCAAAAGAAATGAAATCTTGCCATTTGCGATGACGTGGATGGAACTAGAGGGTATCATGCTTAGCGAAATAAGTCAATCGGAGAAAGACAACTATCATATGATCTCCCTGATATGAGGGAGAGGAGATGCAACATGGGGGGTTAAGGGGGTAGGAGAAGAATAAATGAAACAAGATGGGATTGGGAGGGAGACAAACCATAAGTGACTCTTAATCTCACAAAACAAACTGAGGGTTAAGGGGGGGAGGGGAGTTGGGGGGGTGGGATTATGGACATTGGGGAGGGTATGTGCTATGATGAGTGCTGTGAAGTGTGTAAACCTGGCGATTCACAGACCTGTACCCCTGGGGATAAAAAGATATTATATGTTTATGAAAAATAAAATTTAAAAAAAAAAAAGACAAAAAAAAAAAACCATACTTTGTGGGGAATGCAATTGACATGAGACAGAAAGATGAAGTAGAGATTTATTTTCCTTAAATACATTTGTTTTATAATGTGTAACATTTATAACTTCTTATAAATTCTAAAATTTTAAAATATTAAACTCCCTAGAATTTGGAAATATCCAAATTTTGATGGACACTAGCATTTCAAGTGCTAGAACACTTTCTTTTTTTCTCTCTTTTTAATGAGCTCTACACCCACTGTGCGGCTTGGACTCATGACTCAGAAATCAGGAGTTGCATGCTCCTCTTCTGAGCTAGCCAGATGCCCCACTAGAAAGCTTTTCAATTTGAACATCATTTGTATTTATGTATGTGATATAGTTTTTAAAGCAATAATATAGAATTATCACCTGAAGTTACAACTAACAGTTAAAGAATAATTTTTTTTTTTTAAAGATTTTATTTATTTATTTGACAGAGAGAGAGATCACAAGTAGATGGAGAGGCAGGCAGAGAGAGAGAGAGAGAGAGGGAAGCAGGCTCCCCGCTGAGCAGAGAGCCCGATGCGGGACTCGATCCCAGGACCCTGAGATCATGACCTGAGCCGAAAGCAGCAGCTTAACCCACTGAGCCACCCAGGCGCCCTTAAAGAATAATTTTAAATTACTTTAAAAAATTCATTATCAGCAGCCACGAGCCGCCCCCCTCCACCCCCCCACCAAAAATCAAATAAGTATTACCGGTAAGATATGATCTCCTTTAGATGATTGGTTAGGAGTTTTCCTCCCACATTTATCCTAAAAAGGGAGAATTCAAATTCGGTTCAGTTTATCACACCTTTCATTCAGTTTTAACCTAAGAAAAACATGAAAATTGAATACAACTCACCGAATAATTGCTTCTTTTTTCTTTTTACTTCTACAGTAAGGAACTATATGTGTAAAGGAATATCCACTATCTACAATGATACAGCATAATTCAGAAGGATTATCTCGAAAATACCTATGTGCACTGAGAGCACCAGCTATTTAGAAAAAGATAAAAAAAAAACCTGCATTAAATAAAAGCATACTTAATTTAAAGCAATAAAGAAAAGCAACAAATTAAGACAAGCACAAAGACAAAAACTTTCCTTTATTTCTATATGCTAATTTATTTTATTTAAATTTTTTTTAAAGATTTTGTTTATTTATTTGTCAGAGAGAGAGAGAGAGCAAGCACAGGCAGACAGAGTGGCAGGCAGAGGCAGAGGGAGAAGCAGGCTCCCTGCCGAGCAAGGAGCCCGATGTGGGACTCAATCCCAGGACGCTGGGATCATGACCTGAGCCGAAGGCAGCTGCTTAACCAACTGAGCCACCCAGGCGTCCCTCTATATGCTAATTTAAAATAATATTCCTAATTGTCACAAACTCTCTACAGCATTTAAACTAAAACATCACATTTTTGTGGTAAATGTGGATAAAAAAATTTTGTGATCAATTTTTAAAGGTAAATAGTCATTACTTAATTATTTTAACATCATAACTTAATTTTAAGCATTTCTTACATGCTGGGCACTATTCTAAAAACTCCAGCACAGTGAAGTTAAGCAATATACCCAATGTCATACAATTAGAAAGTAACAAAGCCAAGATTCAAACCTAAGCAGTGTGATTCTAGAGCAAGGTTTCTCAACCTCAAAACTACTGACATTTGGGGCCAGGTAATTCCTTGTTGCTGGAGGCTTTCCTGTTCACTTTAAGATGTTTAACAACATCTATATCCTCTACCCACTAGATGCCAATAGCACCCTCTCAGTTGTGACAACCAAAAATGTCTTCAGACATTGCCAAATGTCCCCAGAGAGCAAAATCATCCTTGAAGAACTGTTCTAGAGACTGTGCTCTTGAGCATTATAGCACAATATCACTCATATATATTTAAATACTTTCATTATACTGTCACTTAATGTAATTTTAGCCTTTCATAAACTTATTTCTAGAAGCTATTTTTCAGACTCTTTTTCCATATATTGGCAGGCTAAGCTATTAACATTATTTCAATCAATAATAATAATGACAGCAAACACATCAGTGGCAGAAAAGTTAACTACCTCAGAAACAATAATCTTTTAGAAATTAAAAACATATGGCTAGTGGGGCACCTGGCTGGTTCAGTCAGTATAGCATGTGACTCAGGGTTGTAAGTTTGAGCCCCACCTTGGACATAGAAGTCACTTAAAAAAAAAAAAATGTGGCTAGTAACTTCATTAGGGAGAAAATAGTGTGCTAGTAAAAAGATGAAGTGAGAAAAATCTGATTAGATAATCTCTAAAAGTCCATCTATAGTTTTTAAATTCCATGTTTTATTTTCTTTAAATCTAAAAGAATATCACCCAATATTCTTGTATTTTAAGTGTTTCTCTTTATCCTATTCATATCCATATTCCCATTACTTAACTGTAATCAAAACTTTAACTCACCATTTACTCTTAAGACTGCTTGGAACTGATATTCTTCAAATAGGATTTCATTCATTGATTCTTGAATTGAAGTGAAGTTAAAGTATGGTTCTGTAATAATAATATTGGTATCTAAAAAATCAACCTATGAGAGAAAAATTTCCACAAGTTTTATAATTTTGTAGTTATAAACACTCATTTTACATACATAAACAAACATATTAAATTCTCACAATAATTCTAGATGGCAAGTCTTATTACTAAACCCATTTAATTGGCAAACTGAGGTATAAAAGAGTTGAATAAGTTACCAAGGTTCGTTTAACTAGTTAGGGACATAGCTAGGATTTGAACCCAGAAGTCTGATTACAGAACTCATGCACTTTATTATTTAATTTTAACTCTTTTAATGGTAGCATTGATAAAATGGTACTATCAAATTGTTTGAAGATCAGTATGCAAACGTAATGAACAATATAACCACAAGCATTAGGTATTTTGTTTTCAAAGTTAAAAGGCCAGAAGCTTTAGCATATTTAATATTTATATAATTCTCTCCCACACTCTTAGGAAGTATTAAAAACAGAGTATTTGCTCACTATACCTAAAGTTATACTACAGACATTAAAAGCACAAAATCCTCACATAAAAGTCACAATTCAGATATGCAGACCAAAATATTTTATTGTGAAAATAAAAATGAGATAGTGAATTAGTCTAATAATAGTAGACATGTGGACAATCTTGAGTTTCATACAGACTCTCGTAACCTCAAATTCCACTTCAATTCATTTATACTTAATTAACATTTAAAAAATCAAAACTAAGAACAGTGTATTAGTGACTTAAATGTATACTAGAAACATATTCAAAAGTTAAAGCTAGATACCTCAATTACCTTCAACCCCAATCCCAGACTCACTCTTTGGAATCTGCCCTTGGCTTTTCCTGATACTGCCTTATCTCTTATCTGAAATAATGCCACTGCCTTCTCAATGCCCTCTATGTCTCGGTTTTCTTTTCATTCTGATCCGTCTTCTGTACTGCTAGCAAGTATTTTTCTAAATCAGAAATCTGATCATCCTCCCCAGATGTATTTCTCACCACAGAAGTCTTCCCTTCCATGACTTGACATTGCTTATGAAATAATGTCCATACATTTGCAATCTCATCCCTTCTTCCACCCACCTTTAGTGTGTGCTGGTAAATGTTCAACAGCCAGATCTCCAGGGGGGAATAAAAGCCCTGATTTGTACAGTTTACTACTTTCTGTGTTATAAATACTGTCAACAACGGCTGATTTCCAGCTCTCCTGAAGTCACCAAACTCTGAACGCAGAGTTGGGAGGAGATGCATGTAATTGGTTCTCATGAGCCGGTATGAGCCAACCTTCAGCACAAGACTATTCAGTACAAATTCTGAGTCTATTCACTTTCACACCATGCACTCTTCCCTAACAGATTTTAGCACAAGTAATCTCAAGCATGTATTACTTTTCATATACATGTATATTTTGGCAGTATATATAACTTTTATAGAAGTTAAAAATATGACTGATATAAATACAGTGAACATGTGCAACAGATTTATTTAAGTCATATTAAGGCATAAACTAGCTTTATATCCTATCCTGTTGGCTCTTGCATTAACATGAGTTCATAATTCTTATTGCTGTAATTTTTCATTTGAATAAGACATGGAAATAGAAATTTGAATACATACTCTAATTTGTTACCTGATACATTTCTTTTCCAAAAAGGTAATCCCACACTTGTCTTTGAACATCCCAATTCACCAAGTAGCCCTAAAAAAATTCTTGTATAAATTATCACAAATATTTGAATAATTTTTAAAATCACATTAATATATTCTAAACCACTAAGTTATCTTTATAGTTACTTTCACTATTCAAACATTCTTTAAGGAGATGCTACTCTACACTTTTTTTAAATGTGTTCATCTCATTTAGCTGTAACATAAGTAAAATTCAGTACCCACAATCAGTAACTAAGTCATGGCCATTTATTGTTAACAAGACAATTTAATTTCTATTTTTGGTTTTAATAAGATCTTATTTAAAATTTAAATAACTTTTTCTCAGAGATCTAAAAATATTTCCATATATACAAAATCTTAATTATAAATTTAAAAATTGTCTTTACATTTAGGTCTGTGTTGTTAGCAATGACATATAATTGAATTACCTTCTGAAAAGGAAGGATGTAAAAGAGTCCAGAAGGGTCCTTTATTTCATCTATCTGGTTAGCAGTAAAAGTTTTAAGACGTGCTGTTTTTGACCTGAACTGACAGTTAGGAATTACCCTATAAACAAAGAAATAAAACAATTATTCCCTAAATACTTCCAAAAAATACAATTACTTTACCACTGTGCTCCACGACAAAAAATACCCACAATCAGTGTTTCTCATTTTGTCTTCGAATAATCAAAAAATGTCTTTTTGGGGGCGCCTGGGTGGCTCAGCTGGTTAAAGCTTCTGCTTTCAGCTCGGGTCATGATCCCAGGGTCCTAGGATAGAGCCCTACATCGGGCTCTCTGATCAGCAGGGATCCTACTTCCCCCTATCTCTCTGCCTGCCTCTCTGCCCAGTTGTGATCTCTGTCTGTGAAACAAATAAATAAAATCTTTAAAAAAAAATTTTTTTTAAAGTTCTAACATGCACTAGACTCTACACTGGACCCTTTATCTTTCTTAAGTAATCCTTAAGAAATCCTTCCAGGTGGGTATTGATCCTGCCACCACACAGATGACAGAGCTTAGGTAAAGTTTCTGCTCTTTCTGGCTTTAATGTGGAAATCTTTTTTTTTTTTTTTTTTTTAAGATTTATTTATTTTTTTTGAGAGAGAGAGCGCAAGCACACAGAGGGAAAGGGGAGGGAGAGGCAGACTCTCAGGAAGAGGCAGGTCCTGGTCCTGATCCCAGAACCCCAGGCTCATGACCTGAGCTTAAGGCAGATGCTTAAGTGACTCAGCCACCCAGGCTCAGTGTGGAAATCTTAATACCACTCTGGTAAAGGATTTACAGGTTCAAAATTCTTGCCATTAAAACTAAGTCTCTAGGATTAAGAAGATTTTTAATTAGCAAGATGCCAACCCCCCCTCTGAGTGCAGAGCCCAAACGGGCTCAATCCCAGACTCTGACAATATGACCTAAGCCGAAATTAAGAGTCTGATGCTGAAGACACTGAGCCATCCAGGCCACGGGAGGACATGATTTTTAAAAACTGCACTGTAGCCAATCTTATGGTTATATTATAATTTTAGTCAATTTTCTATTCTTGATTATTGTTTGCTTTCCATTTTTTAAACCATATACAATGTCTATAATATAGAGCATCCTGTATTCGCTTTTAATCAAACACTTCGAACTTACTGTGTCAAAGGATAAAAACAATGATACACACTCCCAAAACATTTTCTAAAAGACTAACAATTTACATTCCTATGCGGTTTGATTGTTCGCTTTAAAAAAGAAAAAAAAAGGAAGGAGGAAGGGGGGAATCCTCTGTAAACATAGACGAAAACATCTCTTCTTCTTTACATATACATATATGACATATCTATTTTATGAATGCCATTGTAGTAATTCTGTTAAATCAACTCTAACAACGAGGTCAGCTAATGAGCACTATGAAGGGCTTAGATTCGAAGCCTTCAACGTCTGCAATCGGTAAGACAACTGTTTTTAAACTTTGTGGGGGGAGGTCACTGAACCCACTGAGGATGTGATGAAAGCCATAACTGGGCCCTCAAGAATATGTAAATACATATAAACGTCCATGATTCCTGAGGGTTCAAGAAATGCGTGCGCAACCCTCCCGCAGAATCGGCTTCTTTCGAAGCCTATTTTCCTGAGCTATTTCCTGTTACGCACAAGAGAACGTGGGAAACGCAAGTCCCACTTCCGGGGCCGCGTAGCCTAAATTAACACCAAAATAGTTCAAAGCACCCCACTCAGCAAGCTCCAACCAGAGCATCCCTCTAGCGCAGGTTAGGGCGACGTAGGAGAATTTGCAGTTTACTGTGATCCCGAGATGAAGCGTAGTCTCTCTTGTCCTAAGGACGGAGGGAACACTTACGACACATTTTCATGGCTGTAACCGATTTTGGCATTGTAGGCTCCGTTATCCAGCACTAAGGTCGTCATTTTAACAAGAACCAAACGGCAGCCGCTTTCTCCTCCTCACACTTCGGCTCCCTCTTTTTCCGGTACTCTATGGTTTGCAGGGCGGAGCATACGAGCGCTTCCGGTCTCCCTTAGCAACCGAGGACGCCGGAAGCCGGAGACTGCCTTCCCTCCCTGGGGCTCAGATGGTTTGTGCTGTTCTCAACGTACCGCTTTTAAGTCGGGGCGAGAGTGGGACTGGCTCAGCGCTTTTTCACCCATAGCATTGTGTATCTGTCCTCTACTTCGCATATTGACTTGGTCCTACAAGTTTATTCTAATCCCCGTAGTGAGCCTATAGCTTTGTGCCTGTGTTTGTATTTTCGAGTAGTATTCTCAGTGACATTTCCCAAGGAATAAAGTGCAAAACCATACACAGCATGGAACTGGATAAGAAGTCTCTTCAGCCTCATTCCCGCCAATGCCCATTCGACTGTAGGGCCCGACCACCCTTAAATTACAAACGTGGTATTCCTTGCTTCTCTGCTCATTCATATTATTCCCCTGCCTACTTGTTCTTCATAACACGGCTCCGTCATTCCTATCTAAAAGGATCTCTTGACATTTCACACTACTCTGTTCTCGCTCTTAAAATTAAGTGCTCCTATGTGTTCTTGTAATGCCCCGGGCTAACTCCTCTATATAATAATGAATAAGAGAATGAACTTTGTATTACACTCCAGACTACACCTCAAAATGGCTGTGTAACCTTGCGCGATGAAGATAATAATGGTTAACACAAAGTGCTTAATACCTGCGAGTAAACTTTCTAAGACGTTTATACATATATTAACTAACTTAATCTTTACATTTATGAACTATTATTGAAATCAAAGAGATAGTGATTAATAGTGCAGTCTCTTCATTCAAACTCCTGGGCCAAATGCTGGCTCTTACTAGATGCTGTAGACAGGCTAATCCCTCTATGCTTTAGTTTCCTCATCTGCAAAATAGAGTAATATTAATAACACTCCCATGCAGAATTGTTTTATGAAGAGTAAATGACAAAAGTCAAGTACCTGGTAGTAGTAATCATTATCATCATCATTTTCATCTTTTCATCATGCAATCATTCTCCCTCTCTTTTTTTTTTTTTAAAGATTTTATTTAAGTAATCTTTACACCCAAGGTGAGGCTGGAACTCACAACCACAAGATGGAGAGTCCCATGTTCCACCGACTGAGCTAGCCAGGCTCCCACATATAATCAGTCTCTTAACTTGTATAGACAGCAAACTCCTTGAAGTCAGGCACTCTATTCCATCGGTGTCTATATCCTTTGTATTAAAAAGTCGTTAAATGTCCAAAGTTAATTATGTCCAATTTTAGTCATTGCGTTTTCTCTAATTTATTTTTAAATGTATAAAATCTCTTACTATGAACATGTTTTATAAAACTTAGATCATAGGGGGCGCCTGGGGTCCTGGGATCGAGCCCCACAATGGGCTCTCTGCCTGTCAGGGAGCCTGCTTCCTCCTCTCTCTCTCTCTCTCTCTCTCTCTGCCTGCCTCTCTGCCTACTTGTGATAAATGGATAAAAAATCGAAAGAAAAAAAAAACTTAGATCATAGAACTGCCACCATTTCTGTTCATCTCTCTTCTTTTAAAATGTGTTTCTTTCTGGTTATCAGCCCTTTGTCATTTAAGCTTCTCTTTTTGCTTTCCTCAACATTTACATGCTCCTTGATCAAGACAATTTTTTGCTCTTGGTTTCAGTTGTCATTAAACCATGATAAAACCTAAAGCAGAATTTCCACACCCAAGTGTAATCTGAATATTTTTAGCCAGATATCCTAAGATAACTTCAATAGCAACAAATCTAAAACTGAATTTTTTCTCCAAAATTGTTTGTTTCACCTAATTACTTATCTATATTAATGGTGTATCCCAAGTCCCAAGCTAAATACCTCAATTACTTTCAACCCCAATCCCTGACTTACTCTCTGGAATCTGCCCTTGGCCTTTCCTCTCTACTGACATTGCCTTATCTCTCACCTGAAATAATGCCATTGCCTTCTCAATGCCCTTTCTGCCTCTGTTCTCTTCTCATTCTGATCTGTCTTCTTTATTGCTAGCATAATTATCAGCAAGTATTTTTCTAAATCAGAAATAATGTCCATATATTTGCAATCTTACATCTTACAGTGTGTGCTGATAAATGTTCAGCAACTAGATCTCTGGTGAGGGTGAGCCCTGATTTGTATGGCTTACCACTTTCTGTGTTATAAATACTGTCACAATGGCTGATTTCCAGCTATCCTGAAGTTACTAAACTCTGAATGCTGAGCTGGGAACAGATTCATGTAATTGGTTCTCATGAGCCAGTATGAGCCAACTTTCAGCACAAGACTATTCAGTAAAAATTCTCAATCTAGTCACTTTCACACCATGTACTCTTTCCTAACAGATTTTAGCACAAGTCATCTCAAAGCATGTATTACTTTTGTTAAAATACAATTCAATTGAGTAAATTTGAAGATTTAATTGGTTTTCCTTAAAGAATTGTGACTTTTCTGAAGATTCATAAACCAGTCAGTATCTAATCTAGCAACTAGAGGGGAACTCCAAGGAGAGGTGTTGTACAAAAATGGAAGGTTTTTATAAGAAGAAGGGTGGCACAAGAAGTTATTTGCAAAGGAAAAGAAAGGATAGTTTCAGACAAGATCAGTTTCCCTGAAGGGGAAGGGCATGAAGTCCTATTAGTCGATTACCTCATGTTCCTTTTGGGGGAATGGAGAGGGCCCTTGTGACAGATTACTTCATTGGTGCTGAAGAGAAAACTCCTGACTAAGGGGTTAAGACTATATTTCTGAGGGATGTTGAAACTTTAATTAGGTTAGTTATTAAGTATCAGCTTTGTGACATGACCTAGCATAAATGACTTCACTTGGGGCTGATGGTTTTTTTCCTAACACTTTTCATATACATGTATATTTTAGCAACGTGTAATTGTCATGTGAAACTGGGTTTGTCTCTTCATAGGTGTTGAGCTGAAAGACACAATTAAGCTAAAAAATAGGAAAAGGAAACATTTCACTTACAACAAGTGAAGGAGAACACCAGGAATCTTTCCCAAAGAAGAGTTTCTGAACAAAATTGGGGAATTTATAAGCTAAGGGTATAAGTATATCCATGAAGGGGTTTTTGAATGTGGAATATTGCACGGAATTGGAGCAAAAGTTATTTTAAGGTCATAAACATTTATTTTAAGATTTCCAGGTCGAAATGGGAAGGGCAGCAAGGGTCAGCATCATCAGTTCTCTGGCTCTAGTTGGTCTGGTGTCAAGGTGCTCAAAGGAGATTAGATTGTGTAAAGATAACTCAAGTGTATGAATCAAGTCAATCTTCACTTTTCCAATTTTTTTTAATTTTATTTTTTTTTAAGAGAGCATGTGCAGGAAGGAGTAGAGGGAGAGGGAGAAAATCTCGAGCAGACTCCCCGCTGAGAATGGAGACTGATGCAGGGCTTTATCTCAGGGTCTTGAGATTATGACCTGAGCCAAAATTAGGAGTCGGACTCTTAATTGACTGAGCCACCCAGGTGTTCCTGGTTTTTTTTTTTCTTAATTTTTATTTATTTATTTGAGAGAAAGAGAGAGTCAGTCTTCACTTTTGAATATGATTAGGCTATCTCCTAGACTAACAGTGGCTATTTGTTCTCACATTCTTTCAGAAGATGACTGGAGGCCTAAAATGATCTTCCTTCCTTCCTTCCTTCCTGTCTGCCTTCCTTCCTTCCTTCTTTCCTTCCTTCCTTCCTTATATGTGGATGTCAGTTCGGGGCTTGAATTCAAGACCCTGAGATCAAGACCTGAGCTGAGATCACCAGTCAGACGCTTAACTGACTGAGCCACCCAGGTGCCCCCTAAAATGACTTTTCCTATGTGAAGGAAGGATGTTGTCTTTTTCCAGGGACACTTAACTCCTTCTGCTTCTATAATTTTTAAAAGAATTAAAAATAGGACTTAATATTTATTTTTTAATTAATTTAAAAGAATTAAAAATAGGACTTAAGAATTAAAAAAAGTACATAATAAACAAGCAACAGATTATTTAAGTTATATTAATGAGTGAACTTGCTCTATATCCTATTTTTTGTTGGCTTTTGCATTAATTTGAGTTGGTAAATATTTGGTGTACATTCATTATATATCTGTATGACAGTCATGTTTTTAACTTTTTGGAAATTATACTTTGATAAATAGCAATTAAGAAAAATGTAAAGGGGCACCTGGTTGGCTTAGTTGGTTAAGCAACTGACTTTGGCTCAGGTCATGATCTCAGGGTCCTGGGACTGAGCCCTGTGTCCGGCTTCTAGCTCAGCTGGGAGTCTGTTTGGCCCTCTCTCTTTGGCCCCCATGCTCTCTCCCTCAAATAAGTAAATAAAATCTTTTTAAAAAATATAAATTAATTGGGTGCCTGGGTGGCTCAGTAGGTGAAGCCTCTGCCTTCGGCTCAGGTCATGATTTCAGGGTCCCAGGATCAAGTCCCGCATCAAGCTCTCTGCTCAGCAGGGAGCCTGCTTCCCCCCCCTCTCTCTGCCTGTCTTGCTGTCTACTTGTGATCTCTCTCTCTCTCTGTCAAATAAATAAATAAAATCTTTAAAATATATATATATATATAAATTAATTTAAACACTGATTTTATAGTGGCTTTGACATACGTTCCCTCAAACCAGGGAGAGAAAAATTGAAAATGGATTTTCTCAGGGTGCCTGGGTGGCTCAGTGGGTAAGGCTCTGCCTTCGGCTCAGGTCATGATCCCAGGGTCTTGGGATTGTGCCCTGCATCGGGCTCTCTGCTCAGTGGGGAGCCTGCTTCTCCCTCTCTCTCTGCCTGCCTCTTTGCCTACTTGTGATCTCTCTGTCAAATGAATAAATAAATAAATCATTTAAAAAAAGGAAAATGTATTTTCTCAATAAAAAGATATTGGTAAACACCAATAAAAACTCAGTAAAAACCACAGGCTCAGCTTAGAGTGAGTTGCCCACAGGAAACCAAGACTTAATTGCAGTTTCAACCTCCCTAGGTGTGGAATTTTAAGCCATTGAGCCTAGAATTTTCTGGTCTGCACCAATGAGGTGATCTGTCACATGGTCCCTCCTCATCCCAGGCCACACCTCCCTCCCCACAAGGAAGATAATCCATCTAATAGGACTCCTGGCCTTTCCCTCCTAAAGGAAGGTAACCTTACCCTTTGCCGGAAATAATCTTTTCTCTCTCTTTCTTTTCTAGCTAATAACTTCCTGTAAATTCCTTCCTATAAATACTTGATGTTTTGTACAATTCCTATCTTGGAAGATCCCCTGTACTTGCTATGTGGGATGATCCCCAATTCATGAATTGCTTAAAGCCAATTAAATTCTCAGACTTGTTCAGTTGAATTTTTCTTTTAAACTACACTACAGCTATAATTATTAAGTTATGAGATTCTTTAATACTTACTACTATTTTGAAAAGGAATCCGTATTTTGTATTAGCCACAACATTAGGCACCTGACATTTATAAGCCATGAACTTTGCCAATTCTACCTGCCCTGAAACATCTTCTTCTGGATAGTGAATTAGTAATAATAGTTTCCATGCTCTTGTGTCTGGCACTCTCTTAGGTACTCTCTTAAGTACTCATAAGTACTTATTTAGCCTTCATTAGCTTGGTTAATCCTCACAACAACCATCGTGGAGGCTGAGAGATTCCATACTTTCTTTATGATCATATAGCTAAAAACCTGCAGAGCTAGGTATATCCAAATCTTGGACTTCAAGGTCAGTTCTAGTAACATATTAAGCTGATTTGGTCTCATTTTTGTTTTTTTTTAAAGATTTTATTGATTTATTTTGACAGACAGAGATCACAAATAGGCAGAGAAGCAGAGAGAGAGAGAGAGAGAGAGAGAGAGAGGAGGAAGCAGGCTCTCTGCTGATCAGAGAGCCCGATGCGGGGCTCGACCCCAGGATCCTGGAATCATGACCTGAGCTGAAGGCAGAGGCTTTAACCCACTGAGCCACCCAGGCGCCCCAAGTCTCATTTTTGAAATAACATCTCCATTGTAAATCCGTCTTTGACTTAAGGTAGAATGAATCACTCCTTTCTTTGTGTTAAATTTGCTTCTGTTTTCAACAATGCTAATGATTATAATAGCATTTATTAAGAGCACTTTGTTGAAACTTTGTATGCACAATCTCACTGAGACCTCACAAAATTCTGAGATATAAACCATTAATATTATCTCCAATAGATGAGGTACCTGAGGCTGACAGATTAAATAACTTGCCCAAGTTTACACAGCTACAAATGGCTGAGGTAGCATACCGCATAGCTCAAGGTCTTGACACTAAGAGTCTACCTTCCTTTCTAGGCTGTTAACTCTTTGATGACAGAACAGGGTTTTTTTCCATTTGTTCGTGTTTTTTTAGGCAAACCTAGATATTTGAACAGTGCTTAGTTTATAGTGCATGAAGAATGGTGAGTAGTCAAAACACTATCAACTTTCCTTTCTAGAAAAGAGACCAAGTTGTTGGACTATATCTGAACTGCCTTTTCTCCCCCATTCATGACCACATTCTTCCTGATACATTCATCAGAGGCAGTGTAATTTCTTTTCTTCCTTTAGACATCATTGGGTGATCATTTTCACCTCTGAAATTCGTGGTTTGGAGCTGGGTGAGGTCGAGGTTCATAGCTGTAATACTTCTATTTCAAGAATTTCCTTCCTTTTTATAGAAACTTTCAAGTGAAATTTTACATTTTTATTTCCTTAGATACAACAACCTAGAGAAGTGGGTAAAGAATACATTATTAACCTATTTTATAGGCTAAAACTAAGGGCATTATTTTCTCCAGGTTAATACAGCTAGAATACAGTACAGCCAGGACTTGAGCTTAGAACCTAATTCCCCAGGTCCTCTTAAGTACACGTTGTCACCTTTCACTTCCTTAGCACTGGAATCACCAGAGGAAACACTGAATCGTAGCATGGGGTTGGGAAGCAGTTACATCTTAGAAAAGGAGAAGAAACTGAGGCAAGAATATGAGAAAAGCTGAGATAGGGAACGAAGCAAGCAGGGCAGTTCACCAAATTCTGAAAAACGAAAAACAAGTAGAGCACTCAGTAGTGGAGACTGGAATAAGACCAGAGTGGAGAGGGAGGACTATAAAGGACAAGAAGGTTCTGGGATTGGAAATCAAAGCACACTGTGGCGTCAGGGCAGCGAAGGACACGCGTCCAGTCCAGGACAGGGGTGGCGGGGCGCACACCTCCCGCGCGGGTCGGAGCCTGCGTTGCTCCGCCCCACGCCGAGTCCGCTCCGCCCCGCCCCGCCCCGCCCGCCCGCCCCCAGGTCTCTTAGGTGATGCTGCAGCCAAGATGGCGTCGACGGCGGCCACGGCGGCCTGAGCGCGATGCTCCCTGTCCTCGGCAGCAGCGGCGGCGGCTGTGGCCTCGGCCGGGGCCTCCGGTCTCTCCCGGGCGTGAGCGCTCAGGCGACTCTCCTCCGGCCGGGTTAGTCCCGACAATTAGGAGGCGGCCACGAAGAGAGGAGACAGTGAGAAACGCGGAGAGAGAGCGACGTCTCCTGCTGCGGCACCATGGCTGGGCTCATTAAGAAGCAGATCCTGAAGCACCTCTCCAGGTCAGCTAGAACCTCGGGCGTGGGAGCCCAGTGCGCCTCGGCCCTCGCCCGCCCGGAAGGCCGCTTGCAGCCTTGGGGGCGGCGGGAACTGGTAGCCGTGCGGGAGGCGACTCTTGAGCTGCCAGGTCTAGCCGGGGCAGGGGGTCGCGGCCCCGATCTCCCGGCGCCTGTGGCGTACGGCTCTGGCCTCAAGAGTCTGCTTCCTGGACGGGTTCTCCCCCAGCCGGCTCCCGGAGCAGCGTGGAAGACCGACGGGGGAAGCAGCGCGCTGAGATCGTTCTCCCACGCAGCATCAGGGGGCGTCTCGGGGACCGGCTTGGGCGGTCCTGCGCAGAGGCTGGGGATGGTTTATGTGGCAGGGTGAATCCGAGCTCCGTGCTCGCCTATTTCGGAGCAGAGCGATTCCGCTGGCTAACCCAGGGCATCTGGAGCAGTTTGGACTTTAGGCTGAGCTTGTCTTCGTGAAATATTAACCTTGTTATTTTCTGAACTCGCCCCCCACCTCGCCGTTCCCTCTCTGATGCATTAGAGGGTGTGCCTGTTTGCACAGTTAGGATTTGTTTTAGGTAAACAGCCAGGGTTCCCAGCTTTGGCAGGTTCTTTCTGGAGTCGTTTTAGTTCCACATCATTCTGGCAAAACAGCTTTTTGCTTTTTAAAATGTGAGATCCATAAATTAAGGTAGTCAACATCTGTGGTGATAAACACAATACTTGACATTCTTTCCATTTCATAACTCGGTTTTAGTCAGAAACATGACTCAGTAAAGCTGGCAGTTTGTTACTTCTGACTTCTCCATATTTGTCTCAAGACACAGGCTAAATGTGGAATCTTGTTTCCAACTTGTTAACAGAGAATTCAAAGCACTTGGTTATGACCCTTTTCTCTGTTATTTGTAAGTTAATGATATTTGGAAAAAACTTGGGTATACTGGTAGGTTTCTATGGTAAAGACAATTTTTGATTCTCCAGATCATTGAGTTCAACAGGTTGTACATTGGGGAACAAAATCAGTATTTCTGTGAATTAGCAAATGTTATCTAAACCTAAACCATTAAGATATAACAGCTTTTTTAAAAAGTAGCAAATTATAGCAGCATTATTATTTTGTTGGAAAGTTTTAATATTGTACAGATGGTCCGATACTGAGTTATCTTATTTTGGAAAAAGGTTTTTATCTTTTATTTTATTTTAAAGATTTTATTTATTTGAATGACAGAGATCACAAGTAGGCAGAAAGGCAGGCAGAGAGAGAGGGGGAAGCAGGCTCCCCGTGGAGCAGAGAGCCCGATGCTGGGCAGGATCCCAAGACCCTGGGATCATGACCCCAGCCGAAGGCAGAGGCTTTAACCCACTGAGCCACCCAGGCTTTTATCTTTATTTTTATCTTTTAAATTATTATTTAGGTAATATCTGACCTCTACCCTTTGTCATACTCCATTCCACAGGAAAATTGAGACCTACAGAAAATGATTTGACTGTTTTTCTTGCAAGGGTGATGGTACATGGTTAGTTCCATTCGGATGCTTGCAAGGAAAGTTAATTCAATGAGTGCCTTAGGGTGTTAAATTCTCCTGTAGAATTCCAGTTGAGAAAGACTCCTAAAAATTAGTAGCGAAGGTGATGGCTTATTTCACAAAAGAGACCACAACTGCTTATTCAGAATTGAGTCCTTAGGAGTACTGTTTTAATCTGTATGATTTCTAATACCTTTATGGTAAATAGTAATGAGGATTTTTCTTTTTTTTTTAAAGAGATGAGGATTTTTGTTTCTGCACCATGGGCCGTTGGTATGCTTTTCTCTTTCTTTTGACTTATAGTTGACACACAATGTGAATGTTAGTTTCAGGTGTACAACATAGTAATTTAACAACTCTATGGATTATGCTGTGCTCACCACAAGTGTAGCTACCATCTGTCACCATACAATGCTATTACAGTACCATTGACTGAATTCCCTATGCCCTGCCTTTCATCCCTGTGACTTAATCATTACATGCTGGAAACCGGTACCTCTCTTTTCCCTTCACCCATTTTGCCCACCCCCAACCCTTTATTCTGCCAACCATGAGTTTGTTCTTTGTATTTATGGATGTTTCTGCTTTTTGTTTGTTTCCTTCTTTAGATTCCACATATAAGTGAAATCATATGGTATTTGTCTTTCTCTGTGTGACTAATTTCACTTAGCATAAAACCCTCTAGGTCTATCCATGTTGATGCAAATGGCAAGATCTCATTCTTTTTTATGGCTAAGTACAGAGGTGAGTTTTTGAAAACACTTGAATTTTTGGTTTTTCATATTTCCAAACAACTCAGGTGAAAGAAGAGTGTCAAATTCATATTCTTGGTTAATATATTACTCTTAACTGCTATTGCTGTTATCTCCTAAGAAAAATAGTTCTTTATTAATGTAAAGTATGACAATAGATGAAACAAGGTGGGGGTTGTGATAAGTTACAGTTATTTAAGTAGGGGTGAACTTTTGAAATTACCCGGGTTCAAGCTTAATTTTACAAATTATCCAGTAATAAAGATGTCTCTATATTGAAGTAATCATTTGGAGGACGGATGAATATTTTTAACAGGAAATACTTAGAACACATTATGTTGCAATAATAGACATTTCTTATAGCCAGTGGATGCCATTCGTGACACCTCAAAGGAGGCCTTACCGGACCACCCTTTTCATCCTTTTCTGCGCATATATATATATATATATATATATATATATATATATGCTTGTTCTTTGTCTTCTTCACTAGAATGTAAACTATATGATGCCAGGGATTTTGTTTTGAGTCTAGCATAATGGAGGCACTCAACAACTTTTTTTTTTAATGAAAAAAATTTTTTTTAAGATTTTATTTATTTATTTGACAGAGAGAGATCACAAGTAGGCGGAGAGGCAGGCAGAGAGAGAGGTTGGAGGCAGGCTCCCTCCGGAGCAGAGAGCCCAATGCGGGGCTCGATCCCAGGACCCTGGGATCATGACCTGAGCTGAAGGCAGCGGCTTAACCCACTGAGCCACCCAGGCGCCCCGTTAATGAATTATTTTTTAATGAACTATTTTTTATGAAAATGAACTACTTAATGAACTTTTTTTTTTTTTAAAGATTTTATTTATTTATTTGACAGGGGGAAAGAGATCACAAGTAGGCAGAGAAAGGGGGAAGCCGGCTCCCTGCTGAGCAGAGAGCCCAATGTAGGGCTGGATCCCAGGACCCGGGATCATGACCTGAGCCGAAGGCAGAGGCTTTGACCCACTGAGCCACCCAAGCGCCCCTGAACTGTTTTTTTTTTTTTTTTTTTTTAAATGAATGGCACCAAAGCATTGACTTTCCCTCACATTTTCTTAACTGAAGTAACACTATATGCCACTAGTATTATTACAGATACTGGGTATACCAGTTCCCATGGGGTTTTAGGAAGGTAACGGAATCATTGAATAAATGAGCCTTTTGTTGTTTTGGACGGGAAGGACTAGGAAAATGACCCTTTCTCAATGGGGTCTTCCAGTAAGGAGTAAGAGTTTATAGGAATGAACAGGAGAAAGAATGCTTACTCTAAGCCTTGAGATTGAAGTATGGTGAAATTGTAACATTAAAACCAGTGTTAGGCAGATATAGGGACTTGAGAAACTGGTATAGTGGAAAAGTATAAAAGAGAAATTCATAAGAGATTAATAAATGCTGTAAGTAAATGCTGAACTATTTGAGAAATGTAAATCTGTATACTTGTTCCCTGCCTAATTGTTTAGTTTGTATCCTAAGCATCTGTTGCATTATTAATAAAAATGGTTTGTGTACTTGGAACTGATCTGAAAATGAACAAGTTGGGAAGGAGGGAGAGGGAGCAGAGCTGGGCAGATTGGGCAAGGGGGCAGGACAAGAGGGTGAAGAGAGCGTGTGTGTGTGTGTGTGTGTGTGTGTGTGTGTGTGTGTGTTGTGTGTGTGGTGGGGGTGGGGGTTGGACTACTTAAATTTTAGGAGAAGTGAAACAGGAAAAGCCTTTGAAGAGAAATTATTCTGATCTTTCATACTATTACCAGCACAGAATATGTTTTGGGGTCTTCATTAGGAGAACTTATTTTTTCACAAAGGAACAGAAAGTTCTGAAGAGAAGTTATAACAAATGTAAGAAAGGAAATAAGAATAGGAGTTACCTTTCAAGGCCTCATGTTACTGTGGCTTTGTACTTCTGTGCTAGAGCAAAGGAGATGAGGAGGAAAACAGAAGCTGGAAGATGGGGTATATTTAAACCAGGACCTGAAAAGGAGTAAGGAAGATTTAGTTACAAATGTGCCCTCTTCCCTTCCCACCATGCTTTCCCTTTGGCTTATATACACTATGCTGACACGGGCAGGACAGACATTCACCACACCTGGGTGGAGTCTTCGTATAGTTTAAAATCCTGGCTTCGAGTCAGAGGTGATTTTGCCCCTTAGGTGGCATTTGGCAATGTCTGGATACATTTCCGATTGTCACGACTTGTAGGGTGGGGATAGAGGCTAGGAATGCTGCTAAACAGGCTGCCTACACAGCACAGTCTGTCACAACAAATAATTTTACTGCCCAAATGCCATTAGTTTTGAGATTGAGAAACTGGTTTGAAGTATACAAGCATGTCAGATGATTGAACTAGGGTACCGTGCTCCTTGAGGTTATTTTGTTTGCAAACAACAAAAAACTCTGTTTAACATAGGTAATAGGGGAAATGTAACAGAAAGCTGTTGGGGTGGGTCACCAAGTCTGGGAAAGGGCAGGACCTAACCAGCTCCTGAAACCTCATTGGGCAAGATAATTCTTTGTTGTGAAGTGCTGCTCCTTGTGGGATGTTTAGCAACATGTCTGGTCTCTACCCACTAGATGCCAGTAGCACTCCAGGCATTACCAAATGTTTCCTGAGAGCAAAATATCTCTTGGTTGAGAACCACTGCTTCCACCTATCACAACTCCCAATCTGTGGTCTTTCCTGTCAAGTTTGATATTCCTGGGAGAGCGAACGTGTTTGGCCCAGTTCTACTTACCAACATAGATCAGTTAACAATGGCAAAGGGTCATAAAGCAAAGATACGGTCATAGGGAGAACTGTTTTGAGTGTGGCTTGCTGTTCCATTTGGTGTCTTTAATAGTCGCTGAGCTAAATTAGATTTCAAAAGGCCTCATTTGCTACGTTAAAGAAGTTGAACTTCATCCCAGGACGTGCCTGCTAATAAAGAATTCCAGGGGGGCGCCTGAGTGGCTCAGTGGGTTAGAGCCTCTGCCTTCGGCTCAGGTCATGATCCCAGGTCCTGGGATTGAGCCCCGTATCGGGCTCTCTGCTTAGCGGGGAACCTGCTTCCTCCTCTCCCTCCTGCCTGCCTCTCTGACTACTTGTAATCTCTGTCTATCAAATTAAAAAAAAAAAAAAAAAGAATTCCAGGCAGAAGAGGGACATGATCATTAAAGATGCTTGGTTATCAGTTTGGTTTTGGAAATCAGGGTTCAGGAGCTCTTGACTGTGGTGGAAGTACAGTCTATAAAGGATCTCTGATTAATTTAAATAGAAAAGTAATGTATTATAAAGATATCATTCCACAAAATTTGTGGAAGGCTTGGGGACCATACTTGGAAAGGGATTGGATCCATGTCAGTTCTGATGATCTAGGAGAAACCACTTGACAATCTCAGCAAGATATGTTCCCTAAACTAAGGGGAGGGAACAAATAGAGAGGGTGGCTTGAGAAGATTGTTGAATATTTGGAATATTTGTTAGGTAGATTAGGAATGGTTGAACACTCGCCAGGTCTTGTGACTGAATGGCAAAGTGATAGGGAGTTTAGGGTGCCTTGCGGTGTATTCATGGTATAGATTACACTGTGCAAGAAAGTAAAGGGGGGAACAGCAGCTGATAGTCTGGAAAGAATCTTCAAAGGATTGGAAATTTTATCTGGGTGGGAGAGCAGTTGAGAAAAACAAATGAAAGAACTGGAAGTATTGGGAGGTTTTGTTTAGAAGTATTAAAGGTTAAAATTTCAGAGGAGGGTTGGGCCTAATATAGAGCAGGGTATCCATTAAGGCCATGGAACTGAATTGCTGAAGAGAAGTTAAGGTGGATATAATCTTCTGGAGTGGAGTGAGGAGTGAAGTAAGAAGAGGAAGATGAGATCAAAGAGAAAACTGGGCCAGACCTTGTGAGGCTTTGTAATGACTAAGGTCTATAATCATTTCCGAATTAAACATTCTTAAAGGGAAACACAACATGATTTAGACCTTCAGAAATTATTTTTTTAAATGATAATTTTATATGTTTATTGATAGGCTAATTACATCTTTCATTTTTATGTTAAAGCTCAATAAATAATTTTGAGAGTTTATGTTTATCAGGTTCTTGAACCCTGGGCATTGGAGATACAGAGATGGGTAAGACATGGTCTCAGCTCTTGGGAACCTTCAGTGATTCTTACTGTGGCACAGGAAGCATGAGTAGGATCACTAAATGTAACCTATTTCTAGAAATAGACTGCCATACGAAGTCTGTGAGATTTGATTTACTTGGACTGGGCAACTGGGAAAAAAATCAAGTTAATTATTACCTTTTGGGACTAGAAATAAATTTACTTTTGTAATTTTGAGAATTTCTAAAAAATAATTTTTAGTTACTTAAATTGACCATATTCTTTTAAAAATAACCCCCAATACTATTGATTTTGACACTAGATATATAACAGTTATTTATTTAACAGATATTTACTGAGTACTACTTTGTACCATGCACTAGTCCGTACTGCTGTGGCAAGAATCCCTGCCCTCTGGAATTTACACTTTTAATCAAAGGAGGCTGATAGTAAAAAAGTAAAGTACATTATGCCAGTTTGTGGTAAGTGCTATTAAAAATATAACACAGGGATAGGGGATAGGAAGTACAGAGAGGTAAGGGTGGTTTGCAGTTTTAGATTTGGTGATCAAGAAGGCCTAATTGAGAAGGTGGTATTTGAGAAGAGATATGAAAGAAGTAGTGGAAGTAAATGCAAAAATCCAGAAGTGGAAGCTTGCTTCTCATTTTTGAAATCTATCAAGGCCACCAGCATGAGTGGTGTGAGGTGTGAAGTAAGTAGAGGAAGATGCATCAGAGAGAAAAGAGGGCCAGACCTTGTGGGGCCTTGTAATGACTTTAGCTTTTACTCTGAGATTGGAAACAACTTAAGGCTTTGAGCCAAGGATTACTCTGCAGCCATGTAGAAATAAATAATAAGAACTCAAGGGCAGAAGGAGGAACACAATTAAAAGTGTTAACTATCTAGCTGATAAAGGTTTTGGCTTGGACTAGGTTGATGCAGTGGACTTGTTGAGATATAGTCAAGTTCTGTAGTTAAAAGGTAGAACCACAGGATTTGCTGACAGGTAAGATGTGAATTGAGAGAGAAGAAAGAGTCATGACACAAGCAACTGAGAAGGTGGAGTTGCTGTTAACTACGTAGAAGACGGCAGGAGAGGCAGGCTTAAGGTAGAGAGATAAGGAGTCTGGTTTTGGATGTATTAACTTGGAGATCCCTTTTATTTGTGAAATCATTTAGACTACACATTTTAGTCCTCTTTCTGTGAAATGGAAGTAAATGCAAAGCAACCCTCAAAGGCCTGGGAAATCATGACTGAAGAAAAACACCAAGTTCAGCTTGATGAGAAATGGTTTTTTAAGGAGCCTTATGGACAGAAGTATGTCTTTGGGGGGCTGCAAAGCGGTAGATCTCCACAACCCTGCCTCTTGTGAAACCTGCTTTTATAGCTCTAGGGGCTGGGGAGTACATGCTAGGAGACTACCAGGGAGGAGCATGTGTAAGAATAGGTAAGTATCATAGTTATACCTCCAGAGCGGATCCGAAATGTTATGCCCCAAGGGTGTACTTAGGGGTTCTGTTAAATAAAAGGAAAGAATGGGAATGGGGGCTGTATTCAAGAGGACTTCAGGTCACAGAGTAGCCATCATGGTGTTAGTCTGGTTCACATGTCTGGCAGCACCAATGTCAAATGTTTTTGGGTGTGGTTATTCTTTGGTTATGCAGTACATAATTACAGTGAAATTGAATTGTGAGATGAATTTTAAGGGATGGGCTTTATAGTGCTGTATTTTTTGCTATTAAGTATGCTATGTAGAAGTATCAAGCATGTGCCCATTTCTGTTACACTGATTTCCAACTAAAACCAGATATTGATTCTTCAGAAGTTAATTTCAGGAGATTGATTTGTAAACTTTAGTTGAAAGGAGACTTGGATGCTTGGTCCATTGGATGTTGTAATATTAACCATTCTAGAATCAGAAGGGATTTTTTCCGGTCTCTGGGAAGGAAATTATTAAAACGTTAAGATTAATGACTTACCCAAGGTTTGACAGGTGGTGTTGAGTGGTTAAGTCACTGATCCAGTACTCTTTTATTTTTTTTTTAAAGATTTTATTTATTTATTTGACAGACAGAGATCACAAGCAGGCAGAGAGAGAGGAGAAAGCAGGCTCCCTGAGGAGCAGAGAGCCCGATGTGGGGCTTGATCCCAAGACCCTGGGATCATGACCTGAGCCAAAGGCAGAGGCTTTAACCCACTGAGCCACCCAGGCACCCCAAGCACTCTTTTAATACGATTATTCTGTGCTGCCTGCTCAGGCTGTTGTTCTTCCCCAATAGTTTGCTTGCTTTTACTCTATTTTCAGCATTTATTTATTATAAAATTTCAGTCTTACTGCTCTTTTGTGGTATTTCACCATCCTGTTGCAGTATCCCTTAGGAGATTCTTTTATTATTTGGGAATCCTTTGGCTCTGTAGTCCTTTGAAGGTTGGGAAACAGCCTTTTGACTTAGCAGTTCTTTGAAATTGGGAAAGCACAATTTCTCCATTTCTTTATAATTGCATAATTTTTTTTGCAATATTACACTTTGCCTTAACACTGCAGTTTCCAATCTAAATATTTCCTTAGTAAGTTGATTTATCAGTTATATATGTTCTAAATGCTGTATATTATTTTGCACATGTTAGGATGAATAATTTAATATTTCTGTTAAATATTGGTATTTAACTAGTTGTTATTAGTTATTAGTAACTGGAGCTCAGATTGAATTTAAGTTACAGGTGTAATTTATGACTATTTCCATGAGTGAAATATGAGCAGTTATCACATCAAGACCAAGTTATTAAAACAAAGTTGAGAGCTGAAACAAATATGATCCAGGATAGAGTAGTTATTATTTATTTTTTCAGACATTAGATTTACTTATTTTGAGACTTCTCCCAGACAAAATGAATGTTATATATAAATTTTGAATCTCTAGATTAGTCTCTTCTTTAAGAGCTATATGTATATGTACTCTTTTCTACCCCAAAAAACCATTAAGAGAGAGCTCTCTGGCTTCTTTTTGCCACTGCTAGCATAACGTCAAGTGTTGTTTTCCTTTACTGTTATCTATTTGTAAACTTTTTGTTTGTAATTTTATTGTTAGGAATTAATATTTAGAAGATTCAGTCATTTTAAAATTTGCTAAAACTGTGTTGTTAGGTACTAAATTCAGTTCTTATTCCAAAGTTTTCTAATGCAGAGATGGAACCTTATCTATAAACGAACTCTACTATAAAAAGGGACATCATAAAATCTAAGATTTGTATTATCTTTAAGGAGTATTATGACTATTCCCATTGATAAATCATTCATTTATTCTTTCCACCAATACTTATAGAAGATCCATAAGATATATAAGAGAAATTAAGAAGAACTATAAGTGCTTCTGAAAACAATATGGTAGATGATTAAATAGATAACAGGATAAAATATAAGTCTTAAGAGACAGGCACAAAGTACTGTATGCAACTTTAATGGAAGTAGAGACATTGAGTCAGAGGTGATCTAAGTCCAGAGAAACTGTAAAGAAATAATGAAATAAAAATACATAAACAACAGCTTATGTGATAAAAAGTGGGTAGTTATTAAGTCGTGACAGTGGAATGCATTCCAAGGGAATATTTAAGGCAGTTATTCAGAGAAGTTAGGGATACGTCATTTTAAAAAAAAATTTTAGAAAGATTTCTGTATTTACTGTAGCACTGGAGCATGTGCACAGGAGTGGGGGGAGGGCGGAGGGTGAGGGAGAGAATCCTCAAGCAGATTCCTCAAGGTCAGTAGGGTAATTGAGCTCCATCCCAGGGCCCTGAGATCATGACCTGAGCCAAAACCAAGAGTCAGATGCTTTACTGACTGAGTCACCCAGGCACCCCATTAAGGATACTTTTAGATCATAGAAACTTGGCTGCAGTTTTTCTACTGTTTTCCAGTACTACACTTTCTTTCCCTTTTTTTGTTTTTCACCCATCTTTTGTTGTCTTATTACTGTAGCCAAATTGTCTACCTTCCTTTCTGCCAGGTTATCCTTTCAGGCTTCATTTTACTGGTGCATCTTACATGGGCAGCTTTAACTATGTAGGCTAGTCTTCATTGGTCTTAAAATATTTTATTACAACAAAAATTTTATGTTTTTAGTTCATAAATTGTCATCTCTTTTTTAAGTTAGCTTCTTTCTTTCTTTCTTTCTTTCGTTCTTTCTTTCTTTCTTTTTCTTTCTTTCTTAAGTAGACTCCATGCCTAACATAAGGCTTGAACTCATGAGTGCCATGCTCCACCGACTGAGCCAGTGAGGTGCCCTCTAGATTGTCATCTCTTTAAGGGCAGAATCACCCTTACAGACTGCATTCTGAGGCAGTGATTGTGTTTCTCTTGTTCACTGTTGTATCTTTAGCATCTGGCACAGTATTGTTACACATAGTAACTGTTCAGAAACATTTTCAGCTAACTAGAGAATAGATTAATTTTGGCCTTCATAGAATATATAGGATATAAATTGGTTGCCCTGAATACATTTTTGGCAGATGACTCATATCCAAGAAATTTAGATTAAAAACTTTTTTTTGATAAATATTCTAGTTCTCTGATTTGCTTTTGTATATAAACATAAAATTTATTGTTAGATCTTTCCTTGGTTTGTGAGTTACTTTTCATAGCTAACTTTACTCTTTAGTGTTCTTCATAAATGAAGGTTACAGTTTTAAATGGGGTTTTTAGCAGTTAAACTAATTTGATAATTTATATTTGTAAATAGCTTGTCTTTTAGAGTGCTTGTCCTATTTGGTTTGATTTAACGTTGAATTACAGTTCAGTCTTCGTATAACTTTTGTACCACAGAGATATCTCATTTTTGTTGATATTTTTAATATGAAAATTTTTGAAAATATTGTCAGAGTAGTAGTAATACCAGTGGTAGAGAGAATGAAGGGAATCACAAATGATTGATTTATCTTAGAATTTAAGCAGTGTTTGCCTTTAGTTATTCCAGTGTGAAATACAACTGTATTTTTTTAAGTTCATCACAGCTAAATATTTTTATCATATCATTCCTTTCCTCTTCCTTCCCTTAAACTTGCTCCTTCCTGTGTCCCCCTGTGTACCCATTCCCTGCAGCGATCCCTGCTGGCTGTGGTGGAGATTGGTGTGCTGTGAATTTCATAATCAAGGAGTCTAAGAAACCCTGGCAACTGACTGCTTGCTTTCACCAGGAATAGGGACCTTTTGTCTGAATTTCCTGCCCTCAGGTAATACTTCTATTCCCCAACGTTTTCGGTTTCTTTTTCTTTCTTTTCATAAATACAAGCACTTATTTTGCCCCACATAAAGATACTTTGAGAATATTTTCTAATTCTTACTGTATTAGTCAAGTACTCTTTTCCTTTTCCCTTTTTTTACTGTAGCTACAGGCTCATGCAGTTCCTTTCTTAGATTGTCTTTTCTAATATATCAGGTTTGGCAATGCACTTAAAGTTATAACCAACTCTTTCTATTGTTAAAATAGTTTTATAACTTATAGTCAGCTATTTGGGAATAGCAGTTAGCATTTGATCTACCCTTTAATGGGTAAGATTTCATAGTCTAATGTAATTAATGAGGTATGAAGGCTCTTTTGATAAAGAGAATGTTTTCATCACTTCTCATTGAAGGACTTAAGAATTTATTTTGTGTATTTAATGTTAATTATAATCTTTATCAAAGAGATTTGAGTAATTCTTAAGAACAGCAGTGAAAATAGAGTTCTTGATGAATGTAAGTAAGGACTTGCCATCCCATTTAATACTTCCCCTCTCCCCTTACTCCTTTTAAAATTTCATTATCAGGGAAAGTAATTATGTTATAAAGCCAGATTCATGGAAATGGCACTGAATTTCTTTCAAATTGGACTTAGTGAAAAACCTAGAAACTTATATCATTGAACACTTAAGAGTGTTTAGGAAATTTATCCACATTAATACTTTGAACATATCCGTAAAGTCTAGTGAGAAGTTGGTAATTAAAGATTAACTATGATTGGGGCACCTGGCTGGCTCAGTTGTTGGAGCATGTGACTCTTTTTTTTTGGGGGGGGGGATTTTTATTTATTGGAGAGAGAGAGAGAGAGCACGCATGAGAGCCTGCACAGCAGGCAGAGTAGCAGGTAGAGGGAGAAGGAGAAGCAGGCTCCTTGCTGAGCAATGAGCATTATGTAGGGCTTGATCCCAGTACCCTGGGAAAATGACCGAGCGAAACGCAGACACTTAACTGACTGACCCCCCCAGGCGCCCCGTAGCATGTTACTCTTGATCTGGGGTTGTGAGTTCAAGCCCCATGTTATGTGTAGAAATTACTTAAAAAAAAAAAAAAAAAAAAAAAGTCCAAAAAAAAAGATTACCCATGAGCAGAAATGTGCAACTAATTGCAGAGGAGTAATGTGACATTTGATACACTTACTGACCATATGTTAGCAGTTGTGTAAATATCAATTAAGTATTATTTTCCAGCATTCTTGTGCACCTTGATTCTTTGATATCATTTGGGTGTCTGGATCTAAACCAAAATTACCAAGGAATAGATGCCAAGCTTTAGCCTTAGGTAGACCATTAGGGAAAACTTTGAGGTTATCTTTAGGATATTGTTAGTTAAGGATGTTGTTTATAAAGGCATTCAAAGATGGTTCTGGTTTTGTATATAACTTTAGTAAATCCTCTGGGAGCTTTGCTCTTAAAGTATAGTCATAGCTGTAATCCTTTGCTTTTTTTAAAATTATACTTCCTTAACATATCTTTATTTGACCAGACTTGTGCTTAGCTTATTGAAGATGAGGTGTTGCAATTTTATTCTTAGTTTAAACCACAGCTATCTATTTGTTCATTCAAGTCACCTACCAAACTTAATTCCTTTCCTCTCTTTATCTTCTCATTTTAATTGATTATGATGCCTTTTTATTAAATAACTCTTAAATTTACCTTCCTTTTCCTGAACCTAGCACATCGCAGGCTTCTTGGCACAAAGGAGACGTCAAAATAAAGACTTGAATATCTCTGTTGTCATGACCCAGATTTAACTTGACATGTCTTGTGTTATTCTTGCAAATACGCATTCTCATTTCCTTCTGGTCTCATACTTTTCTCTTCTATCCTTGGCACTGTTACTGGAGAGATACGTTCAAAATGCTAATCTTATCATTTAATTTCTTGGTAACCATCTTTTTTTTAATTGAAGTATAATTGACACAGAATGTCCCATTAATTCCAGGTGTGCATCATAGTGGTTTTTTTAAGATCTTTTATTTATTCATTTGAGTGAGAGAGTGAGCGAGAGCGCTAGCACAGGGGAGTGTCAAAGAGAGAGGGAGAAGCAGATTCCCCTGCTAAGCAGGGAGCCTGACTTGGGGCTCAATCCCAGGACACTGGAATCATGACCTGACATGAAGGCAGATGCCAAACTGGCTAAATCACCCAGGAGCCCCCATAGTGATGTATTTGTTTTAAAGATGTATTTATTTATTTTATTTTATTATTATTTTTTAAAAAGATTTATTTATTTATTTGACAGAGAGAGAGAGCTAGACAGCAAGAGAGGGAGCACAAGCAGGGGGACTGGGAGAGGGAGAAGCAAGCTTCCTGCTGAGCAGGGAGCCCAACATGAGGCTTGATCCCAGAATCCTGGGAGCATGACATGAGCTGAAGGCAGACACTTAATGACTGAGCCACCCAGGCACCCTTATTTATTTCAGAAAGAGAGGGAGAGAGAGAGAGAGAGAGGCAGAGGGAGAGGGAGAAAGAAACCCAAGCTCTGCTATGTGCAGAGCCTGGACACAGGGCTTAATCTCATGACCCTGAGATCAAGACTGGAGCCAGAATCAGGAGTTGAGTGCTTATCCAGTTGAGCCACCCAGGCACCCTATCATGATGTTTTTATACATTTCGAATTGAACCCCACAATAAGTCTAGTTACCATCTGTCACTGCACAAAATTGTTGCAGTATTGTTGGCTGTAGTACCTATGCAGTATATTATATCCTAATGACTTACTTATGTTATAACTGGAAATTTGTGCCTCTTAATCCCCTTCATCTATTTTGCAGAACCTCCAGTCCCTCCCCAGTCTGGTAGCCAGTAGTTGCTTCTTATATCTGTGAGTCTCTTTTTGTTTTGTTTGTTCATTTGCTTTATTTTTTAGATTACACATGTAAGTGAAATCGTATGGTATTTGTCATTGTCTGACTTATTTCATTTAGCCTAAAACCCTCTAGGTCCATCCATGTTGCAGATGGCAAGAGTTCATTCTCTTTTGTGGCTGAGTAATATTCCATTGTGTATGTGTACCACGTCTTCTTTATCCATTTATCTATTGATGGATAATTAGATTGCTTCTGTATCTAGGCTGTTGTAAATACTGCTACAGTGAACTGAGTGTGCATATAGCTCTTTGAATTGGTGGGTTTTTTTGTTTTGTTTTATTTTGTTTTTTGGGTGTATACCTAAAGATGTAATTGATGGATTGTGTAGTAGTTCTAATTTTAATTTTTTGAGGCGCTTTCATACTGTTATCCATGGTGGCTGTACCACTTTACATTCCCACCAACAGTGTATGAGGGTTCCCTTTTTTCCATACCCTCACCAACACTGTTATTTTTTTGGCCCTTTGATAATAGCCAATCTGACTGGTGCGAGGTGGTATCTCCTTCTGGTTTTGATCGGCATCTCCCGATGATTAGTGATGTTGAGCATCTTTTCATGTGTCCGTTGGCCATCTGTATGTCTTCCTTGGGAAACTGTTTATTCAGATCCTCTCCTCATTTTTAAATAGTATTTGTTTTGTTTTGTTTTGTTTTAATATATTAAGTTATGTAAGTTCATTATATATTTTGGATATTCACCTCTTATCAGACATATGATTTGCAAATACCTTCTTTCATTCAGTTAGATTGGTTTTTCTTTTTGTTGATGGTTTCTTCTGCTGTGCAAAAGCTTGTAGTTTGATGTAATGCCATTTATTTATTTTACCTTTGTTGCCCTTGCCTAAGAAGACTGGTTCAAAAAAAAATATGGCTAAGACTGGTGGCAAAGAGCTTACTATCTGTTTGTTTTTTTTTTTTCCCTAGGAGTTTCATAGTTTCTGGCTTCACATTTAAGTCCTTAATTCATTTTGAATGTATTCTTGTATATGGTATAACGTAGTGGCCCAGTTTCATTTTTTTTTTTTTTTTACATGTGGCTGTCCAGTTTTCCCAACACCAGTTATTGAAGAGATCTTTTTTTCCCATTGTGTATTCTTGCCTTCTTTGTCATAGATTAATTGAACGTGTATGTATAGGTTTATTTCTGGGCTCTCTTTTTCTGTTCCATTGATATATGTGTCTAAGTTTTTATGCCAGTATCATCCTGTTTTGATTACTAACAGTTTTTAGTATTTGAAATCAGGAAGCATGATAACTTTGTTTTTTCTCAAAATTGCTTTTGCTCTTGCGGGTCTTTTTGTGGATCCAGGCAGGTTTTAGAATTCTTTGTTTTAGTTCTATGAAAAACGACATTGGTATTTTGATGGGGATTGCATTGAATCGGTAGTTTGCTTTAGGTAGTATGGACATTTTAACAACATTTTTTTCATTCCATGAGCACAGAATATCTTTCCATTTATTTGTACTCCATTTCTTTCATCAGTGTCTTACAGAGTGTATAAGTCTTTCACTCCCTGGTCACATTTATTCCTAGTTTATTCTTTTTGGTGCGCTTGAAAATGGGATTGTTTTCTTAACTTCTTTCTGATAACTCTTTATTAGTGCAACCTATTTCTGTATGTTAATTTTGTATTCTGCAACTTTACTGAATTCATTTATTAGTTCTTATTAGTAGTTTTTGGTAGAGTCTAGAATTTTCTATATATTGTATTATATCATTTACAGATTAACAATTTTATTTCTTCCTTTCCAATCTGGATTTTTAAAATTTCTTCTTTTTGCCTAATTGCTTTGGCTAGGGCTTCCAATACTATGTTGAATTAAAGTGATGAGAGTACCATCCTCTTCCCCCTGTTTGGAGGAAAATCCTTCAGCTTTTCACTGTTAAGTATGTTGTTAGCTGTGGATTTGTCTTAAGGCCTTTATTATGTTGAGGGGTACATTTCTTCAGTACCCACTTTGTTGAGAACTTTTATCATAAATAGATGTTGAATTTTGTCAAGTGCTTTTTCTGTCTACTGAGATGATCATATGGTTTTTATCCTTTACTTTGTTAATGTGTGGTGTATCACATAAAGATTGGTAAAAAAATTTTAATGGCTCATGTTCAGGCTTTTTATTTATTTATTTGTTTATTTTTAATAATTTTTTTAAAGATTTTTATTTATTTATTTGACAGAGAGAGAGATCACAAGTAGGCAGAGAGGCAGGCAGAGAGAGAGAGGGAGAAGCAGGCTCCCCGCTGAGCAGAGAGCCCGATGCGGGGCCCGATCCCAGGACCCTGGGATCATGACCTGAGCCGAAGGCAGAGGCTTTAACCCACTGAGCCACCCAGGCGCCCCCCATGTTCAGACTTTTTAAAAAAATTTGTTTATAACAATAGAATTTTTTTGTCCAAAGAAATATTAAAATAGAACTTAACTGCATAAGATAGGCAAAAAGTAGGGCTCCTTGTTAATGGAACAAAGACCGGCTATGCTTATAATTGCCTTTTAGTAATTTAGTTGAATCAGTAATTAGGGCGATCAGCTATTATATCTTTTCCCTTTTTATTTCTCCTCCCAGCTATGTTGAATCACGAGTCTTCTTAGGAGCATTGTGGGAACAATACAGATGCATAGGATGAAACCTACATTCCTTGGCACGGGATGCAAGCATCCTTTGTGATCTGGCTTCAGTCCATCTTTCAAAGGCATTCCATTTCGTTACAAACTACCTGATGCCTTATACTTCATCCATGGCTACTGTATGTGATCCTGTAGCCTTGAACATTCTGTCACCGTGCCTAAGATGTCCTCCTCTCTCCTATTCACCTGGCAGAAACTTAACTCTTAAAAAACACAGTTCAAGTTTGGCCTCCTTCATGAAGCCTTCCTTAAACAGTATTTTTAACAAATGATCACTACTTCTTGTGTACTTCCATCTTATCCTATTTTCATTTTTTTTTAAGATTTTATATATTTATTTGACAGACAGAGATTATAAGTAGGCAGAGAGGCAGGCAGAGAGAGAGGAGGAAGCAGTCTCCCTGCTGAGCAGAGAGCCAGATGTGGGGCTCGATCCCAGGACTCTGAGATCATGACCTGAGCCGAAGGCAGAGGCTGTAACCCACTGAGCCACCCAGGCGCCCCTATCCTATTTTCATTTTTATTGTAATACCTGTTACACAGTGCTTGGCACATAGTAAAACTATAAGGTACTGTCATGATTTGTTTATGTGCTTGTCTCTAATACTAAACTATGAGGTTTTTGAAAGCAGTAATTATGTCTTGTCTAAGTTACCCAAGAGCCTAATTAATCATTGCTCAGTTTTTGCCATGAAAGATGCATGTGTATTTGTGTCAGATCTTCCAATATTTCAACAAAATTAGGAAACCCAGATTTTAATATAATGTCTACTCATTTTAAATGTTAGCCACTGATTCAGGTTTTTTAAGATTTTATTTATTTATTTGACAGAGATCACAAGTAGGCAGAGAGCCAGGCAGAGAGAGAGGGGGAAGCAGGCTCCCTGGTACCAGAGCAGAGAGCCTGATGCAGGGCTAGATCCTAGGACTCTGAGATCACGACCTGAGCTGAAGGCAAAGGCATTAACCCACTGAGCCACCCAGGCGCCCCCGATTCAGGTTTTTTAAAACACTGTGCAGATCAAACATATTTGTGGTAAAACAAAGCTCAGAGGCTGCCAACTTATAACTTCTTCCATCCTTTAAAACTTTAAATTTCTTTAAGTGTGAAAAAACTGGCTAGACAAGATTGTTTGATTTCCTTTACATGTGTATTATAAAAATAACCAAGCCAAACAAACTCTGTGAATTGAGAATACTAAAAAAAAAAAAAAAAATTATTGTGAGCATAACATGATTCTTCTTCCAATAACATTGTAGTTTTCTTTGAAGAAAATATTTGTCTTAAATATTTAATAAGCCTCAAATTGACATTGAAAGCTCCTTGAAGATAAGAATTGCCACATACTCCTATAATGCCCAGGAAATGTTTATTAAATATTGTTGAATTGAAAATCAATGAGTATGATAATGAAATGGTAATCGATATTGAAATACCTTTTAAGTTAAAACTATACAAATTTGATTATAGTCTTGGCTCTGCCGTGATATGACATTAGCAGTTGACTGAACCCTTTTGGACTTCACATTTTATAAGATGAAGACTTTGGATTAGTGGAACTTTTCAGGTATTAAAATCCTGAAGTTCTTTTATATTTTTTGATAGTATGAAGGCTGCTTATTGATCTACTTGGTTTTTATTTTTTTTTTAAGATTTATTTATTTATTTAGAGAGAGAAAGAACATGAACAGAAGGGTCAAAAGGAGAGGGAGAGAGAATCCCAAGCAGACTCCATGCTGAGTGATCTACTCAGTTTTTTAATGTGGCTTAAAAATTGCTTCTTGTATCTTCAGATGGCAAATTACGAATGTTTTCAAAAAGCCATGGTTCAGATATCTTAAAAATTCTGATTTTCTTGTACTTTATTAAGTTAACTAGTCCATTTTCTTTTTTATTAGGATGTATATATTCACCTATATACATGGTGTGTGTGTGTGAGAGAGAGAGAGAGAGAGAGAGAGAAAAGGTGTACTCATAATAAATTACCTTCTTTATTGAGCATTTTCAATTTATATTGTTTAGCTTGATTATTTTTTAATATGCAAGTAAAGAAAATCAGTCTTCTATAAGCATTTTTATATATGACTTAAGCAGCTTTATTGAAATATAATTGATTTATATGCAGTAAACTACATATTTAAGGTATACAGTTTAATGAAATTTTGACATAAGCCCTTAAGTTCCCGCATGTCCTTCTGTAATCCTCTCCTTCCTCCCCTCCTGTCTCATGCTTTGTTATTATATAATCTGCTTTATTTCACTTAGATTAGTTTGTATTTTCTAGAATTTTATATGAATGAATCATATACCTTCTTTTGGCCTCTTTCCCTCAGAATAATTATTTTGCAATTAATCTGGTTTGTTGTATACCTTCTCTCTCTCTCTTTTAAGATTTTATTTATTAGACAGAGAGAGTGAGAGAGGGAACACAAGCATGGGGAGTGGGAGAGGGAGAAGCAGGCTTCCCACAGAATGGGGAGCCTGACGTGAGGCTCGATCCTAGGACCCCGGGACCATGACCTAGGCCAAAGGCAGATGTTTAACAACTGAGCTACCCAAGTGCCCCATATGCCTTCTCTCTTATTGCTGAATATATTCATATTCCATTGTGAATATGCCATAATGTGTTTATCCATTCACCTGATGATGGTCATTTAGGTTGTTTCCAGTTTTTGACTATTATAAATAAAGCTGCTGTAAATATTCGTGTGTAAGTCTTTGTGAGGACACATGGTTTTCATTTTTCTTGGGTAAATGCCTAAGAGTAGGATGATTGAGTTATATATATGGGTACATACGTAAGTTAAAAAACTGGTAAACAACATTCTGAAGTGTACATTTTATGTTCTCACCAGTAAGTGTGTGAGAGTTCTAGTTGTTCCATATCTTCAGCAGTGCTCAGTAATTTTCTCATTTTAGTGGGTAAGTAGTGGTATGGTTTTAATTTGAAATTCCTTATTGACTGGCTGTATTGTATATCTTTTCATGTGCTTATCTGCCATCTCTGTGTCTTCTTTGGTTTGAGGGTCTGTTTAAATCTTTTGCTTATTTTATTACTTAGTTGTCTTATTTTTGAGTTGTATATATTGTATATATTTTTTCTTTATATATTGTAAATAAAAGTCCTTTTTCAAACATGTTTTGTAAATATATTTTCTCCCCCTCTTTGGCTTCTCCTTTAGTAACAGTGTCTTTGATGAGTGGGGTTTTTAATTTTGATAAAACATAATTTATTGTTTTTTTTTTCTTTTATGATTTGTACATTTTTTGTTATGTTATAGAAATCTTTGCCAGGCTTGGGGCACCTGGATGGCTCAGTTGGTTAAACGTCTGCCTTCAGCTCAGGTCTTGGGATTGAACCCTGCACCCGCTCCCTGCTCAGCAGGGAGTCTGCTTCTTCCTCTCCCTTGGCCTCTTCCTCTCCTCCTGCTTGTGCTCTCCCCACCCCCCAAATAAATCAGTAAATAAAATCTTAAGGAAAAAAAATCTTTGACAGGCTCAAGATCACCAGGATTTTCTCCTGTATTTTCTTACAGCGATTTTATGGATCCAGTTTTTAGATTTTGGTCTGTGATCTATTTAAATATTTGTTTATGGTGTGAGGAAGTATCAGATCCTTTTTTTTTTTTTCTTTTGGCAGTGGCTATACAGTGGTTCCAACACAGTTTATTGAAAATAGTATCTTTTTTGTTTTGTTTTGTTTTGTTTTGTTTTGTTTAAGCTCTAAGCAGGCTTGCGCTCACAATCCTGAGATCAAGACCTGAGTTGAGATCAAAACTGAGCCACCCAGGTACCCCTTTTTACCACTGATTTGCTTTTCTGCCTTTGTTGAAAATCCCCTTACTACAAATTTGGTTCTATTTCAGGACTCTCTAGTTTGTTCCATTGTTTGTGGGTCTGTCTTGATACCAGTCTCAAATCATCTTGAATATTGTAGTTTGTTTTTTTTTTAAAGTACGCACTATGTCCGACATCGGGATTGAACTCATGACCTTGAGATCAAGTTTCATGCTCTACCAACTGAGCCAGCCACATACCCACTGTAACTTTTTAAAAAATGTATTTTATTTTTTCTTTCTTTCTTTCTTTCTCTTTTTTTCATTTATTTATTTGACAGGGAGAGAGCAGAAGCAGGGGAAGTGGCAGGCAGAGGGAGAAGCAGGCCCCACGCTGAGCAAGGAGCCCAATATGGGACTTGATCCCAGGACTCTGGCTGGGATCATGACCTGAGCTGAAGGCAGACACCCAACCAACTGAGCTGCCCAGGCACCTTTTAATATATTTTGTAAAGATTTTATTTAGTTATTTGAGAGAGAAAGTGAGAGAGAGGAGGAGCAGGGGGAGGGGCTGTGGGGAAGGGAGAAGCAGACTCCCTGGTGACCCTGGGATCATGACCTGAAGGCAGGTGCGTAACTGACTCAGCCACCCAGGCACCCCCCAAACCGTTGCTTTTTAAGAAGTCTTGAAATTGGTAGTACAGGGCTTACAACTCTGTTCATCTTTTCTAAAGTTAGTTTGATACTCTACAGAATCAACCTGTTTCTACCAAAGAACCTGCTGGGTATTTTTTTTGTTTGGAATCTATAAATCAATTTGAGGAGAACTGACATCTTAAAAAATATTGAGTCATCTGATCTACCTATGTGTTTCTCTATTTATGTCTTTTAAAATTTTAGCAACATTTTATGTTTTTCAGTATATAGATTTTTTATACCTTTTGTCAGATTTATCCCTAAAAATTTCATACTTATCATGCTAGTATAAATGGTACTTTAAAATTTTCAGTTTCCTGTTGTTCTTAGGATATGGAAACAATTTATATTTTTATTGTACTAACTTGTTTTAAGTGAAACTTAAACACAACAAAATGGATAAACCTTGCATATGCAGCTCAAATGATTAATTTTTAACTAAGATATTTTTGGGTGGAAAAGTTTTTGATTGATAGAAACCAGTAAGGACATTATATGTTTATAAAAAATTATAAAAATAAAAAGAAAGGCAGTAAGGCTAGTATGAAGAGTGTTCATATACCTCACATCCCATCTCCCCTATTACTTGTGTGTATGTGTGTGTGATTTCCTTTATTATAGATCTTTTAATTTTTGTAGAGGGATTACCATGTAATACAGTAAAACACTATTCATACATCTCCTTTTACTAGGATATACTGGTCAAGTTCTCTGCTCAAAGTCTCTGTTAAAAATATTTTTTCTGTGGGAAAAGAAGATAGGCTTTGGATCCTTGTTTGCATTCACTCTGTAAAAATCAATGCCAGATTGGCAGGTTCGTAAATACTCTCGGTAGCCGTTTTGAGGCAGCCATGTAATCTCCTGCACAATGCTCTCTGCTAAGTTACTAAAAACAAAAAACTGGATGTAAGAAATTCTGAAAAATTTTATGAATCAAGAAATAATACTGGTTGAGAGACTTGTAGCAAAGATTTTTATTAGGCTTCTCATAGTCTTAATAAGAATTAACTCCAGTGTTATGCTTTGGATTTATGCTCTCAAACAGTTTTCATGAATCATTAGAGCTTTTCATTTACCCCTTTGAAATAAGGTATGCATGACAGATTTTCTATGGTTGAGAAAAACAGATTTTAAGAATTAGCTATTCATGGACTGTTTTAAAAAATGAAAAGGACAGGATTTAGTAGCATTGGAGTCCATCTCTTTTATTAATATATTATAAGGTATGGTACATTTGTCACAATTAATGAACCAGTATTTACAAATTATTATTAACTATAGCCTATACTTTGCTCACATTTCCCAATTTTTTTACCTAATGTCCTTTTTTAGCTTGAGGATCTCATTGTGAATATCACATATTTAGTCATCATTTTGTTTTAGACTCCTTCTGACTAAAACAGTTTCTCATACTTTCCTTCTTTTTGGTGATCTTGAGAGTTTTCAGTAGTATTGGTTAGATATTTTGTTTGGTGTCTTTTAGTCAGTATTTGTATAATGTTTTTCTCATGATTAGAATGGGTTATAGGTTTTTTGCAAGAAGACCACAGAGGGTAAAATGCCATTTTTATTATGTTGTATCAAAGGTGCAACATTGTTGATGTTGGCCTTTGTCGGATTCTCCACTGTAAAGTTACTCTTTTGCCCACTTTCATACTGTATACTTTGGAAAGAAAAGCAGCCGCACACAAAAGGAATGAAGGGTTATGTTCCACTTTCCTGAGGTTAGAGTAGAGAAAACATAAGTTATTTTCTGTATGGGAGATTTATCTCTTCTTTCCCAGTTATTTATTTAATCTTGAATTTATATCTGCATATATTCATGTATATTTATTTTATATTTTGAGTTATAATCTAATATTTATTTTGTTGCCCAAATTGTTCCAGCTTTAGCCATTGGGAATGCTTTCATTTAGTTCCCATGTCCCTTCATTTGATTTTATTTTTTATATTTCTCTTATATCCTATAACCTTGCTACACTCATTTATTAGTTCTGGTAACTTTTAAAAGGGTTCTGTATGGTTTTCTGTACAGATGATCATGTCTTTTGGGAAAAAAGGCAGTTTTACTTTTCTAAATAGAATGTCTTTTATTTTTTTCTTGCCTTAGATTGCATTGGCTAGAATTTCTAATACAATGCTGAATAGAAGTGGTAAGAGCAGATGTCTTGTCTTGTCTCTGTCTTAGGGATAAAGCATTTTAGTCCTCCATCTTTTTTTTTTTTTTTTTTTAGGATTTTATTTATTTTTTTGACAGAGGGAGAGATCACAAGTAGGCAGAGAGGCAAGCAGAGAGAGAGGGGGGAAGCAGGCTCCCCACTGAGCAGGGAGCCCAATGCGGGGCTTGATCCCAGGACCCTGAGATCATGACCTGAGCCGAAGGCAGAGGCTTAACCCACTGAGCCACCCAGGAGCCCCTAGTCTTCCATCTTTAAGTATGATTTTAGCTGTAGGATTTTCATAGATGTCCTTTGTAGTTTGGAGGAAGTTCTATTCTTCTTCTTCTTTTTTTTTTTTTTAAAGATTTTATTTATTTCCTTGACAGACAGTGAGAGCAGGAACACAAGCAGTGGGAGTGGGAGGGGAGAAGCAGGATTCCTGCTGAGCAGGGAGCCCGATGTGGGGCTTAATCCTAGGATCATGGGATCACGACCTGAGCCGAAGGCAGCTGCATAGACTGAGCCACCCAGGCACCTGAGGAAGTTTTCTTCTGTCCCTAGTTTGTTGAGAGTTTTCCATGTATGGTGTTGACTTTTCTCTAGTGCTTTTTTATGTCTCTATTTTGATCATCATGTGATTTTACTTTTTATTTTTATTTATTTATTTTTAAATGTTTCATTTATTTTGAGAGAGAGAGAGAGCACACAAGCAAGAGAGCGTAAACTGGGGGAACAGCAGAGGCAGAGGGAGAAGCAGACTCCCCACTGAGCAGGGAGCTGGTTGTGGGACTTGATCTCAGGACCCCGAGATCATGACCTGAGCCACCCAGGTGCCCTGTGATTTTACTTTTTAATATGGTGTGTAACACTGATTGATTTTTGAATGTTAAACCAATCTTCATACTTGGTCATGATGTACTTCTTATATATTTTTGTTAAGCTGTGAGTTATAACTTACCTTGTGAAATATGTGTTACATTGTGACCATATTTTACTTCATTTTATTTTTTGAAGACTTATTTGAGAGCATGAGAGCGAGCCTGCATGCGTGTTGTTGGGGGAGCGGTAGAGGGAGAGAGAGCCTGACACAGGGCTCAATCTCACAACCCTGAGATCATGACCTGAGTAGAAATCAAGAGTCAGCTGTTTAACTGATTGAGCCACCCAGGCTCCCTGGGATCGCTGTTTTAAAAGAATGAAATAGAACTGAAAATAACAGACTGTATTAAACTATTGTTCTGTGGAATTTTCATCTTAATTGTGTGTGTGTATCTGTATGTACTAGGCTGTAACAAAGTGTATTTGTTGACCTAGCTTATATCAACATTTTTCAAAATAACTAGTTCACTTTTTGATCCTGAAGATAATAAGGGATAGAGTAGGGCAAGAAAGCAAGTAGCCCCAAGAGGAGAGTGCCAGATTAAAAGAGGTACAACTGCAGTGAAAAAATGGCGTTAGATAATGGAATAAGTGAGGGAATATGGGTTTCTTTAGAAAAGCCTCATCCATTTCTCCTTCTTTTTCTTTTTCTTTCTTTCTTTCTCTTTCTTTCTTTCTTTCTTTCTTTTCTAGATTTATTTATTTATTTGAGAGAGAGAGAGAACAAGCGGGAGGGGCAGACAGGGAGGGAGAAGAGAATCTCAAGCAGACTCCATGCTGAGTGCAGGGCCCCACGTGGGGCTCAGTCCCAGGGCCCTGAGGTCATGGCCTGAGCTGAAATCAAGTCGGATGCTTAACCAGTTGAGTCATCCAGGTACCCCTGTTTCTTAGTTTTGAGTGGAGTGATATTTATGTCTGCATGATGAAACCCATGGACTATGAAAGGATGTGATTAGTTGCAGATTAATAATTTATTGTTCCCAGCCGAAGGGCTTGGTAGTCTTTCAGATTTTGGGAAGTCTCTCCAGAAACATCCTCTCTTGTATGATTTTAGTGTGGTCTTAAGGTACTTTGTTTTCTTCTAGAAATACTGTTTTGAATAAAATCAAGCAAAGGCTATTAAATTTGCTTAAACGAAGATAATTGGTTCTTATAATATCTCTTCATATACAGTGAGAATTTAATCTTTATAGGGATGCACAGTCTTGAGAAACTAGCTAGTGATGTCAATTACTAGTTCATTTCATAGGTGTGAATTCGACCCAATTTAAGAGGTTGGAGCAGTGATAGGAGAAGAATCTTTATGGTATCTTTAAGTTCTAAAGTACTGGATCTGTGTTTCTCTGTCAGTCATATTCCTTTGGTATTTGTCATCTTGGTACTAAGTGTTGTAGTTTCAAATTTCTGAAGGAAAGAATCTGATTTAACAGCCTAGATGCTTCTTCAGCTTCTATATCAATCACCTGTACCCAAAGAAGTATGTTTTAGGTATGCACTTTTCTCCTATAGCCTTTCTCTGGGAAGATGGAATCATTGGTAGCTGGGCAGCCACCGTATGAGGGGTTTGTTTATAACAAGTCAATTATATTAAATAATAACAGTATTGAAAACCAACTTATAATATGGAAGTAATTTATTTTCTGAATGGTTAAAATTAATCCTTTTTCTTTAAGTCAGTGGTTCTTAATTAGCCTTTTTTGTTTCTAAAAGCCCCATTTGAGGGGCACCTGGGTGGCTCAGTGGGTTAAAGCCTCTGCCTTCGGCTCGGGTCATGATCTCAGGGTCCTGGGATCGAGCCCCGCATTGGGCTCTCTGCTCGGCGGAGAGCCTGCTTCCTCCTCTCTCTGCCTGCCTCTCTGCCTTCTGCCTACTTGTGATCTCTTGTCTGTCAAATAAATAAATAAAATCTTTAAGAAAAAAAATAAAAGCCCCATTTGAAAATATATAAAATATCTTGGATCCCTTGAGTCCATCCAGGAACTTCAGATTACTTGTGCCTACTCTAAGTTTCATAATCAAACAGTTTAACATGTGTTGTTAAATTACCTGTAAAATCTAGTTCAGGCCAGAGCATGAAATATCACAGAGTAGAAATTATTATTCCTAGTTACAACTGTTATTTGAGAAAGTAATTATCAAGTAACAGAGCCAATTATTAAGTTTAGAAGAATAGTAGACACTGGTGTGAATCTTTAATAACATGTTCAATAACAGGAACCATAAACAATTTCAGGGCAAGGTGAATAATGCAAGAAATGCATATTTACTGATGAGTTTTGAAAAGAATATCCCAGGGTTTTAGTATTTGAATGCAAAAGGTGAGTATAGAGGAAGGTAGGTAACTAGTCAGAAAAGGGTTTATAACTGTGTTAAGATTCTTTTGAGCACTAAGATTTTATGATTCTAACTCCAATTAAGTGTATTTAACCTGGAGATGATACATTTGAGACATCTGTTTCAGGTTTCTTTAGCAAATAACTGTATTATCTTTGTTTTTATGATGTAGCTATAGAATGGATCCGATGAAAGTTAAAATAAATCATGTCTAAAACTTAAAGTAACATCAGATATAAAATTTATGCTTTTTGATTTATGATCTGCATACTTACTGCCTTATCAAGACCCCCCCCCTTTTTTTTGGAAAAATTTCACCACTGGTTATATCAGGTCTTTGTGTTCATATTCCTATTTGACCTGTGTTTTTGTATTAGTAATAGCTACTACTGAGTTTTCCTTTGTAGTAGGGTCAGTTCCTAGCATTTTATATATCCTAACCCAGTTATTCACCAAAACAGCCCCATGAAAGCAGGTATTGTTTTATCTCCATTTCACAGATAAGGAAACTGAGGCATAGAGAGGTTGAGTAGTAAGTTGCATTTTTATTCTTGCAGAGCTGTAATTTTTTTTTTTCAGAGCTGTAATTCTTAACTTTTTCTGCATTTGTGGCCTGTTACCTTAAGCAAATTATAAATCTTTGATTATGGACTGATTTTGTTCTGCCATAATTGTCTACTTAGCATAGTGCTTTGCATGTAATTTAGACTCTAATAATTATGTATTGATTCTAAAATGCATAATCTAAGTCAAACGCATTCTTTCCATTTGTCTGGAAATTTTATTCCTCTGGTTAGCTATTTCTGTTGTTAATAACTGAAAAAACTAGTAAATGTATTTTCATGTATTATGTGTAATTAGGGAAGATTTTGGATAAAATGGAAGCCTGTTTTCATATTTTAAGTATGTTTTCAAATTACTACATTGTTAAAAAGATAGTAAAAGTTAACCAATAAAATATAAACATTCACATTAAAATTTATTTCATAGGGTACTAATGTTAGAGTGAAGGGTTTATTTTAAAATATTTTAAAATAAACCCCTTTGCATGCCATAATGTACATAGTAATGAGAGAGTGTTTCTAAATTTTAAAAATAAAAAAAAAAAATCAGTAAAAGTTGTGCCCTTTTTTACATATTGTATGACTTTCTTCTGTGCTGTTGTGACTTTGATATATTCAGGTCAATCAGCTTTCTCCTTTATCCTCGTTTGAGTCTTTGTTAACAGCTACTTTGGTTTTGTATATATGTTATGCTTCATTTCTCCTACCCCTCCCTTTAATCTTAAGTTAAAAAAATAATTATTCAGAAGGTTAGTTCATTGACTTAAATTTCTGCCCTATTTTTTTTAATTTTATTTTTTATAAACATATATATTTTTATCCCCAGGGGTACAGGTCTGTGAATCACCAGGTTTACACACTTCACAGCACTCACCATAGCACATACCCTCCCCAATGTCTATAACCCCACTCCCCCTCCCAACCCCCCTCCCCCCATCAACCCTCAGTTTGTTTTGTGAGATTAAGAGTCACTTATGGTTTGTCTCCCTCCCAATCCCATCTTGTTTCATTTACTCTTCTCCTACCCCCTTAACCCCCCATGTTGCATTTCCTCTCCCTCATATCAAGATCATATGATAGTTGTCTTTCTCCGATTGACTTATTTCGCTAAGCATGATACCCTCTAGTTCCATCCATGTCGTCGCAAATGGCAAGATTTCATTTCTTTTGATGGCTGCATAGTATCCATTGTGTATATATACCGCATCTTCTTTATCCATTCATCTGTTGATGGACATCTAGGTTCTTTCCATAGTTTGGCTATTGTAGACATTGCTGCTATAAACATCAAAATCCTTGAGGAGAACACAAGCGCAGCAACCTCTTCGACCTCAGCTGCAGCAGCATCTTCCTAGGAACATCACCAAAGGCAAGGGAAGCAAGGGCAAAAATGAACTGTTGGGATTTTATCAAGATCAAAAGCTTTTGCACAGCAAAGGAAACAGTTAACAAAACCAAAAGACAACTGACAGAATGGGAGAAGATATTTGCAGACGACATATCAGATAAAGGGCTAGTGTCCAAAATCTATAAAGAACTTAGCAAACTCAACACCCAAAGAACAAATAATCCAATCAAGAAATGGGCAGAAGACATGAACAGACATTTCTGCAAAGAAGACATCCAGATGGCCAACAGACACATGAAAAAGTGTTCCATATCACTCGGCATCAGGGAAATACAAATCAAAACCACAATGAGATATCACCTCACACCAGTCAGAATGGCTAAAATTAACAAGTCAGGAAATGACAGATGCTGGCAAGGATGCCGAGAAAGGGGAACCCTCCTACACTGTTGGTGGGAATGCAAGCTGGTGCAACCATTCTGGAAAACAGCATGGAGGTTCCTCAAAATGTTGAAAGTAGAGCTACCCTATGACCCAGCAATTGCACTACTGGGTATTTACCCTAAAGATACAAACGCAGTGATCTGCCCTATTTTTAAAAGTTTGGTTTTAAAATGATTATGTAACTCTTCAGAGCTTTACATGGTTCTTTATGAAAGTGGTTTATTTCAGATAATAATTTATTCTCTTTAGGATCTGGTCCTTCTCAGTTGTAATATTCAGTAGAGTGATACAATTATCTGGGGATTTCAGATGGCAATTTATTCGGAAGAGCTGTAGCAACACTTGGAAAAAGTATAGGTAGAAAAGTGCCTCTTCCAACCCTTACTGCTCTTTTAAAAGTTTCCCTCCCTTTTTTGCCTAGTATACACTTAAAGAAGTCTGCTTTTCCTTTATTAATTAAGTTATGAAAAATGTGGCTGAAGAATCATTATCCAGTTTCTGTTTTTGCAAGAAACATAATTATATTAGTAAATGATTGGGACACATTTGTGCAAAACTAAAATATATGTAAATTAAAGCCTAATTAACATGAATAATGGAAGATAAATAATTTGATATGTACACTGTTTACCCACTGTGGGGAACAAGCAGTTTCATAGCTGTGAATGTTAGGTTACCATTATATCTTCTGCTTTTTATTTAAAATAGTTTAATAGATGAGCAGTATTAATATAAGGTGTTTTCCAGATTAGCTCTATAGCTTAACCATTTTGACGTCCTATTTGGATAAGCATGAACTTTTGATATCGCTTTAGTTTAAACTATAGTCAATATGTCCATAATTTAATCGAAATTTTAAAAGTGGAAGGAAAAAGAGAACTCTTATTTGGATATCTGTTTTGCACCTGGTGCTTTACATATTATCTTTAATCCTCACTAAAATTGTTTGAGGGTGATGTTATTTCCCCCATTTTATAGATGAGCAAACTGAGGCACAGAGGTACCACAGTAAGTGGCTAAACAAGAATTCAGACTTACTTGTCTGATTTTAAGGCCCATGCTCTTTGATGATGTTGTCCCTTTGGTATGAACTAAATGTAGAATTTCTTGTTAATGACATGAATTTTAATGTTTCTATCTTTCACTTTTACTCCTTCCAGGCCTGTCTTTTTGGGTTTTTAATGAACTTTTGTCTTTATAAAAGTGATATATGCTCCTTATTAGAATGCTTAAACATATAGGAAAGTATAAAGACGAAGAAGTCTAAAGTCTTACCAACAACCATAGTTGCTATTTGACATTTTATAATACACTTTTTACATAATGGAAATCACAGTATGTAATTTTAAACCACAAGTTTTCACCATAATAGAAGCATTTTCCCTTATGGTTGGCAACACAAGTACATACATACTTGATATTTATGTAGCATGATATAAATAAAGGGATTATTTCCCTTTGGACAATTAGGGGCTTTCACTTTTTTCCCTTTGTAAGTGTCACTGAGATGAACATTCTTGTACATACCTGGTTAAGATGTTGTTTTGAGTTCTTCACTAACCCCTCCCATATGCACACACATACCCTTACATCCCTTCTTGCCCAACACTAAGAATATATATAGTCAAATGTTGGTTACTCAGATTATTCTTTGCCCATCTGTTCTTCTCTTCCTCTTCCCTTTAAAAATGCTTATAGTATTTTTGAAGTATAATTAGGTTCATTTGTTTCAGTTTACTTTCAGTTTTAGGTGCTTCCCCTCTTCTCATTCTTTCATTTTATTTATTACATGTATAGAATATTAACATGCTTTCCAATGTCAGAGCTGTTCAAGGCCAACCCTTCTCATCTATAGTGCATCTGCTGTCTTCTAATCATGGATTTTGCTCTAGCAGTTGTCTGTCCTTACTGTAGCATCAGTAGTTTTTTTTTTTTTTTCCTGCATCATTGTCACCAACATATAAGCCTGCCTTAATGTTCTCTTGCCTTAATAAAGAAAATAAAGAAAACAAAACTTGAAAGCAACTCTCCTCCCTTACTGCTGCTTCTTCTGTAATCTCCTTTATGGTTTCTTTCACATTTCTTGCCTTCTTTGTGGTCTCTGACCATAGTCCTTGAGTCATTTGATTTCCTGTCTCCATGTTGCAACTACAAATACCATCTCGAACATTGGTGATGACCAAATTTGTATCTGCGGTTACTGAATGAGATTTGAATATTCACCAAATTGGCATCTCTTCTTGGATATCGAAGGGGCATATCTTAATTAAACTATTCAAATCCTAAATTCTGATCCTCAATTCCAGACTTATTTCTCCCTCTGTTTCTTTACCCTGATAAATGGTAACTCTGTCCTTCCGTTTACTCAGACTAAAAACCTTGGAAGTCATCCTTGATGTCATTCTGTACAATCAAATCCTGTTGGCTTTACTTTCAGAATGTATCTCGACTGTTGTTTTTCTATCGCTTTTTACTCTTCCTTCTTGATCCGGGGCAGCATCTTCTCTTACCTGGATTATCGCAGTAACTTCCTATATGGACTGCCTGCTTCTATGTCCTTCCTTTTTTATATAGTCTCAATGGAGTGAACCTTTGAAAATTAAAGTTTCCAGGGGCGCTTGGGTGGCTGACTGAGTTGAGCGTCTGACCCTTGATTTCAGCTCAGGTCATGATATCAGGGTCTTGAGATAAATCTTGTGCTGGATTCCACACTCAGCATGGAGTCTACTTGAGATTCTGTCTCCCTGTGCTCTCTCTCTCCCTCCAAATAAAAAATGAATGAATCTTTAAAAATTTCCTATTCTAGTTAAAACCATCTTTAATCACTCTTATTTTTACTCAGAGTAAAAGCCATAGTCCTCAGAGTGGGTTTTAAAGGTCCCGCGTGAGCTGGCCCCATTATTTCTCTAATTTAATCTCATTTCCTTTTACTCTTGCCTTTCTGCTCACTTACTCCAGCCAACATTGACCTTCCTGCTGTTCCTCAAATATACCAAGCATTTTCCCACCTCACGGTTTTACCCTTCTTTTTCCTTCGCCTAGAGTATTCTTCTTCTAGATGTTTGTAATAGCTACCTCCTTCACTTCCTTCAGATGTTTGCCCAAATGTCATCTTTTCACTGAGGGTTTTTCTGTCCATCCTTTTAAAAATTAAAAGGTTCTCTGCTTATGCCTGCTATCTTACTGTTTTGCTACACTCCTTAAGTGTACTGCTTGTCAGTGTATGTGTCTGAATAGTGAATTCTCAGTAAGTACTTAGTGAATGCTCCCTTCTAGCTCTATTAATCTGCCTTGAGGTAGTAGGCCATTCCTTTATGATTAGGATTGAAAGGCTGTCAGGAAACGTCGTAGTATTAAACCAATAATATATACTGATTGGTGGTCAGTATAATACAACCCAGCATCACAGGTCAAATATGGGTTAAATGTAAATTCTGCATTTCTCAGTTGACATTCTGTGAGAAGATATGAATCCCGATAAAATACAGCTCAAGAAATTCTGGTGTAGAGTCAGTAGGAAGCATGAAATGAAGCATATGTATATTTATTGATACTCTTGTTGATGTAAATAACCAGTATATTTTGTTACTTTAATAATTAGTTTCAAAAAAGGTAAAAGACTGGCTGATAACTCTTGTTAACTGGTAGTTAATTTTGTCAGTAGTCTTACTTTTGAAAAAAGTACTTATGGGGTGCCTGGGTGGCTCAGTGGGTTAAGCCTCTGTCTTTGGCTCAGGTCATGATCTCAGGGTCCTAGGATCGAGCCCCGCATTGGGCTCTCTGCTCAGCAGGGAGCCTGCTTCCCTCTCTCTCTCTCTCTGCCTGCCTTTCTGCCTTCTTGTGATCTGTCTCTCTGTCAAATAAATAAATAAAATCCTTTAAAAAAAAAAAAAAGTTCTTCCTGGGCAAAGTTAGAAGTTTTTCTTTTTTTTCTTTAGTGGTTGTTTTATTTATTTATAGTTTTCATTTGAACAGTTTTTATTTAAAGTTGTATATAATGTTACTTTATTCCTGCATCTTCTCAGTTGTTTCTTCCTTATATTTGCCCCTTCCTTTCCTACTTGGCAAGTTTTGGCTTTATATTCAAGGATCTTTTTGTAGCTTTCATCCACTTTTGGTCCAGTGATAACCACCTTGCTAGGGTGAATGGCCACATGGACAGTTGTGCTGTTTGCTTTCTCTCACTTTACTCATTTGGTGTAGATGGTGTATTTCTTCCCGTAAACCCGCACTACTTTGCCAATCTGCTGACCTTTACAATGTTCTTGCCCAACCTGTACTTCATTCTCCTTTTTGATGGGCATGGATTGACCATTGTAGTTCTGTCTCAGCTCTTTGGAAAGAGGGGAAGAAAGACATAATCTTCCTGTGAATGTGGGAAGGTGCATTGACATGCCTTTTATGGTTCTTGCTCCGGTCAGAAGTCAAAAAGGGATTGAACTTCATTTTGGCCGCTGTTCCCTTCTGAAAAAGGAAGAACTAGGGTTGTTGTAAGGATCAAATAAACTGATGTAATTGGCAGTACTTTAATGTGTATGCATAATTTATTATTATTACTGTTACTGTCTCTACTAGAGACAATATCTATCTGTCACTCTCTATCACTTGTTCAGTTAGTGAGTTTCTCATTATATTTGCTTACCAAAACAGTGGGAATAAAAATAGTATTGACCTTAAAGGTTTATCATAGGAATTCGATAAAGTAGTAATGCTTGCATACAAAGAACCTGGTACACAATAAGCCCTTGGAAAATGTCCAGTATTGTTTTAACTATTATTGTTATTTCCAGTCTTTTTTCTTAAGTTTAAGAATTTTCATTTTTCATTCACCATAGAGAATCTGTGTTCTTTAATTAGAATTTAGGATCTAGTCTCTCATGTGATTTTTGACACTTTCACTAAACACTTTATACTTCATTTATCTTAACTCTTACAGAAAGGAATAAATGGTATTTGTACATCCAATTCAGGATTATAAGTAATTGGTATTTTTAAGTCTCATGTAGAAAACACCAAGATTGGCTGTCAAGTAGAGTTGCATAACCCCCTTCCTCAGAGACCTTTTAGAAAAAAAGATTTGTGTACTCTCATTTATTCTTGAATGATCTGGGTCAGTTTCTGAAGCTGGGAATCTCTGGATGATTCTAAAAGGAGTACTAATATCCTTTGATATTGTTCTTGGGATGATGAATGGGTAGCAGCTGCAATTGCTACTTCTAAAGGGTCCCCTTTTCCTTAACTTTCCTGGTATGTTGGTTAGTAAATAGAAAAATCCCTTTTTGTGATGTGGTCTTTAGCAAAATGAACAAAACATGGTTATGGGATGGTCTTATCCTCACTACCTTGCATAGTACCTGGAAAAAACTGGATGTTACTTAGATATTCATAAATTTGAAAGGCATTAAGAACCAGAGTTTTATGTATGTGGGAATATGATATTCAAATATATGCTAAAAACACTGTAGGCTTTATGTAAGAGTGCTATAGATAAGAGAGACCAAAATAATAATAACAAAACCTCATTGAAAAACATGGATTAAAATAGAGCCTGAAGTTTTGTGTTTCTTTGTGCTGCTATTACATTTTTAATGCTCTGTATATTTGCAAGAATGGGGTACAGTAACTGACACTAAAATGAATGTCAATATATATTCTCTTTCAGATTTACTAAAAATTTATCTCCTGACAAGATAAATCTAAGTACCCTCAAAGGAGAAGGTGAACTGAAGAATTTGGAGTTGGATGAAGAGGTGCTCCAGAATATGTTGGATTTGCCAACATGGCTTGCTATCAACAAAGTTTTTTGTAATAAAGCATCTATTAGGGTAAGACTTTGATATCTGTGGAAAGAAAGCATTTTCTGTTTTCATTTTTAATTTCATTTCTATCGCTTAAAATATTTTGTTTTAGATGGTTCTGTAAAAAGGCATTTGCATTAATATAATTTAAGAAGACAGATACCTATGTCTAGGTAATTGCATGAATGTGTGCTGGATAAATTTAATTGAAGTCATATGTTAATATATTATCAATTTATAGTTTAATTTTTGTTTAAAGTTTAGTCTTAACATTAAAATAAAATATTGGTAGTTAATAAGATAATTGGTTAAATTTGATGTATATTCAAAGATACTTTTTCATAGGATTTATTGTTAATAGGGACAGTTTAAATATCTAGTAAGGAAACATGATTTCAAATAAAGATATGAAACCATAAATCCTTATCTTATTCTGTATATTGTACTTTTATTTGAAATTTTATTTCTTTTCCTCATTTGTTTCTTCCTCAAAGATTCTTATTTTTTATTATTATTCCTTATTAAAATTTATTCCTGCATGCCTTTGACTCTAATCATTTGTCATATCACTTCTTACTCTTAAAGACCAGTGTTTTTGAGAGTCTTCTCAGTAGAAGTACTACATGAATAATCTGTTTCATAAAATTAAAATTGGACTCCAAAGGAAAGAGTATGGGAAGCTTCCTATATTATTCAATGGTCACCTTTAACCCGAATGTCTATAAAGATGTGACTTTTTAGTGTATGTTTGAACATTATTTTTTGATATTGCCTACATTTTACATACATTTTACGTGAGTGGCCTCACCTTTGTATCTATAAAAAGATTTGTCAGAATTTTATTAAAAAAAATTTTTTTTAAGACTTTATGTTTAAGTAATATACACACCCAACATGGAGCTTGCACTCATGATGCTGAGATCAAGAGTCATATGTTCTTCTAAGATGGAGCCAGCCAGGCGCCCCGTGGTCAGAATTTTAGAATTTAAAAAACCGTTCAATAAATATAAGACTGGTTATGCTCTGCTGGGAAATCTTAGTTTAAATTACAAAGTTAAGGGGCTCCTGGCTGGCTCAGTCAGAAGAGCATGTGACTTTTAATCTTAGGGTTGTGACTTCAAGCCACAGGTCAGGCATGGAGCCTACTAAAATTAAATCAATCAACCATGAAGTTAAAATGTGTTTTAAGGTCTGGGGAAAAAGAAACTTATGAGGGCCTAAAACTCTTATTTTAAAAGATGACTAAGAAAATATGATTAGTAATCTTTTCTTATACAAAATAGGTACATCTGATTTTAAGAGTCTAAATGAGTTGCTCAATTACTTAGCAATTTGAGAAAAAGTCAGCTGATAAAATTTGGTATGTCTGTCACTATATTTAGAGAGCATCTGTGTTAACTGCTATTTTAAATTATCTTTTAATGATTGATTTTAAAGAAAAATATATATATTTTTTTTTTTTTTTTGGTAGATTCCATGGACAAAATTGAAAACACATCCCATCTGTTTGGTGAGTTCTGACTCGCCTCAAATAAACATTTATATATGGATATGATCTAACTGCTCTGCTAGTATTAATCTTTTGTTTCATAGAAACACAATATTCTGGCTTTTCTACAAATTGGCTTTCATTTTATTTGGATGGTACTTAGTTTTTCCAGCTCTTAAATGAGAAGTTTGAACTTTAAAATGGGAGGGTCTTGTATAATGTTCTAAGTTGGTATATTTTTATTGTGTCACTTAGCTGTTTATTGACATATTATGACAGTTTTAGTAACATTTAATTCAAACTTTCTGTGTTTCTGATTTTATTGATCTACTAAATTAAATAATATGGACCTGAATATACTTTCCTTTCTTTAAGAGTTTATTATTTATTTATTTGAGACTGAGTTCGCGCGCACACACGCATACACACACACACACACACACACACACACACACACACACACACACACAGAGGAGTGCAGTGGGGAGGGGCAGAATGAGGGGGATAAGCAGACTCCCCACTGAGCAGGGAGCCCAGGCGACTGATCACAGGACCCTGGGATCGTGACCTGAGGCAAAGGCAGATGCTTAACTGACTGAGCCACCTAAGCACCCCAGTATTTCCTTTTTTAAGGAAAATTGAAGAAAGATCGGTCATTTGGTCATTTTATTGATTCATTCATTCCACAGATATTTATTGAGCACCTTCCCTGTGCTCTGAGGGAACTTGATATTTTTATAGAAGAGACCAGTAACAAGTAAATGACAATTTCAGATAATAAATGCTTTTTTAAAATAGAGAATAAAGAACATTAGTGTTAGTGATGACTACTAAGGACATTTGATCTTCAAAACTGTTACCTTGAAAGAAATTTTTTTCATTATGTCAGTGCTTATTTTTTCACATTTCTTGCATATTTAATGTTTTTCATTGTTGTTTGTCTTAAATCTCAAGTCTTAGATTGGGATAAGCTTTTACACCTGCTTAAATTCCATTCATTAATATATAATCTCATTTAGCAATTAATAATATCATACATTTTGGGACTAGAGATTGAGTTTCTGTAAAATCTGATTTCAGCAGCATAAGGCTACTTGTAATTTTTTTTGTTTCATATTCTTATATATGCACAGCTTTTTCATCAGATAGTAAGTGCCTTGAGAAAGGACTGAGCACAGTTTCTGTTTTGGTATTTGTTTTTTTAGACTTTTAGAGAGATTTAAAATGATTCTGCTTACTTAACTATTTATGTTGTTCCTAAAGAAATGAAAGAGAAAGTAGTGTTACATGATATTTTCATAAAATACCTAATTTTTTACATTTTTAATCTATTTTTATTAGTCCCTGGATAAAGTAATAATGGAAATGAGTACATGTGAAGAACCACGAAATCCTAATGGCCCATCACCAATTGCAACTGCTTCAGGACAAAGGTAAGCTATTTCCATTAATCTGCATGACTTGCAAAGGGAGTTCTTTTCTGTAGTCAGCTCTGTGATCTGTAGTAATAGAACATAAAATAAAATTTCCTAACCTCAGACAGTTTCTATTTCAGTCCTCTGTTCCCATCAGACATTTTGCAGTTTTGGTATTTTGTTGCCAGAGTAGTAGAATTGATTTTTAGCCTCTTTTATTCATCTTGCTTTCCTTGATATTAAATAGTAATGATGAACCAAAAGCATTTTATAAATCACATAGTCTCTTAATTTCTGAATAGTTTCTTTGTCTATCATTTATTCTATGCATCAGTGGAAAGACTCTTAAGGATTAAGTTGATGCCTTAAAAAATTATAGGCCTTTTGGGTTATCCTAAAATTCATTAAATATAGAATGTTCACACTTCATACACATTGGATTTTGATAGATAAAAATCAAATGCTAATAAAGTAGAAGCATGGGAGCCATTTTGCAAAATTTTCTTGAGAAGTTAGATCTTAAAAAAATTGATCCTTTTTTTTGAAGATTTTATTTATTTATTTGAGGGAGCGAACGTGAGGGCACAAGCAGGGGGAGGAGCAGAGGAGCAAGCAGCCTCCCTGCTAAGTAGGAAGCCTGATGCAACGCTGGATCCCAGGACTCCAAGATCATGACCTGAGGTGAAGTCAGACGCTTAACCAACTGAGCCAACCAGGTGCCCCTTAAAAAAATAGATCTTTAGAAAATTACCTGTTTATTACTGGGTTTCATATCATCAATTTGGGTCTCATATCATTTCCTTAAGGCAGGATTTCTGTACTGATTTTTGTCTGTGTACCTATTCATGTAAAATGTTCATATAGATTTAATGTGATCAGTGCCTTCTCAAGTTGTAGAACATGGCAGCCCTGAACATTTTATAGTATTCTGGGTGCTGTGTCAAACCAATGATAAAACTCTTCTTTGGAGTGAATGTACACAGGGTTCCTGGCTGGCTCAGTTGATAGAGCATGTGACTGTTGATCTTAGGGTTGTAAGTTAGGACCCCATGTTGGGTGTAGAGATTACTTAAAAATAAGATCTTTAAAACAATAAAAAAGAGAATGAATGTACACGTTGGATACACAGACACACAGGCACTCGCACACTTTTACTTTACTCTTTCACCAAGGTTGAACTACCTTTACATTAGTGCTTTCTGTGAGAATACCTACAGTCTGATAATTAGTGCCCCACATAGGAATCTGATGATGATCCATCAAACCACTGCTAGGAGTTGACTGAAGGCCAGATTTATCAGCTGTATAGTTTATATTTGGCCTACAGGTGAGAGTGACTGGGGAACATTGACTTCTTTGCAGTTTATCCATCAGCCAGCAATTTGAGATTTTAAAGTTTAAATTATAATTTTATGTGTGATAAGAGTAGATTGAGGCAATTGGTCAAGTTGGGTAGAGTCAAAAAAGTAGAAAAAGTGTAGGTGTTTATAAGATTATTGAAAATAGAAAAGATTAGGAAAATTGGTATTATTGTTGGTAAAGTTCTTCCTAACTCACGTTTTTATAGTATCAATAAGTTTTATAATTTTGTCTTTGTAATCATATGATGATAATCCTTATGTTTTTATGTATGGCCGTATGGTTAATCTGTTTCCACAGTTTCCAGACTTGTCTGATTATAGCAATCACTTAGGGTGCTTATTAAACTATATTCTTCTGGTTCCTTTTTTTGAAATTATGATTCTTGAAATCTAGAATAGTTACCAAGAATGTAATTATGTATTTTAAAAAATTCATTATACTTATACAACTTGGAGAAACACTGATCTATTTTATTTTGTCTCTACAAGATTAAAATACAGGGAAATTAATACTTAACAAGCTGGCCTTACCTTCTTCAGTGCAAGACCTATCAGTTGATTATGTTCCCATAGATTAATGATCTAGTAAATTTGTAAGTATAGAAATTTGATTTTATCACTTCATATAGAGATCTACACCCATGTGACGATAAATCAAACTTAGAAGAGACTTGTTTGAAAACTGGAATTTCACTTTTTTAATTTATAATGAATGACATAGCTGGAAACTTGTAGACTTTAGTCCTTGCTTCAGGCTTCACCCCTCTGGCGGTAAATCCTCCAATACAACTGTAACACTTTTTAATGCACAAGTTAGAACAGATGGGGTTGGATATTCCAAGAGGCATTGCCAGATAATTATTATAGAATAATATATTCTTTCCAACTCCAAGAATATTTCTAGCCAAGTGACCAAGTATTTGTCCTTGGGGCTAAAGGAGGTTCTCCCTAGGATGCTAATGAGTTCCTCCTCTTTAGGTCTCAATAATACTGTGAATAATAGTTACATTTCGTAAAGTATCATGAGTGAAGAGATGGGCTTTTTGGTTCATATGCATTATTTCATGCAACCCAATGTAATATGCAAAGTAGTACCTGATTTAAAAGCTCATCTGAGGATAGGTAGTTTAGGTAATTTATTCAGTAAGATAGTAAATCAAGAAGCTTAGCATCGGTCTAGGAGAGGGATGTACATGATCAATAAAAATGATGGGTTCACTTTTATACATGTTGGCTTTGAAATGTATGGGAGGCAACCCGGTGTAAATTCTGGTAGACATTTGAATTTTAACACTTAGAAGTTCTAGGGAGAGATCTGGATAGAGATAGATTTAGGAATAATAATCGTAGTGATAATAATTGAAGTAATGTGTCAGTTGGACAAACTTTCACTACCCTTCCTGCCAAAATGTATTGATAGTCTATATTCCAATCATACTGTACTAATTATTCTCAAAATGTTGCCTCTACTTTCCCACTTCACTGTGCCTTTGCTTGTACTTTTCCCTAGTAGAAGATTTCCCTTCTTACCATCACTCCCTGTAAGAAATGTAGTTTTCTTTCCTGGATAGATTTCCCTAGTTATGAACAGTTTCTTCCTCTACCAAATGTAGTGATGATTCCTTTTTTAAAGCACTTAATTACAGATTGCCTAATGTTTCAGTTCCTAGGGTATATGTGTTTTTCTTCCCCAAGTAACTTGCAAGCCCTGGAGTACCACACTATTTTGGTTTTCTTTATGTCCCAGCATTGTGGACATGAAAGATGCTCAGTAAATATTTGCTGAATTGGATTAGAAAATGTAAACTTTTTCAGACTTTATTTCTGAATTTGAGATTATATTGTAGTTATAGTCTGTAACCTTCTTTGTGTCAGGGACTTAGCTCTCTTACTTACTTTATAGATTCCAGTTGTTTGAACTTCTGGCAACTTGAGAGTAGGCAGTTTTGGATAGTGATTACAATAACCTAATTTGAAGAGGAACCTTTCGGGGGGCCTGGGTCACTCAGTTGGTTAAGTGTCCAACTGTTGATTTCCGCTTGGGTCATGATCTCAGGGTCATAAGCTGGAGCCCTGCATCGGTCTCCTTGCTGGGCATGGCACCTGCTTAAGATTCTCTCTCCCTCTGCCCTTCCTCTGCTCATGCACACGTGCCCTCTCTCTCTCTGAAAAGAAAAATAATAATAAAATAAAGAGTAATCTTCACTCACCTATCAAAATGGCCACAATCAAAACCACAAGGAACAAATGTTAACAAGGATTTGGGGGGAAACATGCACTGTTGGTGGGAATGCAAACTGGTGCAGCCACTGTGGAACACAGTATGGAGGTTCCTCAACAGATTAGAAATAAAACTACCCCTACGATCCAGTAATTTCACTACTGAATACAACAACATTGGATACTACTGAATTGCATCAAAGAATGCAACAGCACTAATTAGAAAAGATACACGCACCCCTATGCTTATTGTGGCATTATTTATAATAGCCAAGATATGGGAGCAGCCCAAGTATCCATCGATTGATGAATGCATAAAGAAAAAGTGCTTTATAGCTACAATGCAATATTATTCAGCCATAAAAAAATAATGAAATCTTGCCATTTGGAACAGCATGGATGGATCTAGAGCTTATACTGCTTAGCAAGATAAGTCAATCAGAGAAAGACAAGTACCATATGATTTTGGAATTTAATAAACAAAACAAATGAGCAAAGGGGAAAAAAAAGAAACAAACCAAGAAACAAACTCTTAAGTATAGAGAACAAACTAATGGGTACCAGAGGAGAGAGGTGAGTAAAATAGATGATGGAGATTAAAGAGTACACTTAAGATGACCACTGAACAGTGTGTAGAATTGTTAGAGCACTGTTGCACACCTGAAAGTAATATATTACTGCATATTAACTATACTGGAGATAAAATTAAAACTTACCAAAAAGAGAGAAACCTTAAATTTTAAAAATCTTTTATCGGGCACCTGGGTGGCTCAGTGGGTTAAAGCCTCTGCCTTCTGCTCAGGTCATGGTCTCAGGGTCTTGGGATCGAGCCCAGCATCAGGCTCTCTGCTCAGCAGGGAGCCTTCTTCCCCCTCTGTCTCTGCCTGCCTCTCTGCCTACTTGTGATCTCTGTCTGTCAAATAAATAAATAAAATCTTAAAAAAAAATCTTTTATCATTTTGAGAAGAACATTTTTATAATTTATATCTAATCAGCCTAGATTATTGTTTTAACCAAAAAATTTTTACATAAAAATGAATAATATAATGGTCAGTTTGTGCACTTGTGTGTGAATATTGACAGATAACTTTTTAATGATTTATTTTGGCTTTAGTGCATTATATTTTGTTTTGCTTTGTTTTTCCAGTGAATATGGCTTTGCTGAAAAAGTAGTTGAGGGAATTACTGTTTCTGTAAATTCCATTGTTATCCGCATTGGGGCAAAAGCTTTTAATGCATCCTTTGAACTTTCCCAGCTAAGGATCTATAGTGTAAATGCAAACTGGGAACATGGAGATTTAAGATTTACTCGTATTCAAGATCCACAGAGAGGAGAGGTAAACATTTTTTTTCATTCTTTGTTTAAAAAATGTTTTAGTCACTGATAAATAAAAGGACATTTAAAAATAATTACTTCATACATATAGTTACCTAGATTCACATACTTCATTTACTCTGACCTTTTAACTATTCCTTTCTCTTAGTTATTTAATTAAAAATGTGCATATTTTAGTGTTTTTTCTATAATCTTTCCATTTATAGTTAATGAACCCCATTTTTTAATGAACCCCATTTTAACTTCTCAGCTACTCAGAATTGAATTTTAAATATACAAAACTAAAATGTTACTTACATTTTTCTTGTTCACAAGATTCAAATGCTTTTTGTACTTTATATCAAAATTTAAAAAGTACTAACAGCTTTATGAATAATGAATATAATTGAAGATTGAACTATACAGTTTGTTTTAACTATATGATTTAAAATAAAAGCATAGTGAATATAGCAAGAGTGTCATAAAATTGGTAAAGACATAAAATTTTATTTATCTTATTTGTTTAGCCTTTTTGTTGTTTTTATAAATCTACATGTCTCTCATTCTGTTTTGCCTGAGTAACTGAAGCTAATCTCTTTGTTCTCCTTAGGTTTTGACATTTAAAGAAATAAATTGGCAGATGATTCGAATAGAGGCAGATGCTACTCAAAGTTCACATCTTGAAATTATGTGTGCTCCCGTTCGATTAATAACCAACCAGTCAAAAATCAGAGTCACACTTAAAAGAAGAGTAAGTCATCAGGGTTATCTTTTCAGTTCATGTGGTAACTAGTGGAATTGAGAGGAAATTTTAAATAATTTTCAGTTGAAACATTGGAATATTAAAACAAAGCAAAATAAGGAAATATAGTTCCTCCAGCAGTATTTGAAGAAACCTAGTATAATGATAACATTTTTCAGTTTTCTAGATTTAATATTTAGATTTTTACTTTTGATAAATTTAATAGATTCTCCATTGCCAAATATTTCTGAACATTATCTGTCTTATAATTTCATTCTTCTTTTGAGTCTTACTTAGGAGTATGTAGACAGCAAAAACTCCATTATCAGAAGCCAAAACTACTAGCTTTTAGAAGGTTATTAAGATATGAATGGTAATTTAAATAAATAGGGAAGATAGTTACTTAAAGACATCAGAATGTGAGAGTTCACCATAGATTGTAATGAAATTTAATGAAGGAGTAATGACTTTTTAAAACGTGGCTCAATTAAATTCTCAACAATAGGTTTTTATATCACTAGACCCAAATAAATATTCCAAATTAAATTGAAAAAATTTTTTCAGAGTATAATACTTAATGCAATATTGTGAAATGTGGTTAAAATAGCATTTCAGTTTTTAATTTTAATGTTTCTCTCTATACTAGAATTAGCACAATTAATATAGGTAATTTTATGATTTGTTAGCTATAAATGCAAATTTAAATTATATAAGCACTGTACCTGTATAATGTGCACCTGCATCTGTTAAGGTACGGGAATTTGTGAGTCTTTTTTTAACCACCGTTTCTCCAGTACAAGGAGATATTCCTTCTATAGTATAGGAGTACAATAAATATTTGGTGAATGAAGGAAGGATTCATATTTCATTCAAACATTTTAAATATTTTTAAAACATTAGTGCATTGTGAGTTTTATGTCTTGGCTTAATTTTATGAATGATTTTTTTTGACAGTTAAAGGACTGCAATGTTATTGCAACAAAGTTAGTTTTAATATTGGATGACTTATTATGGGTTTTAACGGATTCCCAGTTGAAGGCTATGGTACAATATGCAAAATCTCTCAGTGAAGCCATAGAAAAATCAACAGAACAAAGGAAGAGCATGGCTCCTGAACCTACACAGGTATGCTTTTAAATCTGTAAATCTGTAAATGGTTTAAAAATCAGAATGGTTAGTTGTTTTCTTTATGTGAAATAGATTGTGAGACTTTGAGTCCAAGAATCTTTTATCTAGATACGTTACTGCATAATTTTCTACACATGGAATCTATGTGAAAACATATATTAAGTGTGTTTCTGTCTATATAATGCTTATTTTGTTCGGAGTTTTGTACTAGGCATAAAAGTTAATGATGATGTAAAAGTTTGGTGTTATAAATACTTCTTTTCAGGAAGTAAAATACAACTTAAACTTACTAAAGTAAGGGCAAAAGGAAAAAACTTGGGTATAGTCAAGGAGAATAGTCAATAGTCAATGTTAGAATTAATATTGCAGAAAATGTAAAAAAAAAAAAACCAAAAAAAAACCCTGGGAGTTGCTGAAGTTCAACAGAAAACTGTTAGCATTGTATCTGTTCTTAATAAAAATAAGGGATATTGTGAAATCCTATTTCTGTGAAGCTATTTCTTTGGAAACAGAGTAATATATCTCAGACATATGGCTTGTTGGTGATCTGGCTTGATACATGGAAGTAGCATATATTTTAGGCTTTCCTATGGCTATTGAATTGGCCTTAGTTACTGTCTAGCTGCTATGTGATAAGGAACAGGGCTAGACACTGTAGATGTAAAAGTGAATATTATCAGATCCTGTCCTCAAGGATCTCAGTATAATGGGAAGACAGATATAAAACAAATCATTGTAGTTCATCTTTTTTTTTTATTTTCTGTGAAGTTTTTTCTACACAGAATTCTTTTTTTTTTTTTTTTTTAATTAAAGACTTTCTTTATTTGTCAGAGAGAGGGAGAGAGAGAGCGCAAGAGCACAAGCAGGCAGAGAAGCAGGCAGAGGCAAAGAGGGAAGCAGGCTCCCCACTGAGCAAGGAGCCTCATGTGGGACTTGATCCCAGGACCCTGGGATCATGACCTGAGTCGGAGGCAGCAGCTTGGCTGAGCCACCCACGCGTCCCCACTAGAGTGCAAATAAAAAGGGGAGTGAAGGAACCATAGAAGCGTAGAGAAGTTATAATCAACTGCATAGTTTGGAAAGGTTTCACAAAGAGAGGATAATAAAAATAAGTCTTAAAAATAAGAAGTTTGGGGCACCTGGGTGGCTCAGTGGGTTAAGCCTCTGCCTTCGGCTCAGGTCATGATCTCAGGGTCCTGGGATTAAGCCCCAAATCGGGCTCTGCTCGGCAGGGAACCTGCTTTCCCCTCTCTCTCTGCCTGCCTCTCTGCCTACTGGTGATCTCTCTCTCTGTCAAATAAATAAATAAAATTAAAAAATCTTCTCCAGTTTAAATTATGATTTCAGAGGCTTTTAAAAAAAATAAATAGTTCATAGGTGAGGGAAAGGGTGTGTCAGATGAGGGAATGGAATCTGCAAAATATATTGTTAAAGAGCATGGTATTTTCTGATAAAAATGAGTTTGGCATTACTAGAGAAGTCTTTGAGAGTTACATACACATGCCTCTCAAGATATACACCTTTCCAGGTTTTAAGGAAACTGGGTTACACATACTCCATTTTGATGTGTTCTTTCTTAAACTTGGTCTGTTAGAGAATGTGCTTATGGTAAAATGTCAGATTCATTCTCCCTTTCCCAAACTGCTCTTATCCTACTTGACAAATGAAAGACCTTCTAACTTCTTACTCATTCTTACTATGATGGATTTGTCCAAGAAGAGGGGAAAAAAATTTTAAAAAGCTTGGGGTAACAAGAGGAGTTAATTTGAAATACTGTTACTCATGACAAGACAGAGGTAATTTGAAATACTGTTACTCATATTGGAAGTCAATGACTAATGACAAAGTAGCAAGTCAGGTGATTTCTACTTCCACTTCTTTGCTTTCAACACATTTAAAAAATTTTTTTTAAAGATTTTATTTATTTATTTGAAAGAGATTGAGTAAGAGAGAGCATGAGTGGGGGAAGGTCAGAGGGAGAAGCAGACTCCCCGCCAAGTGGGGAGCTCGGTGCAGGGTTTGATCCTGGAACTCCAGAGTCATGACCTGAACCAGAGGCAGCCGCTTAACTGAGTCACCCAGGCGCCTCTGCTTTCAACACTTTTGAAGGAGGATCTATACATATCTGCTATTAGATTATTTAAAATTTTTTTTAAAGTCATTTCATGAATCCTGGCATATAACTTGAAGGAATTCAAAGAATCATGTCATATTGCTAAAATAAAGTTGTTTTCATTCTAATTTACCTATTTATTTGAATAGTTTTCTAGAACTTTTAGCCATAAAAAGAAATGAAGAATTGACGGTGAACCTTGTATCGTTCTACCAATAAATACTATTTATATAGCTAGTGAGATATCTTTATAATTCTCTGGGGGAGTCTAATTTTATAAGCTTGATGAACAGAACACTAAACTGTAACACAGAATAATTTAGGATGTCAGTAACAGACATGGTAATTGAAAATAAAGGCTAGTAGACAGAGTGTTGGTGTTAATGTAGGTCTTATTTATATAAGATGTGGATATATTTAGATAGAATGTAGATTAGGAAACCAGATAAAGATACAGATTAGAAAACTAGAAAAAAGGATGAAGTTCTATAATCCTATCACAATAATAAAACCAGTGTTAGCATTTTGAGTTCCATACAGGGTTTTTTGCCTAGGCACCTGCAGTTTTCCTAGTTTTAGTATGTAGTAAATGGATGTATACAATTTTCTTCATGTTGTTAGTCTTTATAACTACTATTTTTTCTTGTTCCCTAATATTTCTTAGTAGATTTACTTAACCACATTTCCACAGAGTCGTGATTTGAAGACCAAGAGAGTGGATGAGAGAGTGAAGTAGTTGACAGTGTTCCTTTGCTCAGCTGTACAAATTGAGAGATATCTTCTGTCATAAATATTTGATTAGCTTCATCCTTTCCTTCTCTAAAAGAGAAGACTACATTGAAAACCAAGAAATGTTAAGATAATTCAGAAGGCGAAAGAGGTCATAATGGCCCACTACCCCCTCTTCCCTGCAAACAGCATATAAAAACTGAATCTACCACAACATTAAGAAAAGGCTTTGTAGAAAGATTAATGTTTATGTTTTTGTTTATATCAGTTGTTTTTTGTTTTTTGTTTTTTGTTTTTTGTTTTTGACAAAGAGGATAGAAAACATTGTCAAAGAAATACAGGAGAGGAGGCCTGAGTGGCTCAGTCTGTTAAGTGACTGCCTTCAGCTCAGGTCATGATCCCAGAGTCCTGGGATTGAGTCCCACATCAGGCTCCTTGCTCAGCAGGGAGCCTGCTTCTCCTCCTACCTGCTGCTCCCCCTGCTTATGCTTTCTCTCTGACAAATAAGTAAATAAAATCTTAAAAAAAAAAGAAATACATGAGAATTTTTTCCTTCAAAATTGCACAGTCATAAAGAGTAGTCTATTAAAGCTTTGAAAGTAGAACATTAAAGTGATGTGTCTTGGAGCACTTGGGTAGGTCAGTTGGTTAAGTATCTGACTCTTGTTCTCAGCTCAGGTCTTGATTTCAGGGTCCTGAGTTCAAGCACTGTGTTGGGCTCCATGTGGGGCCTGGAGCCAACTGAAAAAAAAAGTAAAAATAAAAATAAGTGATTTGTCTTATGGAAATTACTTTGACAATTAGTAAGAAAATTTTCCTGGAGCCCCTGGAATTTAAGGCTTCACAATTATATTTCATCTTTCCTTTTCTTTAATCACTGTGGGTCTTGATCATTTTCTATGAGAAATTCTCATTTACTGAGTATACTTAGAAATTTGTTTACAGATAGTTCTTAATAGGTAATGTGTAAATATGTATAATGCAAAATATTTATACTTTAATTTTCCATACATCACTGACTATACTTTTATTAATGAATTGTTCTTAATTAGAAACTTGTTAATATTTTTTGATGAAAAATTTGGTCTTCATTTTGTTATTACCAAAGTTTCATTATATAGAATTATACATTCAAAGTATAATTCTATAGCTTATATAGCAGATGATCTTACAGTATGCTTACATATGTAGAATCATTTTAGGCTTTTAGGTTCACATCAGTCTTTATATTTCAGTAGTATTCTATGTTTCTTCACTTTGGGGAGAAAAGAATTTGAGGGGCGCCTGGGTGGCTCAGTGGGTTAAGCCTCTGCCTTTGGCTCGGGTCATGATCCCGGTATCCTGGGATCGACCCCCCCCATCGGCCTTTCTACTTGGTGGGGAGTCTGCTTCCTCCTCCTCTCTCTCTCTCTCTCTCTCTCTCTCTCTGTAAAATAAATAAAATCTTAAAAAAAAAAGAAGAATTTCAGTTCAGAGTCTATTATAAATCTCTTCTGCTTTCTGGCTTCTTCAGATATCCACGTTCAAAGGATGTGCTGCATCTCTTATGAGAGGCACCAGAGCACTTAAGAGTACTCTGTACCATATCACAAGCACTTTGCAAAGAAGTGATTTATTTTTACAGGATATATAATAGTATATACAGCCGATATAATATACAGGGCTCACATTTGTTTCTGTTTTATTTTTTTAAAAAAGATTTATTTATTTATTTGAGAGTGGGGGATTGGGGAGACTGTGGGGTGGGGGAGGGGTAGAGGGAGAGAATCGTCAAGCAGACTGCCTGCTAAGTCCTTGCCTACCATGGGGCTCCATCTCACAACAGGTGAGATCATGACCTGAGCTGAAACCAAGAAATGGAAATTTTAAACCAAAATAACAAAATGATGGGTCCAGGTTAAGTAATAAGCAAAAGAATAGAGAAAAGTGTCTTCTAGGTTTTTTTACATTTCTCACTCTTTGTATTCCCTCGTAGAATAAGCTGAATTATGTTATTTAAGGGGAAAGCTCCTCCACTAAATGAGCCACCCAGGTGCACCTGTTTCTCTTCTAATATGTAGAACTAATACTATTTGAATAAGCTGACTTGAATAGTTAATATTTTCTAGAATAAGGACTTAAAGTATATAACTATTCAAGTATTTATTAAAATACATTGGTTTCATGTTCAAATTGTGTGTAGTTCTCCAGTTTTTAGATTTAACTTTATTCTCATATAAAGTTATGAGGGGGAAATTGAGTTATTGATAGAAAAGAAAATATATTAGCTTATTTTTCATGATTTCATTACTAAAGATATTTAACTTTTCTTATTTGTGGAATTTCAAATATTTAACTTAAAGTGATAAGGCAGTTTTGAATCTTTTAGAGCTCTACAGTAACCCCATCTACCCAACAAGTGAAGACACCACAGACCTCAAATGCTCCGGATCTAAATGATGCAATTGTGAAACTATTCAATGACTTTGATGTTAAAGAAACCTCTCATCACTTGGTAATTTCTCATCTAGATCTACACATATGTGATGATATTCATGCTAAAGAAAAAGGTAATAAAAGCTGCTTATTTCAAACTATTTTGGTTTTTCTAGGATTTCCTACAATACTGGATTGTTTATCATATGTAATATATAGTATGTCTGGTATGATAGCTGGTCATAATTTTATCATTCATGTGAGATACATAGATGAAAGTTGTAATTTTAAGCAATATATATCAGTATGAAATTTTATTTTGCTTTAGTACTTAGTATTTTAGCACAATTAATTGTTAGTTAGTATTTCACCTGATACTACCAGTAATATTAGGTTTAAAAAAAAATCAAGGACTAAATAGGTGACATCCTTGGAGGATGATGAAATATTAGACTTGCCTTTGAATTAACTTTTTCATAATTTTGAAATTGTCTATAAACTAAATTTGAGTCCATATACAATTCATAATTATTTGCACACATGTTTTCCCATGGTGGTCTGTCTGCATTTTTCTGACCCCATGTACATGTAAACACAGCTGTGTGGTTGTTTACCGTTTCTTGTGTCTCTTTACCAGTAATCCTCCCAAAATTTGCTTAGGAAGCTAAATTCTAGTTAGTAAGTGTTTTTTCTTTATTTTTATCTTTTGTTTCTCTTATTTTGGAGAATTACAGTGGAGTAAGTGGGAAGCTGTTCTTGGTCGCTTTGAAAATCTGTGGTTCCATAATGTAGGTACTAGGCATTGTTTCCATTGGAGAGTGTTCCTGCCCGTAAGTATTGGGCCACCTTCCAAGACAGTAGTTCTCAAACTTTGGTGAGCTTGAGGATCAAGCTGAGGATTTCTTTAAAACTGGGATGTTAATATCTGACCATTCTACCTCAAGACCTGATTCATGTATCTGTGAAAATTGTTGCTCTGTATTTTTAAAGCTGAAAGAGTAAATATTGAGACTGATCCCGGATGTTTAGCAGAAGTTACCTTGCCTTCATCAGATAAGGCAGCCAGGTATCAGTGACTGGTTGAAAGGGTGGAAGAAGGTGAGAAAGGTTTGGAGTTTAGAGAAGGATTTGTTCTCTTTTCTTTTGTCTACCTTTGTGTCATTTGATTTAAAGTTGGCATCTTCTGCTTTAGTTAGATGAAAGGAAAGTGGAAAAGTTAAAATAACCCAAAATAACAAAATGAAGGGTCAAGGTTAAGTAATAAGCAAAAGAATAGTCTTCTAAGTTTTTTTATATTTATCACTATATTTCTTCATAGAATAAGTTGAATTATGTTATTTAAGGGGAAAACTCCACAATATTTCCCTCATTTTACAGATCTGTTCTAAAATCCAGAAAGGTCTGAAATGAATTATATTCATTTGTACTTAGTGGTATCTTAATGTATATTTTCCTTACTTCCAGTTGATTTATTCATGCTGTTTTAAAATTTGATTTTTATGTTGGAGTCACACTGAGTTGTGATCTACTTTCTAATCTTCATATAGCTGTGTTAATTTGGACAACTTACCTAACCAATCGGCTTAATTTCCACCTCAGTGAGAGATAGGATTATATAGTGTAGTGGTTAATATTTCCTAGGTTCAAAACCAGCTCTATATTTCTTGGCTAAAATGACCTTGGTCTTTTTAATTCCCCTCTTTGTGTCTCAATTTACTTAATTGGAAAATGGGGATGATGATGATGATGATGATGATGATGATAATAATAATATCATCTATCTCAGGGTTGTAAGGAAGAGCAAATGAGCAAGTATACCTAAGTAAGGTATTTAAAACAGTGCTTGGCATATGGTTAGGGCTGTGAATATAAAAGTTCTGTTCTTTTTGTGTCCTCACCTTTTAGCCTGGTACCTTGCAAATGATAGGGGCTCAGTAAACACTGATGAGATTGAATTGCATTTCCTGAAATCCTTAATGTATTATCTGTGATAATAAACAGTTAATCACTGCTTGGATTGCAAATATGATAAATGAAGTGTTTCTGATACTTGCTTAATGTTTCTTTCTCTTTCTCTCACTTCTATTATTCTTTTTCTTTTTCCAGAGTCAAATAGACGTATTACTGGAGGGGCTATGCAACTGTCTTTTACACAGTTAACTATAGATTATTATCCTTATCACAAAGCAGGTATGCTTAATAATTTCTTTAACAGATGTAAATGCTGCTTTAAAGTTATATAGACAGTTTATCTCATTTCCTTTTATATTTATTATTTGCTTTAATTCATTTTATTTTATTTTGTTTTAATTTAATGTATGTTTATTTTTATTTTTTATTATTTTTATTTTTTTTTTTAAAGATTTTATTTATTTATTTGTCAGAGAGAGAGAGGGAGAGAGAGCGAGCACAGGCAGACAGAATGGCAGGCAGAGGCAGAGGGAGAAGCAGGCTCCCTGACGAGCAAGGAGCCCGATGTGGGACTCGATCCCAGGACGCCGGGATCATGACCTGAGCCGAAGGCAGCTGCTTAACCAACTGAGCCACCCAGGCGTCCCTATTTTTTATTATTTTTAATTCCAGTTAGGTAACATACAATATTATATTAGTTTCAGGTGTTCAGTATAGTGATTCAGAAGTTGCATACATTATTCAGTACTTATCACAACAACTGCAGTCTTCAGTCCCTATCGCCTGTTTTACCCAACCACCATCCAGCCCCCCATCAGTTTGTTCTCTGTAGTTAAGAGTCTGTTTTTTAATGTGTTCCTCTTTTTTTTCCCCTTTGCTCCTTTGTTTTGTTTATTAAATACCACATGAGTAAAATCATGCTATTTGTCTTTCTCTGAATGAATTATTTTGCTTAGTATTATACTCTTTAGCTCCATCCATGTCCTTGCAAATGATAAAATTTAATTCTTTTTTACGGCTGGTAATATTCCATTTTAGATATATGCCACATCTTCTTTATCCATTCGTCTGTCCTGGACACTTGGGCTGTTCCCATACCTTGGCTATTGTAAATAATGCTATAATAAACTTAGGGGTGTATGTATCCCTTTGAATTAGTGTTTTTGTATTCTTTGAGTAAATACCCAGTAGTGCAATTGCTGGATCATAGAGTAGTTCTATTTTTAACTTTTTGAGGAACCTCCATATTGTTTACCAGAGTGGCTGCACCAATTTGCATTCCTACCAGTAGTGCAAAGGATTCTCCTTTCTCCACATCCTTGCCAACACCTGTTGTTTCTTGTGTTACTGATTTTAACTATTCTGACAGGTGTAAAGTGCTATCTCAATAGTTTTGATCTATAGTTCCCAGATGATGAATGATGTTGAGCATCTTTTCATGTGTCTGTTGGCCATTTGAGTGTCTTCTTTGGAAAAATGTCTGCTCATGTCTTCTGCCCATTTTTAATTGGATCATTTGGTTTTTAGGTGTTGAGTTATGTCAGTTCTTTATATATTTTGGATACTAATACTTATTTAGATATGTCATTTGCAAATATATTCTCCCATTCCATAGATTGCCTTTTAGTTTTGTTGATTGTTTTCTTTGCTGGGCAAAATTTTTTATTTTAATGTTGTCCCAGTAGTTTATTTTTGCCTTTGTTTCCCTTGTGTCTTGAGACGTATGTAGAAAAAAGTAGCTGTGGCTGATGTCAAAGAGAGTACTGCCTGTTCTCTTCTAGAATTTTTATGGTTTCAGGTCTCATATTTAGGTCTTTAATCTATTTTGAGTTATTTTTGTGTTTGGTGTAAGAAAGTGGTCCAATTTGTTTCCTTTGTATGGTCCTTTTTTCAATACCATTTGTTTGAAGAGACTGTTCTTTTCCCATTGGGTAGTCATTTCTCCTATGTTAAAAATTAATTGACCATATAGCTATGGGTTTATTTCTGGGGGTTTCTGTTTTCTTCTATTAATCTATCTATCTGTTTTTGTGCCAGTACCGTACTGTCTTGATGATTACAGCTTTGTAATATGACTTGAAGTCCAGAGTTGTGATGCCTCCAGCTTTGCTTTTCTTTTTCAAGATTGCTTTGGCTCTTTGAGGTCTTTTGTGGTTCCATACAAATTTTAGGATTGTTTGTTCTAGTTCTGAGAAAAATACCTTTGGTTTTTAATGGGGATTGCATTAAACTTGTAGGCTTTGGATGGTATAACATTTTAACAATATTCTTCTAATCCAGGATAAAATATCAGTGTATAGAAATCTGTTACATTTCTATACACCAATAATGAAACAGCAGAAAGAGAAATCAAAGAATCAATCCCATTTACAATTGCCCCCAAAACCATAAGATACCTAGGAATAAACCAATAAAAGGACAAAGGCCCTATATGGAAAAAAATGTCTTTCCATTTCTTTGTGTCTTTTTCAGTTTTGTTTTTTTTTTTAAGATTTCATTTTTTTATTTGACAGAGAGATAGAGAGCACAACTAGGCAGAGCGGCAGGGAGAGGGAGAAACAGGCTCTTTTCTGAGCAGGGATCCCAAGATGGGACTTGATGCCAGGACTCTGGGATCATGACCTGAGCCACAGGCAGCTGCTTAACTGACTGAGCCACCCAGGCGCCCTTCTTCAGTTTTTTTTAGTCAGCATTTTATGGTTTTCAGGGTATAGTTTCTTTGCCTCTTTGATTGGTTTATTCCTAGGTATCTTATGGTTTTGGGGGCAATTGTAAATGGGATTGATTCTTCAATTTCTCTTTCTGCTGTTTCATTATTGGTGTATAGAAATGCAACAGATTTCTATACATTGATATTTTATCCTGTGACTTTACTGAATTCGTTCATCAGTTGTAGCAGTTTTTTGCTGTAGTCTTTCAGGTTTTCCAAATGTAGTATCATGTCATCTGCAAATATTAAGAGTTCCACATCCTACTTGCTGATTTGGATGCTGTTTATTTCTTTTTGTTGTCTGATTGTTGTGGCTAGGACTTGCAGTACTATGCTGAATAAAAGTAGTGAGTGTGGACATCCTTGCTCTATTCCTGACCTTAGGGGAAAAGCTCTCAGTTTTTCCCCATTAAAGATAATGTTCATCTGGGTTTTTCATACATGGCCTTTATTATGTTGAGGTATGTTCCCTCCAAACCTACCTTGATGAGGGCTTTTATAATGAATGGATGTTGTACTTTGTCGAATGCTTTTTTTGCACCTGTTGAAATGATTGTATGGTTCTTATCCTTTCTCTTTTCGATGTGGTATATCACATTGATTGATTTGCAAATATTGAACCACCGTTGCAACCCAGGAATGAATACCCACTTGTTCATGGTGAGTGATTTTTCTAATGTGCTGTTGAATTCAGTTTGCTAGTATATTTTGTTGAGAATTTTTGCATCTATGTTCATCAGGGATATTGGTTTATTGTTCTCTTTCTCAGTGGTATCTTTACCTGGTTTTGGTATCAAGGTAATGCTGGTCTCATAGAATGAATTTGGAAGGTTTTTTTTTTCCCTTTTCTAATTTTTTGGAGTAGTTTGGAGAACAATAGGTATTAACTCTTCTTTAAATGTTTGGTAGAATTTGCCTGTGAAACCATCTGGTCCTGGGCTTTTGTTTGTCGGGAATTTTTTTATTAGTGATGCAGTTTCCTTGCTGCTTAACAGTCTGTTCAAATTTTCTTTTCCTGTTTCAGTTTTAGTAGTTTATATGTTTCTAGAAATTTATGCATTTCTTCTAGGTTGTCTAATTTGTTGGCATATAGTGTTTCATAATATTCTCTTATAATTGTATTTCTGTGGTCTTGGTTGGTATTTCTCCTCTCTAATTTGTGATTTTATTTGAGTCCAATTTCATTTTTTAAGACTGGCTAGACGTTTATCAATTTTATTGATTTTTTTTTTTTCCCCTCGAAGAAATAGCTCCTGGTTTCATTGATCTGTTCTATTGTTTTTTTTTTTAGTTTCTTTATTATTTATTTCTGCTCTTACCTTTATTATGTCCTTCTACTGGTTTGGGATTTTGTTCATTTTTCTTTTCCTAGATCCTTTTGATGGTTAGGTGGTATATTTGAGATTTTTCTTGCTTCATGAGGTAGACCTATTTTGCTATAAACTTCCCTCTTAGAACTGCTTTAGCTGCACCCCAAAGGTTTTGGACCCTTATATCTTCATTTTCATTTGTTTCCATTTACTTTTTTATTTCTTTTATTTTCTGGTTGACTCATTCATTGTTTAGTACCATGTTATTTAACTTCTAAGTATTTGTGATCTTTCCGGATTTTTTCTTGTAGTTGACTTCTAGTTTCATAGCGTTATGGTCAGAAAAGGTTCATGGTATGACTTCAACATTCTTGAATTTGTTGAGATTTATTTTGGAGAATATTCCATGTGCACTTGGAAAGTGCCTTCCAGATCTGGATATCTGTTTCCTTTGCCACATTAGGGAAATTTTTAGCCTTGTCTTTTTATTTTTCTTTTTTCATTTCTTTTCTTTTTTTCTTTTCTCTTTTCCTTTCTTTTGTTTTGTTTTGTTTTCTTTCTTTTCTTGGTGGGCAGCAAAAGCAGAGTGTATTGAGTGATAGTAATGTTTATTGAATATGATAGAGTACAAAGCTCCCGAAGAGGGAGGGGACCCAAGAGGGTTGCCTCTTTTATTTCTTCAAATGAATTTTCTGGCCCCTTTTCTCTCTCTTCTTTTTCTGTGACTCCTATAAACTATGTTTGATGTTATTATGTTTGATGGAATCATTGAGTTCCCTAAGTCTGTTCTCATTCTGGATAATTCTTTTTTCTCTCTTTTGTTCAGCTTGATTACTTTTCATTAATCTGCTTCTAGGTCACTAATTTGTTCCTCTGCTTCTTCTGTCCTGCTGCTTATTCCACCAGGTGTGTTTCTCCATTCACTGAGCCTTTTATCTCTACTATGTCATTCCTTATCCCTGTGTTAAGGGTCTTACTCATGCCTTCCACTCTTCTCATGTCCAGTGAATAATCATTAACTTTAATTACTTTAAATCTACTTATAATTATGACTTTAAATTCTCTATCAGAGATGTAACTTATATTTGTTTCACTTAGCTTTCAGGCTGTGCCCTTGTCCTACTCTTTCACTTGAGATAAATTTCTCTCTCTTCTCGTTTCGTCTAAGTTTCTGTGCCTGTTTCTCTGTGTTAGGAAAATCAGCTGTGTCTTCTGCTTTTGAGGGTAATGGCCTTATGAAAAAGAGGTCCTAGAGTGCCCTGCTTTCTGGTGTTCCCTGTTCACCAGGTCCTTGTGCTTCTGGGAATGCTCTGTTGCTGTTGCCTATTGCTTTATCCATCAAGCCAGTTGTCTGCAGAGGCTCTCTTTGCCTTTCGTTGGCAGTGTTTTATCCCTGGCTTAAATATGGAGCATTTTAGCAAAGTATTCTCTGGTCTCCTTGTGAAACGAGACCTGTTGCCACAGCTGCTGGAACAGAGGCTCTTCAAAACTCCCATTTAGAGTGATGCAGAGTGAGCAGGGATTTGGACGGGTCTTCTGGGGGAGGGGGTCCGCTACACTGGGATTGAGGCATGTGTGAGTAGGAGGGGCAGTTTCACTGGAGTGTGTGGAGCAAGGTTTGGTGTAAGCAAATTAGGTAGTGAATGTCCACAGTAAGCTGATTCCCAAAGGTTACCCTGTGCTTCTACTGGGGGGCGTGGGAGGTGCTAGTAACACTAAGTGGTGCTAGCCTGTTCCTTTGTTGCCAGAGGGGTCTCTCCATGAATGCTTTCTCTCTAGGACACAATCCAAGGTGAGTGAATAACTCCCCTAGTGCATGCTTCAGGTGCTCTTCAGACTGCTGTTCCCATGCTGTATGTTTGTGGGTTGTTTGCCTGTCTTCTTTACAAGAGCTGCTTCAGTCTCCTCTGAGCTTTTCCACAGCCAGGCATGCTGACCTTCAGAACTCCAGGCTTTAAGCGTTTCTGGTTGCTGGAAGTCATGAAATTCGACCCCTCTTGCCTTCCAAGTCAGCTGCTTATGGGGATTCATTTTCCCCATGTGCTCCCCTGTGTGTGAGTTTGTCTCTCACCCTTCTTTGTGGCTTTGGCTCCCTCCCCAACACAGTAGCCACAGTGATCTTTCTCTCCCAAACCATGTCACCACACTTCCTACCTTCAGTGTGGCCTCTTCTCTTCTTTAGTGTGGCATTCTGCCAGTCTTGAGATCAATTTCTGGGGTACTTAGGATGATTTGATTGTAACCTAATTGTATTCTTGGGTTGTGTTGAGCTGGAGTTCTACTCTATTGCCATCTTCCCTCTCTCTCTAACTTCATTTTTTTAAGGAAAAAAGAAACGAAGACATTTGTTATTTTTTCCCCAGTAATATCTTTACAAGAAGATACAAATGCCATGGAAAATATTTGTGCATTTTGTAGAGTTTTGTGTAGATTATTAGAAAGTATAATTGTTAGCATTTGTCAGTATTCTAAATAATTGATTTAAAATTTAAAATCAGAATGTGGAAGACATAGTTTATGCTATTTTATTTTTTTCATTATGGCAAAAGTAAGTTATTGATGTGTTTTGAATTTAAAAATTAGTATATTATTAGCATATTAAAAAATCAAGAAAGAATATATAGTAAAAATATAACAGTAATTTCAGCTGCATTGTAAGAAGATTTCTGGAACTTTTATTTTTAAACTCTTCTGTATTATCTAAGTTTCATTAATAGACTTTTTTTACTTGATTTTAGCCAAAAGCCTGAGAAGTAATACATAATATGCTTTTGAATAGTTGAATATTGATAGGCCTTTTCTCCCAAATAATAAAAACAAGAAGTATATGTATTTATGGCCAAATTAAGTAATTTGACCTTATACCAATCTGCTATTTGGTGATGTGTGGCTTTTTTTTTTTTAATTCACAAAAATAAGAAAAAGCAAGTATAATGTATTTTTCAGGACTTTATGAAAGTGATATTCTTTGTTATTTCTCTATCTGTACCTGATAGAATTTAAAGGTTTTAATGTTTGTTTTGATTTTTATTGGAAGGCTTTGTTGTACTTCTATTCTCCTAATTTGTAAGTTACTTACATATACATAAAATATTTTTTTACTACAGAAACAGCTCATATTTTGGGAGGTAAAATTCTTAGGCATCAAGATTTTATTTTCTTAACCCTTTTATGTACAGATTACTTTTCTCAGTTTTTGCTACCGAGAAACCTAATAATCCTGATCTTTTATTTTTCTTCCAAAAAAATCTGTATAGGTATAGATATATCTATATCTTTATGACTGATATCTATCTTGAAATATTTAATTGGTCTTTAGTGTTTTCGTAATCTTTATTTTATCATTTTAAGGATAGGTTTTAGCCACTATTTTATAACAAATTTTTGATGAAAGGACTTTTTTTTGTGGTAGCATTTTCTGGGGTTCTTTGTAGTGGAGATGTGCCAGGTAGTTGAGCATTCAGTGAAGGTTGACCAGCAGTACTGTTTGTAACTGAAACTTCGAATGTTGTTCTACCAATGGTGGGTCTTGATAGAAACCTTTTAGACAATTTGCTTTTGACATTCTTTTCCTGTATTCTAAATGTTTTGCTCCTAAGTTCTAGGCAGATTAAAAGCTCTTGTAGGCTTATAAAAGGTCTTGAAGGCTTGAGAAAGTCTCCCTTGGAAAATGAATAAATCTTCTTTGAAGCAGGGCTATAATAAATCAATTTTGTGCATTTTTTTAGTGAAATACCTGTCATTCATTTTACAGGAGATAGTTGTAGTCATTGGATGTATTTTAGTGATGCAACCAAAACAAAAAATGGATGGGCCAACGAGTTGTTACATGAATTTGAGTGCAACGTTGAAATGCTTAAGCAGGCTGTAAAGGATCATAATGTAGGTTCACCTCCTAAATCCCCAACACATGCCTCTCCCCAGCACACACAAACAGGTATTTTACCTATAACAACATTATGGCATTCCCCTGGTATTAAGTGTCTGTGCCTGTGTGTGTGTGTGTGTGTGATCATAGTATGATATTTTCTGTAGATAAATTAATATTTAATAACTAATATCTAATAATTGACACTTAATAATTAATAATATCTAAAAGTTCTGAACCTTATTCAGACCATAGGATTATGGACCAAAGCACTTTTAAAATTAATATGATCAATAAGAATAATATCCAGATGGAATCTTTGAGACTGTTAAATGGCTAATAGTTCTCTTTTTTTAACAAGAATTTCAGGTAAAAGTTATTTTACAAGAATATCTTAAATGTGATGTAAGTATGACTATTGTTTAAGGAATAATCACACACAATAAAGAGGAATCATTGCGATAACTTATATTCCTGTATCAGTTTATATATAAAGTATTTTCACATATATTGTTTGACAAATTGAGTTCATGTATATTTCTAGTAGCTGTTTTAATAATTAAAAAGTGACTGTTATAATTTTGCAATAAATTGAAAGGTTTTTTCATTTCCCACAGAGAAAGACTCAGCTCTGAAAGGGACTTCCAGAACACCTTCAGTATTATCTCAACAGTCCAAAGCTAAGTTAATGTCTAGCTCTGTTGTCGTTAGACTTGCAGATTTCAATATATATCAGGTATGCCTTATGTTTTAATTAGGTCTTCTGATAAATACCTTCTGCAAGCATCTCTTACAAACTCATGTCACCACTTTATTTAATAAAAGTATCTTGAACAGGGGCACCTGGGTTTGATCTCAGCTCATGTCTTGATCTCAGGGTCATGAGTTCAAACCTTGCTTTGGGCTCCATGCTGGGTGTGAAGCCTAATTAAAAAAAAAACAAAACAAACAAAAACCCCTCATCTTGACCAGTTTTATGAAATAGCTAAACTAGACAGGATAGAAAATGTCAGTTTATTAATTTTTGTTTAAATGGTTATACAGAATTAACCAAACTGTGAGGTTAAGAGCATAGTCCTCCAGACTGCCAAATCCTCACAAGACTTCTGACAGCAACTGCAAGTTCAGGAGTCTCCCCTAAACTACCTGTGGATTTAAGAATTAGAGTAACTCAAAGAACTCACTGAAATAAATTATACTAAGAAACACATTTATTCTAAGAATTGCATTTATTACAGGGAAAGGATATAAATTGGATTTAGCCATAGAAAGAGAACCTGAATTGACTAGGAGGGTTCCAAATATGAAACTTCTTGTCCTTGGGACATGATAGCTTCCTGGCATGGATATGTAACAATATGCATTAAGTGTTATCCTTGTAGATGAACTCAATCTCTACATGGATTAATACCAGGTTACCCAAAGTCCCCACCTTCTAAAGCCTACTAAGACTGTCAGGTCTGGCCAGCCCCACTCTTAATCACTGTAAGCACAAACTATCAGTTGAACTTAGAATTATCTCCCAGAAGCAGGGATAAAGGGCATAGCTCTCTTTGAAGGCCAAATTCCTTATTACACAATGCTCTTAGTGGAAGAAACTAAAATACTTTTGTCTTTTTCTTTTCTTTCTTTTTTTTTTTTAAAAGATGTTATTTATTTATTTGATAGAGAGAGATCACAAGTAGGCAGAGAGGCAAGCAGAGATATGGGGGAGAAGCAGGCCCCTGCTGAGCAGAGAGCCTGATGCAGGACTCTATCCCAGGACCCTGAGATCATGACCTGAGCTGAAGGCAGAGGCTTAACCCACTGAGCCACCCAGGCACCCTAAAATACTTTTTTTTTGTCTTATTGAACTCTCAAGTATTGGCTATTTTGTGAATGTAACTTCATAGCTAAGTTTATATTGTCCCATTTATATTATTCAGGCTATCATAAAACATGGTCTAATATTACAATCCTTGAGACCAACAACAGAATGTATAACATTCTTAAATAAATGATTTCAGATATGTGTTGTCATGTGTGAATTGTCATGGTTTATTCTGATATATAAATTTATTCTTATGTTACTCAGTGGTTTTCATCTGGGGCTGATTTTACCCCCTGGAGACATTTATTTGGCCATTTCTGAAAACAGTTTTGGTTGTCACAGCCAGAAGGGGTTGCTGCTAACAAATAGTGCGTAGAGACCAGTGATATTGTGAAACATTTTAACAAGGCACTGGGCCTTGTTAGCAGTGCCCACAACAAACTTTTATCTAACTCAACACCCAAAGAGCAAATAATCTAGTCAGGAAATGGGCAGAAGACATAAATAGACATTGCTCCAAAGAAGACATCAGATGGCCAGGAGACACATGAAAAAATGCTCCACATCACTCAGCATCAGGGAAATACAGACCAAAACCACAATGAGATACCACCTTACACCAGTCAGAATGGCTAAAATTAACAAGACAGGAAACAACAAATGTTGGCAAGGATGTGGAGAAAGGGGAACCCTCTTAATACTGTTGGTGGGAATGCAAGCTGCTATAGCCACCCTGGAAAACAGTATAGAGGTTCCTCAAGAAGTTAAAAAGAGAGCTACCCTACGTCCCAGCAATTGCACTATTCGGTATTTACCACAAAGATACAAATGTAGTGATCCGAAGGGGCACATGCACGGCAATGTTCATAGCAACAGTGTCCACAATAGCCAAACGGTTGAAAGAGCCGAGATGTCTGTCGACAGATGAGAGGATAAAGAAGAGGTGGTGTATATATATAGTGGAATATTACTCAGCCATCAGAAAGGATGAATATTTACCAATTACATTGAGGTTAATGGAACTGGAGGGTATTATGCTGAGGGAAATAAGTCAGGAAAAGCCAATTACATGTTTTCACTCGCATGTGGAATAAGAAGTATATAAGAAATAGAGCAGGGGATCATAGGGGAAAGGAGGGAATACCGAATGGGAAGCGATCAGAGAGTGAGACAAACCATGAGAAACTTAACTCTAAGAAACAAACTGAGGATTGCTGGATGGGAAATGGATGGGGGGATGGGTTATTAGGTGATGGGCATTAAGGAGGGCATGTGATGTGATGAGCACTGAGTGTTATACACAACTGATGGATTATTGAACTCTGCCTATGAAATTAATGGTGTACTATGTGTTGGCTAATTGAATTAAATTAAAAATGAGGTATAATTGATATCACATTAGTTTCAAGTGTGCAACATAATGTTTTGATGCATTTCACTATTTTTAAGTGTCACATTCACTGGCATGTTTATTCACAGAGTTGTACAGCCATCACCACATCATCACCATTATCTATCTCCATAATTTTTTTTATTATCCCAGCTTGAAACTCTGTATATGGCTACTTATTTTTCATAATAAATTTTTAATAATAAAGTATTAATGTAAATACACACCAGGGAAGCAGTCTGTTCTTATGGACCTGGATCTGTGTTCTGACTATTCCATTTACTTACTTCTGTTACAGAAATACTCTGATATTTTATGGCTCAAAATAAGTTTGCAAGGACGATTTTAAAGAGTTGATATGATAAGCCTTTAAAGAGGCTATAGTTTTTCGAATAGCTGATTGGTATTACCAAAAATAGTTTAACGTGAAGTTAAAAATATAATAAAGTTTGCATTGGAAACTAACAAATTATTTGAAGTAGTTTTAGGAGTTTGAAGTGATGTTCATGTGGCATAAATTGTTTGGAAAGGGCTTTACTCAGTGTACTTCAGTATGTTTAATTGTTTTTTTTTTCAGGTCTCTACAGCAGAACAATGTCGTTCTTCCCCTAAGAGTATGATTTCTTGCAATAAGAAATCCCTGTATCTTCCACAAGAAATGTCAGCTGTCTATATAGAATTCACAGAATATTACTATCCAGATGGAAAGGATTTTCCAAGTAAGAGAGTTCCTGCTTTTTTATTACTTGTCCATTACTTAGAAAGTTGTTTTTTTCTTCCTAAGGTTTTGAGTTTTTTTGTTTTTTTTTTTAAAGATTTTATTTATTTATTTGACAGACAGAGATTACAAGTAGTCAGAGAGGCAGGCAGGGAGAGAGGAGGAAGCAGTCTCCCCGCTGAGCAGAGAGCCTGATGGAGGGCTCTATCCCAGGACCCTGAGACCATGACCTGAGCCGAAGGCAGAGGCTTTAACCCACTGAGCCACCCAGGCGCCAAGGTTTTGAGTTATAGTGTGAAGAAAGAAACGAAAGTCCGTTGTTCTTTACTTGTCTTTGTACTTAGTATATAACTGTAGTATAGCATTTTTTTTTTAAAGGTTTTATTAGAGTGGGTGAGAGAGTGAAAAAGAGAGAACACAACTGGGGCAACAGCAGACTCCCTGCTGAACAGGGAGCCCCACACAGGGCTTGACCCCAGAACCCTGAGATCATGACCTAAGTGGAAGGTAGAGGCTTAATAGACTGAGGCACCTGGGCGCCTGTATAGGATAGCATTTTTTACATATTCTGATTATTCATATTTTGTTCTCTTACTAGCTTACAGTATCCTTTTTTAAAAAATCTTCTTAAACAATATTTTATTTATTTGAGAGAGTGAGAGAGAGGGTGAAGGATCTCATGAGCAGGGGGGATGGGGCAGAGGGAGAGAAGTTGACTCCCCACTGAGAAAGGAGCCTGAGGCGAGGCAGGGTTTGAAGGACCAGAAGATCATGACCTGAGCTGAACGCAGACACTTAATCAACTGAGCCACCCGGTGCACGAGGTTATAGCATCCTTGATGTTGGGAATCATATAGAACTCATGCTTCATTTTATCCCAGAGGTTTGACTCATTTCTTTACTTAATAGCTGTTAAATGAAAGAATTTAGCAAAGTTAGGTTATTTGCAGAATAAGGTCATTTTTTTCCCTTTAGTAAAATCCTATTTATATTTCAGCTATATAAAACTCTGTATTTCTTTTTTTTTTCCTCCCCCAAGATTGTATTTATCTGAGAGAGAGAGGGAAAGAGGGAGAGAGAGATCACAAACATCAGGGAGAAGCAGACTCCCCACTGCGCAGGGAGCCGGATGGGGACTTGATCCTACTGGGATCACGATCTGAGCTGAAGACAGATGCTTAACTGACTGAGCCACCCAGGCACCCGAAACTCTATATTTCATTGAAAAATTAACAATGGAGTTATTCTTTTCGCTATAGAGAAGTTTTTTTTTTTTTTTCTGTTTTTTTGTGCACAGCTATATACTTTGGATAACCTTTGGCCCTTATCGTTAGTTAGAAACAACTTAGGTTATGTGAATTTTTATTTGTAAGCTATTTGGGGGTCCTAAAGTTAAAATAATGATATGTTTGTATTCTTTGAATGGCAAATTTCTATACTATTGTTTTAGATCATCCAGGAATTCTGCAAACTAAAATTTGCCTTTGTTTATGTGATACCTTTTTGTTTAACTGTATAACCATTAATCCTTATTTGTGCCAAAGTTTTGGGATCTAATTTTTACCATCTTCATACTTTTCAGCAGTCTTTTGTGTATTCTCATTTGTTTCTCTTTTCTACCTTCCTGACTAAAACAAGGAAGTTACGACATTTGCTCAGCACTTTAGTAAGATAGCACAGCTGAAACTCAAGCATGGGTCATAAATCAAAGTTTATTGTGTGTCTTCCCCCAATTCCCCAGTGCCTTCCTAGGATATTTACAGCCATTTGTCTATAACTGGAAAATCCCATGGCTTCCAGCCCTCCTCACCTCTCACAAATAATTGTTTTCTTTAAGTAGTACAACCCTGAACTAGTAATTCTTCAGAGTTAAGACTAGTTTAAAGGATTTCTGATTTCTAATCTAGGCTTATTTATTTCGATCAGTTTTATTAACATGTGCCAAAGGAATATAATCTTATTTTATAATACATATATTTTTTCTGATCAAAATATAAAGTTCTTTCTCAGCAATTTAAACCGTTAGCTCCATAGATTCTTAGGAGTGGATTTGCTAGGTTATGTTTAACTGTGTTTAATTTAACTGTTCATTATTCAAAAGATTCAAGCATACACAAAAATAGAGTATGTTCATTCCTCATGTACAAAGATCCATTTTCAGCCCTGATATTTCATCTCTTTGTTAAGCTACCCAACTTTAAAAATACATCACTTTTTAAGTATTGTAAATGTAATATATTTTTTTAATGCCAAAAATAAAAAATTGCTCCCAAGGCTACAATTTAGAGATGACTTCTGCTAAAACATGAGTGTATGAATTTGTTAAGGCTGTCATAACAAAGTACCATAGGTTGGGTGATTTTTTTTTTAAGATTTTATTTTATTATTTATTGGACAGAGAGAGAGATCAGAAGCAGGCAGAGAAAGAAGGGAAACAGGCTCCCTGCTGAGCAGACAGCCCAATGCGGGGCTCGATCCCAGGACCCTGAGAACATGACCTGAGCCGAAGGCAGAGGCCTAACCCACTGAGCCACCCAGGCGCCCCAGTTGGGTGATTTAAACAAAAGAATGTATTTCCTCATAATTCTTGAGGCTAGAAGTTCTAGATCAAGTGTCAGCAAGGTCATTTCTTCAAAGACCTCTTCTTGGCTTATAGATTTCTGTCTTTTCACATGGTCTTTCCTCAGTGTGTTTCCTAATGCTGCTGATCATACTGGACTGGGCCCACCCATGTGAACTCATTTTTACTATGATTGCCTCTTTAAAAGTTCTGTCTCCAAATATAGTCATATTCTGAGATACCCTGAGTTAGAACTTTATTAGCATATCAATTTTGAGGGGACACAGTTCAGACCATAGTGATAAGTATCGTGTTCCTAGTCCTGTTCTTAATATATGTGTTTCTTTTATATATTTTATTTTTATCCTGTCCTTTCCCCTTGATGATATGAGCATATTCCAGGTTTCTACAGGTTTATTTTACATACTTCTAATAACTGTATAATAGCCTATTTCACTAGTCCCCTGTTAGATACTGTGTGGATTTTTCTACTGCTTAGTACAGTAGATTTCTTTCTCTGTCCCAGATCTGCAGAGCCCAGGTTCTTCTTTCCTTTTTTACTGTAGCCTTGGGGACTACATTTACTCCTGAGTCCTCTCTGTAGATGTCATCTTTCAGTCTATACTTGAGAGGGCTTCTTCCTACCTTCTAGAGTGCAATGTGATCTCCTTAGCATCCCGCTGCCTTTCTATTTTCAAATACAATCACCTCCACATCCCAATTGGCTGTATCTGTTAGACTTGAATTGCAATTTTTCTGCCTCTCTGTCTGTCTTGAATAAAAAACCTACAGAATTTTCATTACTTTGTGCTTAGCACCATACACAATATGTAGTTGGTGTTCAGTGAATCTTTGTTGAAAGAAAATGAAGGAATGAATGAATAAATGAATGAATGGAATGCCAAAAATGTCCTATTCAGGACATAATTATAATGTTGTCTCTTTAGTAATATCCTATACCGTGGGCTTATTTTCCTAGATCATTATTGTCAAAAAGTTCTAGATATGCTTGCTGTTTGCTTTACTAAATGTAAGTAGGTCTGAATGTTTAGAATAAAAGATTTTTTTATAAATAAGAAATGCTCTAAAATATAAAGATGCTCTGAAAATAATAATGGCTTTTAGGGTATAAAAAAAGGATTTCAGGAAGTGATGTATACTATAATTGTGAATATTTATTTAATATAAATTAGCACTAATACATTTATCCAACCCCTGAGCATTCTAATATGGGGGGGCAACTATGAAAAAGAGTATATTCTTTTTATTATTTACTAGCTACTTGAGTTTTTACTTTGCACCAAGCACTATTCTAGGGTTAGGATTAAGTGGAGAATAAAAGTACATGGCCTCTCAAGGAGATCTGCCTTGCTTACCACTTTCATAAGGTATTAGTCATTGGTTCTCTTATTTTAGAGGGTTTGGATTGTATGCATATAGTAAAAGTCCTTACAGAACTATCTAATTAAGGACCACAACTTTGATGTGATACTTCATCAAGAAGGTAAGGTTTTTTGAAGTTTGCTTCTTGGTGACTATAACATTAGGAAAAGAGATCTAAACAGTACTTCGTATTCATACAGATAGTTTAAGTAATATATTTTCAGTTAGTGAAACATAGAAAAATCTTGTTTTATCTATCTAAAAATGTTTCCTATCATCCGCTTGTCACTTTAGTTTTTTTAATAAAATTTCAAAACCTTATTAACTTAATTTAAAAAGAATAAATGTTGTTAAAAATGTTTTCTCTCAGGGAAGATTTAGACCACCTGTTCAGTAAAAATTAAAAAAATTTTTTTTCTCCACAGTTCCATCTGCCAACCTTTATAGCCAACTGAATGCACTACAGTTTACCGTGGATGAAAGAAGTATTCTGTGGTTAAATCAATTTCTGTTGGATTTAAAACAGAGTCTTAATCAATTTATGGCTGTATACAAGTTGAATGGCAGTTCAAAATCTGATGAGCATGTTGATATTCGAGTTGATGGCTTAATGCTAAAGGTACCATATAAACAAGTGGCTGTAACAACAAAACCGTTTTTCTTTTCTTTTTTTATTAAAGATTTATTTATTTACTTGAGAGAGAGGTGAGGGCAGCGACAGAGTCTCAAGCTGACTTTGCACTGGGTGCAGAGCCCAGCGTGGGGCTTGAGCTCACAACCCTGAGGTTAGGACCTGAATTGAAACAAAGAGTTGGATGCTTAATGGACTGTGCCACCCAGGCACCCCACAAAACTGTTTTTAGAGAAGTTAATAGCTTTAGAATTTCTAGGATTTAAGATGGGTGCTCAAATTTAAATAGACTTTCTTGTAATCTTAATTTTGATTTTGAAATTTCAGTTTTAATTTTGATTTTCATTTTAAAAAGCTTTAAGAGACTGTTTTCCCCCTTCTTTCTCTGTCTTCTTTTATTTTATTTTGTCACTGCTCATCCATTTGGAGGTAAGCTGAAATAAAATTTAAATCAGTGATTTTTTTTCCCTACTTCTTACCAGACTGGATAAAATTTTTCTTTCAAAAGTGGTAATTAATATAATGAAACTAGTAAGTTAGATCTGTGTTTAATTTTTTCACAGTTATTCTGTTACTGATATCCAAAGTTAATAGAAAGTTGCTTTGTATTACAGCCAAGTAGTTGATAATCTGATTCCCATGGATATCTCAATTCTACGGGAGGGAAGTTTTTTTTAAATAAAAGAGCTAGTATAGTGTAGTAAATAGGATAAGACTTGGACATGGATGAAAAATTTCAGTTTCTAGTTGTGTTGCTTGTACTCTATATTTCTATACCTTTAATTTCTTCTCTTAAAGATATACTTCTATACCTTTAATTTCCTTCTTAAAATGAGGTTATGAATAAAACTCATACATCACAGAAATGTTTTAAAGATCTTTTCAAAGATCTTACTGTATTCAATATAAAAAACACATTTTTAACATTTGCAGTTTTACTATGAGACAGTTATGTAATGATCTTTACACTCTCTCAGTTTGCACAGTTTTAAAATCAGTCCCTTTGAACACTTTGATGTGAATATTTTGAGGACTGAGGTTATTTATTTCTGAAAAATTATTTTAGCAAATAGTTTGGCCTATCCTTTTAAGTTTATTTTCTTAATAGTTTTATCCCAAAAAAAGTCATTCTAATGACATCTGTCCAGTCATTCTCTTTACCCATCCAGTCATCCTCCAAATCTCTTGGATTTAAAATAACCTAAGAAAAAGTTCCTTTTTCCAAACTTAGCACTTATATACTTAATGTATAGTAAGCTTTTAGTAATACTTATTTAATTTAGTTTCATTTTTTTGTTTTAACAACAAAAAATTTTGTTTGGTTTTGTGATATGTTGTATGCAAATATGCATGTATGTTATGTTCACTATTCATTATTTATGGGGGGGGGTTTAGATTTTTTTTTTTTTTTTTTTTGTCTTAGTGGTTAATCAGTTAAGTCCCTTTTACTTGCTTTAATAAAAATACCTGGCGGGAGAATTAATATTTTATGTCTGGAGGAAAGTCGTATTTTGAGGGGAAACACCCAAAAGAAGGCCTGAGCTAAATTATGTTTGTGATGATTTTATCTTCAAGACATATATATGGATTTGTAAGTTAATGTTTTTTCTCTTACAGTTTGTCATTCCTTCTGAAATGAAATCTGAATGTCATCAAGATCAACCACATGCAGTTTCTATTCAGAGTTCTGAAATGATTGCCACAAATACAAGGCATTGTCCAAATTGTCGACATTCTGATCTAGAAGCTTTATTTCAAGACTTTAAAGATTGTGATTTTTTTAGTAAAGCAAATACCAGCTTCCCCAAATCTGATGACAATTTTAATCTTTTGCACCCAATCTTCCAGAGACATGCCCATGAACAAGATACTAAAATGCATGAAGTTTATAAAGGAAATATTACTCCTAAGTTGAATAAACACACTCTTAAAACTTCTGCTGCCACAGATGTTTGGGCTGTGTACTTTTCTCAATTTTGGATTGATTATGAAGGGACAAAGAGTGGAAAAGGGCGACCAATAAATTTTGTAGACTCTTTCCCTCTTTCCATCTGGATTTGCCAACCAACAAGGTATGCAGTGTCACAAAAAGAGCTACAGTCATGTAATCAGGTATCTCTAAATACATCACAGAGTGAATCTAGTGATCTGACTGGCCGACTGAAGCGGAAAAAGCTCTTGAAAGAGTATTATAGTACAGAATCTGAGCCCTTGACAAATGGTAGTCAGAAACCTTCTGATACATTTTTAAGATTTACCTCTTCATCGTCAGATGCAGATGTTCACATCCTGGTTCACATTCATAGACATGTCAGTATGCAGATCAATCACTACCAGTATCTGCTCTTGCTTTTCCTCCATGAGTCCCTTATTCTGCTTTTGGAGAACTTAAGGAAAGATGTAGAAGCTGTGACGGGCAGGCCTGCTAGTCAGGCATCCATTTGTATTGGAATTTTACTTAAAAGTGCAGAAGTGGCTCTTTTGCTACATCCAGTGGATCAAGGAAATACTCTCAAGTCTCCTGTTGCTGAAAGTGTGAGCCCAACAGTTCCTGACTGTTTGCCTACTGAAAATGGAGAACTTTTGTCTTCAAAAAGGAAACAAGTTAGTAGTGGTGTAAATCAAATTAGAAGTGTAACTGTTAATCACATGTCGGACAACAGATCTATGAGTGTTGACCTGAGCCATGTGCCTTTGAAGGATCCTTTGCTTTTTAAATCAGCTAGTGATACAAATCTGCAAAAAGGTATTTCTTTTCCGGATTGTTTATCAGATAAAAATTTAGGGAAGATAAGTGAAGATGAAAGTAGTGGAATTATCTGTAAAAGTGGATCAGGAGAAATTGGATCAGAAACAAGTGACAGAAAGGATTCCTCTTATACAGGTTCAAATGGTGTCTTAAGCCACAGAGAAGATTCAAATTTGCTTTCCTTTGATAATGATGGTAATCAAAACATACTTTCAAACAGTTTAAGTAGTGGAGGACATGAAACCATAGAGTCAGTCTTTAAAGCGGAAGATTTGCTTCCAGAAACAGCTTCACTCTCTGAGAACCTAGAAATCAATCAAGAAGAAGCACCCACTGTTAGAACATTTACATCTCAGTCATCTTTAAGGTAACAACATACTTTTGGAATTTGGGGGATTTTTCATTTTCTATCCATATGTCTGTGGTGGGAGACATATTTTGTTTTTGGACAGAAAACCTCATGATAAAATAAGGCATTGCTAGAGTTAACACCTAAAAAATAGGTTTTATGTGATGTTTTTCTAATAATTTTGTTAACAGTGGAAAGCCTAAGGACCGTATCCCACCCAGCGTAGCTCCGCTCTGTGTTTCTTATAAGAACATGAAGAGAAGCTCCTCACAGACTTCATTAGATACCATTTCACTTGACAGTATGATATTGGAAGAACAGTTGTTGGAAAGTGATGGAAGTGATACTCATATATTTTTGGAAAAAGGTAAAGCAATACAAGTTTAAGAATTCATAATAAATATACAAATCTTAGAAGTGATGTTTAAGTATTTTTAATTCTATCCAATAATAAATTATAGCCCCCAAAAAACTTATTTTATTTATACACATACATACCTATATACTACAAAGAGTATTGTACCTAACTTTCTTTTTTATTTATATATATATATTTTTAATAATAAATTCTCTACTCACCTTTTTTTTTTAAATTTTTTATTTATTTATTTGACAGACAGAGATCACAGGTGGGCAGAGAGATAGGCAGAGAGAGAGGCAGAGAGAGAGGAAGGGAAGCAGGCTCCCAGCCAAGCAGAGAGCCCGATGCGGGGCTCGATCCCAGGACCCTGGGATCATGACCTGAGCCTAACGCAGAGGCTTAACCTACTGAGCCACCCAGGCGCCCCTGTACTTAACTTTCTAATGGTTGTTCTGTTGCTTCTTTTTTATGGCCACATCCAGCAGTTATTTGTATATAGTCATTTAGAGCATAAAGCAAACCACGTGAATGCTATTAGCCTCTTGTCATAGAGACTCCTTTATGTGAAATTTTGGTCAGATGGGCTTAATTTGCTTGATGAATTCTCAATTATGTTCGTCCTGTGACTGGAATTTTTCTGGACTGGACTGGACTGCTCATCTCCATAACAAGTATTCTGTCACGATTATGAATGATGGAACAACATGATTCCCCCATTTTACTCAGAGGCAACTAAATGCCCCAGTAAAGACCACTAGGAATGACTGAGAAAGTATTAAATGTATTCCCATCGCTAAGACATTGGGGCCTTTGTGAACAGGAATGAAAGGATGGGCCACAGCTAGAGATTAATTGCTAGATACTGAAGTAGAAGAGACCATAGGTAAATACAAATTACTTTGTGAATGAAGGATAGTAAGCCTGCTATTGATGATGTTGAAAACAGCTTAGGGTAAGGAAAGGCTCATAGGTTCACAAACTGAAACTTACAAAAATTAGTATACAGTCAGGAAGAAATAGGGGCAGTTTTTGAAATCAGCTAGATGGACCCAAGAGCCTAAACTTTTAACCAACCAGAATGTTATACTAGATCCCCAGACTTTGGAAATGATTACCATATGTGTATAAGAGGTACTGACACGGGTCATAGAACCCTATTCTAGATTCACAGATAGCTCTGTCGCCTAGTTCCCCAGTCCCCTTTATGGTTTAAAATCCTACCTTAACAGATTTCTGCTTTATGATCAAAATATACTTTAAAAAGAGTATTCCTATAGAAAATATCCCTAACTGTTCTCAGAAAGCATCAGTGGTTTCCTTATTATTTCTAAAAAATAACAAAAGGGACTACCACTCAATGTAGAAAACATGGAAAATATATACAGACAACTACAATTTGGAAAATAAGATAACCCAAAGTTACCGCAATTGGAAATACCATCATTTATTCTATGACTCTGTGTATATATTCATATACGTATGTATTTGGTGTCATGCTATATATATATGATTTTTTAACATGCTTTTTATCACTTTTCATCATTTTCTAATACCATTTAAACTCCTTTGAAAATATTTTTAAAATCTATATCAAATTGACTTGAAAATATACCATGACTTCTTTTTTAAAGATTTTATTTATTTATTTATTGAGAGAGCGTGCACATGAGCAGTAGGAGGGGCAAAAGGAAAAGGAGAAGCAGAAACAGAGAATCCCAAGCAGGCTCTAGCCCCAGCATGCAGCCCAGCGTGGGGCTCCAGGCAGGCTTTATCTCATGACCCTGAGATCATGACCCTAGCCAAAATGAAGAGTCGGGTATCTAACTACCTGAGCCACTGTGGTACCCCTGTACCATGAGCTTTTAATAATTTCCCTGATCCCTGATGATTTTCTTTATGTCAGAGGAATTGATTTACATTAGGAAAAGACTTGGTTTTTTGTGTTCTTTTGTTTTAGTTTTATAAGAAATACATGTAAAAATATGTGAATACTTTCTCATTATAAAGAAATCAGTTATGGGGTGCCTGGGTGGCTCAGTGGGTTAAAGCCTTTGGCCCAGGTCATGATCCCAGGGTCCTGCGATCGAGCCCCACATCGGGCTCTCCGCTTGGCAGGGAGCCTGCTTCCTTTCCCCTCTCTCTCTGCCTGCCTCTCTGCCTACTTGTGATCTCTGTCTGTCAAATAAATAAATAAAATCTTAAAAAAAAAAAAAAAGAAATCAGTTATTATGGAAATATCTGAAATAAAAATTGAAAGTGTCACTTTAATACCACCCTACTCTGCCCGTGATACTGTTCCCCACTCTAGAAATAACTGTCATCAACTTTTTGTATATATATTAACAGACGGTTTTCTATGTGTTTTTCTATACATATTTGTATGTTTATATATGTACACATAACACATATGTGTGTAGATATGCATGTGTATACATGTTTTTTAATATATATACATATTTATGAACAAACATGTAGTGGGACTGCCTTCCCACCATAGGTCCTAACTATCTTCCCATTTCTGTTCTTGTCAATTTATAATTCATTCTTTGTTCTGTAGGCACAAACTCTTAAGAATGTAATTATCACAGTGCCTGACTAACGCAGTCTAAACCACGTGACTGTGGATCTCCGAGTCGTGAGTTCAAGCCCCACGTTGGGTGTAGAGCTTACTTCAGACAAACAAACAAACAAAAATGTAAATACTATCACATTCATCCCCATTTTAATTCTGATAACTTCTCACTGCTTTAAGGCATTTAGTTTAAAATTACTGACAATGCTTTGCGTGATACGGCCCCAGCTTAACTGGTTCTGCTGTTCACCCGTGTGTTTGTTATACTTCAGGTGTACTATAGTACACTTTACTCCTTTAAATTCACTCTTCAGTTTCTTCACTATGACAAACTTTTTTCTACCTCAGGGTCTTTGTACCTGTGCCTAGAATGCTCTTTTTCACTTTAGTTTATATAGTGTTTCATCAGGGAAGCCTTCTTACCCTCTAAGAGCCCTCTGTGAAATGGGAATTGTATATATATGTATTTTCCCTGGCTTTAAACATTGTTTTCTTTCAGTAGATGATTTATTGAGCACCAACTGTGTTTCCAGGCACTGAGTTAGAAGCTGAATGTGTAGTCATAAATGCGGTTGACCCTTGAACAACATGTGTTTGAACTGCGCAGATCCACCTATATGTGGATTTTTTTTTTTTTTTTTTTTTTTTTTTTTGGTCAATAAATTCAGCACAGTTCTGGGGCACCTGGGTGGCTCAGTGGGTTAAAGCCTCTGCCTTCAGCCAAGGTCATGATCCCAGGGTCCTGGGATCGAGCCCCACATCGGGCTCTCTGCTCAGCAGAGAGCCTGCTTCCCCTCCTTCTCTCTCTACCTGCCTCTCTCCCTGCTTGTGATCTCTGTCAAATAAATAAATAAAAATTAAAAAAAAAAAATTCAGCACAGTTCTGTAAATGTATATTCCTTGTGATTTTTTAAATAATGTTTCTTTTCTCTAGCTTTTTTTAATTGTAAGAATACAATATAATATATATATAACATGTGACATAGGTTAATTGGCTGTTTATAATTTATAATAAATTTATAATTAAGATTTCAGTCAATAGTAGGCTATTAGTAATTAAGTTTTTGGAGAGTCAGAAGTTATATGTGGATTTTTGACTGCATGGGAGGTCAGCACCCCTAGCATTCACACAGTTCAAGGGTTAACTATATAATAATTTAAAAACTGAGGCTATGTCATGACTTGTACTTTATTTTATTTATTTATTTATTTATTTTAATAATTTTTTTTAATTTTTTTATAAATATATAATGTATTATTAGCCCCAGGGGTATAGGTCTGTGAATTGCCAGGTTTACACACTTTACAGCACTCACCATAGCATATACCCTCCCCAATGTCCATAACCCCACCACCTCTCCCTACCCCCCTTCCCCCGGCCACCCTCAGTTTGTTTTGTGACATTAAGAGTCTCTTATGGTTTGTCTCCCTCCCGATCCCATCTTGTTTCATTTATTCTTTTCCTACCCTCCAAACCCCCCACGTTGCCTCTCCACTTCCTCATATCAGGGAGATCATATGATAGTTGTCTTTCTCTGATTGGCTTATTTCGCTAAGACTTGCACTTTTCCAATGCACTTTTTGTAGAAATTCATTTTTATGGTTGTTTTTTTTTTTTTAAGTATTGGTCTGTGATGGGCACAGAATTTTTTTAAGATTGTCTTTGACCACAGAGTTTGAGAAATAATGAGATACAGCACACTGAGAAATTAAGGCAGGTAGGTAAGAATGGAGGATGATCACATTGGTAGTAGTGGCATTAACTTCATGTAGATGATAATTAGAAGTTATTGTAGGCTACTGAAAGGGGAAATGAAGTGGTTAAACTGGGACTGTTCAAAATAGGATGGCCTACGGAGGCGAAAGCTGGCTGACTAGGAACCTGCTACTCTAGCACTCTGCCAGCAATGAGGAAGCAGTGGTCAGTGTTTTAGATTTCTTTTCATACTAAGTGTAGGGCTTTAGTATCTCCAACATTTTATTGTGGACATTATTTCTTAATATTTGCTAGCTAATCAGAGTTTAATTTTTCTTTGCCTATCATTTTTTTTTTAAAGATTTTATTTATCTATTTGCCAGAGAGTGAGTGAACACAAGCAGGGAGGAGCGAGGAGCCCAACAGGCAGAGAGAGAGGGAGAAGCAGGCTCCCCGCTGATCAGAGAGCCCGACTCGGGGCTCAGTCCCAGGATCCTGAGATCAGGACCTGGCCGTAGGCAGAGGCTTAACCCACTGAGCCACCCAGGTGCCCCACCTATTATCTTTTTCTTTTTTTTTTTTTTTAGATTTTATTTATTTGACAACGGAGATCACAAGTAGGCAGAGAAGCAGGCAGAGAGAAAGGAGGAAGCAGGATCCCTGCTGAGCAGAAAGCAGGATCCCTGCTGAGCAGAAAACCCTGCTGAGCTGATGCGGGGCTCTATCCCAAGACCTTGGGATCATGACCTGAGCCAAAGGCAGAGGCCTTAACCCACTGAGCCACCCAGGCACCCCCGCCTATTATCTTTCAAATAAGCCTTTGCTTGAGAAAGAGTTGAAGGGATGCCCCATATTGATTAGATAAATGTAACATATTTGGATCATGTGTAAAACTGATTTTAATTTGTTAGTTTCTTTATTACTTTAGGTATTAAGAAGAACATGACTACAAATTACCAGAGCCTTGCAGAGAATGCAAATGCTAGTGCAAATCTACAGAATTTTGGTGAAACCTCTCCAGATGCCATCAGTACAAATTCAGAGGGTGCTCAAGAAAATCAAGACCTGGTAATCATTTCAGAGAGATTTTGTGAAGAGAAATGCCAGCCACAAGGCTGATTTACCTTTATTTCATATTTAATATGGGCACATTTCAAGACATTAATATCTAAAGTGAATTGCCATAGTAGTAGTAATTCACTTTGCTCTTTCCACTCTTGAAGCTGCTTCCTTCCTTCTTATTGAATTGTTTTTCTCTGAATTTCACTTCTCTAAATCTGTTTTTCTTGCACTGAGGAGGGAATTTCTGTCTTTTTCCATCTTTTATTTTTTGACCTTTATTATTGTTCCATTTAAATACATTTTGGAAAACAAGTTTGATGGTTGATAGTAGTCAGTCCTTATGAGGAGCTTTCCACAAAAGAAGTATGTTACTGATTTAAGCCCTTCCCACCTAGTGAAATGTTCTTACAGATGACTTAGAAAATATGTTCAGCCTTCAGTGAAAATAATTTCATACAGAAATGTCATGTAATTTAATCTTTGTGACCTAAAAAATTCTCTTTTGACTGAATAGGAAGAAAGGAAGCTGAAGTTTGTCACTATAATGTATAACCATGTTTTCTTGGTCAAAAGTATATTTTCTGTTATATTAGGTCACAATTTTGTTCTTAGAGGTTATAATAGTTTCCTGTGTCATTTCTTAAATTTTGTTTGAATTGCTTGGTATGCTAATATTATTTATGCAATCATTATTAGATGTCAGTTGTGGTGTTTAAAATTACTGGTGTAAATGGGGAAATTGACATCCGAGGGGAAGATATGGAAATCTGTCTTCAAGTGGACCAAGTGACACCAGATCAGTTAGGCAATATCAGTCTTCGGCATTACCTGTGTAATCGTCCAGTAGGTAAGACTTTAATATAATTTAAACTTTTTTTGTTTTTCATATATATGTTTCCTTAGCAGTTTTATCTTTGGTATAAATGAACTCAAGGAAAATTACATTTGTTTATAATAATGTAAGAGATTTCTTTTAGATTATTTTCATAAAGTATTTTGCTTGTTATTAGAAATATGTGTTAAAGTTGTATTCTCTAACTTCTTTTTGTTTGGTTAAGTCTCATCTTTTTTGGTCTTCTCATTCTTTGATATAATAGGTTTAAGAAAACTGAGCTCTTTTCTATATGAAAAGATTAAGATAATCCTAGAATGTCAAACTTAGTTCTATGATGGAATAAATGTCAGTTTTTATATTCCATTATCTTGCTTATAAGCAAACATTTCCTGAATCTAGCATGATACTTGGTGTTTTGAAAAATCATGTATCATGTTCTTATGATCCTTCGTTCCAAGATCAGCACATTCACTTGGACAGAAAGAATTTTGAACAACAAAACATGCAGTGTATGAAGAGGAAACCGCATAAGACCTTCCTTTTTTCAAAGTTTATATGGAGTTATCACTCATGGTTTTCAGTCATTCGAAGAAACTGATTTATTAGAATAGTTCTCCTAAGCATTTGAAATGATAATTTTCAATTTTTTAAGTCTTTAAAAAGTCACTGAGCTGTAATATTTTTCTTTGCTATATATACAGAATGCTAAATCTGATACATAACATGTTGAAATACATAGTCCTGCATGATATCAAATAAGTATGCTATCACCTCACATCTGGGAATTGCAGGTAAATGTGCCATTTGTCTTTAAACCAGCATCATAGAAAAAATTGTCTCCTGGCTTTTTTCTATGTATAGGCCTTGCAGTTTACAATGTATTTGTTAAAAAATTGCAAGAATTTTGTACTAGAAGTATAAATCCCAATAGCATGTAAAATAGAGGAAGCTAAATATATAACTGGAAAGGTTTCATAGTGGACAAAAGAAATTTCAAAACCTAGACTCTGTTCTATTCCCAACCCAAACACTCTTCAAATTGTGCACTCTTAAAATTATGTCCAGTTGCTCAGTTGTTTTTGCTTATTTTTATGGGTCACTTAGTACCATGTCTTTTTAGTTTGTTTCGTGTTGTTCCTTACTGAAGAAATCATTTTGAAATGCCTAGTATGTATGGGTTGTATAGTCAATGCTAATGCCTGTTTTTCTCAACTGTCTCAGTTGGCTGTTATAGATAAACTAAAAACAAAAAAGAAGAAAACAAAGGAAAAGAAAGGAGCAAAGGAAAATGGGATAAAAGGAAAGGGAGAAAAAAATAGTTTAGTTTGAACATTTCAAACAATAAGCCATATGAACAAGGATTTATGTCTGCTGTTACTCTGACATGACCAATTAAAATTGCAAAGTTGTTTTTGCTTTAGTTTTTGGTTTTCTATAATGTGTGGATTTTGGAGTTCTTTAATAGGAAGACCTTTATGTAATAGTTTCATGGCATAAAAGGTAGAAGAGAGGAATGAGTTTTGACAAAGATCTCTGCTCCAAGTAAATATTGTTTTTGTTTGAAATTATTTCTGGCTCTCAGGTCCTTAGAGTGAGTGGGTATCTCTCTCTCTTTCTCTCTCTCTATATACAGGTAGTAGATAAGTAGATAAAAGCCAGAACAAAATCACATTTACCAAGTTGTTCCTGATCGCTCTTATTATTAAATAGACAAATTAATTAACTCTTGTTTGTCTTGATAGAGGAAAGAACACTAACCATTATCAATTTGTGGCTGTTTTACCTTGTATTTTTTTAAAAAATCTGAGTTCTTAATTGTTAAAAAAATTCTTTCGAGTTTTATTTGAACTCTTTCTTGTATCTATATTATTTATTTATTTTGAATGTTCATCTCTAGTACTAACATTGATTAAACATCATTCTGTACCTGAAATAAAGTTACAAAAACAACTCTCCATTATGGGTTGTATGTGGAGATCTGTCCTTGGTACATAAATATAAGTATATTTATTTTCTTACATCCCCTTCCCTTCACAAATATGTTTACATTTGTTACATTTGACTTCTCTAAGACTGAAGTATTCACATCCATGCTGAGGGAAAATAAACATCTCCCCATCATGAATTTAATTAGTAGGGTCTTCTTAAGATCACTGAGACTGATAAATTCAATACTTCAGTAACTGAAACAGTTTCACTTTTCCAGAACATTTAGTTTGTTTTTAACTCATGGGGCTCTGTGAATTGTGGAACTGATCATATTTTTCTCTTTGCTGCTAGAAAGTTCATTTTTTATTCACCTGTGGCACAGAAAAGTAAATAATGTGTTTAGAGTTATTAATCTTGCTATCCATCCATTTCTCTTTTATCCTTTTCCATTGCTTACTTATTTTTTATATAATTATGCCATAAACTTGTTGCCTCCTGTTCTTTTTGGAGCTAGGTATTATAAAATAAACAAAATACTTACTATGGGGGTCCGTTCACTTAAGTGGTTGCATTGAAAACTTTTGTTTTTTAAAATCAGATATTCTATGGGTGCTATATTGAAATTTTAAAATTTATTTTTGAATTCAGTGTTTTATCTCTGTAAGCCACCTCAGATTATTTTTTGGAATAAGGCCAAGGCATATTTATATAAATATAAATTCGTGTATATATATATGTGTGTGTGTGTGTGTGTGTGTGTATTTGCTATATATTTATATATATCCTTTGCTACAATTTCAGTTTTAAAATTGTCTTCTAGTAGAGGCATTTTAATGAGGTCTTGTCTATTTACTGTTCTAATTATTTAAGGACCTAATTTTAATGAGGAAAATGTAAAACCTCAGACTTTTGTTACTTCTTGAGAGATGGCTTAAGAATCACTCTAAATGCCATCATTTTTTCTTTATTACAGTTGTCCATTATCTTATAGATATGTAGATAGGTATATACTAAGATGGATTGTAAGTCTCTTAGGTATGCATCATAGCAGATTTATATCATGGCATATGTTTGCATGGTACCAAAGAAATAGAATATATAGACAAGTCAACATTACTTCAGTGGAAGGTCATCTATAAAAATTGAAGTTAGGGTTGTGTATGGTATACTGTACATGTACTGTAAATATCACTTAAATGAAAGGTAAATATTAAAACTTTAAGATATTATTGCTTCGACATTATACAATATGACAATAGTGTCTTAATGACAAATAATTGAGAGTGACACTTTTGAATAGTGCTATAAGTTATAATTTTTATGTGTTCTTTTTCTGTAGGTTCAGATCATAAATCTGTAATTCATTCCAAATCCTCTCCTGAGATTACTCTGAGATTTGAGAGTGGGCCTGGTGCTGTAATACACTCTTTGCTTGCAGAAAAAAATGGATTTCTGCAATGCCATATAGAAAACTTTAGCACTGAGTTTTTTACATCTTCTCTTACTAATATTCAACATTTTTTGGAAGATGAAACTGTTGCAACAGTGATGCCAATGAAGATACAAGTTTCTAACACAAAAATTAATTTAAAAGTATGTTAATAAGTATTTTTATGTTTTCATGTTGTAAATGTTTACTTTGCTTACCTGGACTTTGATTCATGTCCAGGAATATGTCATCTCTACAGTATATACTCTACTAGCATTTATTGAAATGCATTTGTGCATTTTTAGTCTTTGTGGGGGAATGATGAAGAGATCCTTCTTAGAAATTAGAAAAAACATAGAAATAGAATAGGCAGTTTTTCACTATCAACTGAAGCATATAAAGATTAATTTCTAACTCATTAAAAGTATTGACTGAAGTTGGGGTGCCTGGGTGGCTCAGTGGGTTAAGCCGCTCCCTTCAGCTCGGGTCATGATCCCAGGGTCCTGGGATCAAGTCCCGCATCGGGCTGTCTGCTCAGCAGGGAGCCTGCTTCCCTTCCTCTCTCTCTGCCTGCCTCTCTGCCTACTTGTGATCTCTGTCTGTCAGATAAATAAATAAAATCTTAAAAAAAAAAAAAGTATTGACTGAAGTAACATTTGTTAAGGAAATGATTAATTTTATCATTTACTTCACTAACAATGTGCTGATGTTTCTCCTTTCTGTAGGACGACAGTCCTCGTAGTAGTACAATATCCCTTGAACCAGCTCCTGTAACCGTTCATATTGACCATCTTGTGGTGGAGAGAAATGATGATGGCTCTTTTCATATCAGAGGTATATATATGAAAAACATTGTAATTGAATTCCTGCTGAAATTTAAAATTAAATAATTTATATGCTGATTGTTTACTCATAGTTCCTGTTTATAAATGTATACAAATGTGGAGAAATCTTCCCAAAAGAGTGCTGAAATTAGAATAGATCCCTGAGGCAATAGGGTGAACAATGTTGGCACTTCCTTTTGGGACCCTTTCCTGTGCTTCTACCAAATAGCAGACTTCAGGGAGGTTTTCACTTAAACATGGAGGATAGATTTTGCTGCTGCCAGGCCCCACGAAGGGAATGATTGTGTTATATCCTTTTGACAAAATTTGGTATCTCTCACCCCAGCAGCACAACCTATCCTTCCCACCCAATCACTGCCCGTCAACTATGGCACATCAAAAAAAACAACCATAGTTAAGAAAATGGGTTAAGCATACATCCAACAGTACTCAAACATTTGATGATTATAAACAGGTAGTAGTCATGTTTGTTGTTGTTATTTTAAAGATTTTATTTATTCACTTGACAGAGAGAGACACAGCAAGAGAGGGAACACAAGCAGGGGGAGTGAGAGACGGAAGCAGGTTCCCTGCCAAGCAGGGATCCTCATGCAGGGCTCAATCCTAGGACCCCAGGACCACGATCCAAGCCAAAGGCAGACACTTAACAATTGAACCACCCAGGCGCCCCAGTAGTCATGATTGTAAGCAAGAAATATACTCTAGCTAATTGAATAGAAAGGGAGTTTTATAAAGACTATTGGAATGGAATAGAATTAAGAGACTAGAAATAAACTCTCACATTTATAATTAACTGATTTTTGACAATGGTGCCAAGACAATTCAATGTGGGAAAGAATAGCCTTTTCCACAAATGGTGCTAAAACTACATGATGTACATATGATTGAAGCTAGACCTCTTCCTTATATCATCCACAAAAATGTACTCTTTGTGGATCAGAAATCTTAAAGTAAGAGATAAACCTATATAAAACTCTTAAAAGAAGACATAAGAATAAATCTTAGTGGCCCTGGCTTAGGAAGCCTTCTCAGATACCACACCAAAAGCATAAATAACAAAAGAAAAGTGTAGATGAATTGGACTTCATCAGAATTTAAAACTTTTATGCCTCAAATGATACTATCAGGAACATGAAAAGACAGCCCACAGGATGGAAGAAATATTTATGTCCTATATCTGGTAAGGGCCTGGTATCCAGACTATATAAAGAACTCTTCTAACGCAAAACTAGAAAAGATAAGGAGATGTTTTGGGGTACTCTGCATGCCGGATCTTAATCTCTTCTGTGCTGATTAGCTGTAGTGGCTCTGAAGACTGAACCCCATGACCGAGATGGCCTGAGCCCAGAAGGCCATGGCGGTCAACATCACTGTGGCCCAGAGTCTGCAGGATGTGCTGAGGACCAACTTGGGGTCTAATGGCACCATGAAGATGCTTGTTTCTGGTGCTGGAGACATTAAGCTTACTAAAGATGGCAGTGTGCTGTTTTATGAAATGCAAATTCAACACCTAGCAGCCTCCTCAATAGTCAAAGTAGTAACAGCCCAGGATGACATAACTGGTGATGGTTATACTTCCAGTGTCCTGATCATTGGAGGGCTACTGAAATAGGTGGATCTCCACATTTCTGAAAGTCTTCATCCCAGGATAATAATAGAAGAATATGAAGCTGTAAAGGAAAAGGTACTTCAGTTTTTGGAAAAGTCAAAGTAAGCAAAGAAATGGACAGGGAAATACTTAGAGCTGTGGCCAGAACATCTCTATATACTAAAGTGCATGCTGAATTTGCTGATGTCTTAACAGAGGCTGAGGTGGACTCCATTTTGGCCTTAAAAAACAAGATGAACCTATTGACCTCTTCATATTTGAGATCATGGAGGTGAACATAAATCTGAGACTAATACAAGCTTAAACAGAGGTTTTGTTTTGGACCATGGGGTGTGGCATCCTGATATGAAAAAAGTAGAAAATGCATACATCCTCATACACAGTGTGTCATTAGAATATGAAAAAATACAAGTGAATTCTAGCTTTTTTTTTTTTTAACAAGCGTGCAGAAGAGAGAAGCTTGTAAAAGCTGAAAGAAACTTCATTGAAGATCGAGTTAAAAAAATTATAGAAATGGAAAAGGAAGTCTGAGTGATTCAGATAAAGGATTTTTTGTTATTAATCAAAAGGGAATTGACCCCTTTTCCTTAGAAGCTATTGCCCAAAAAAGCATAGTAGCTCTGTGTAGACCTAAAAGGAGGAATATGGAAAGGCTGAGTCTCACTTGTGGTGGAGTAGCTCTAAATTCTTTTAATGACCTAAATCTTGATTGTTTGGGACACGCAGGACTTGTCTATTAGTATACATTGGAGAATAGAAATATAACAATCCTCAATCTGTCACACTGTTGGTCAAAGGGTCAAATAAGCACACACTCAAAGCAAAGATGCAATAGGAGACGGTTTGAGGGCTATTAAAAATGCTATTGATGATGGCTGTGTAGTTCCAGGTACTGGTGCAGTGAAGTAGTAATGACACACAGAAGCCAGATTAAATATAAGTCCAGTGTAAAGAGCAAGGCCCAACTTGGGAGTTCAAGCATTTGCTGATGCACTGCTCATTATTCCCAAGGTTCTTGCTCAGAACTCTGGTTTGGACCTTCGGGAAATGTTAAAGTTCAGAATCAGGTAGACTTGTGGGTGTGAACTTGAACACAGGTGAGCCAATGGTAGCAGCTGAAGTAGGCATATGGGGTAACTATTTTGTAAAGAGACAGCTTCTTTGCTTCTGCACTGTGATTGCCAGCAACATTCTCCTGACTAATGAGATCATGCAGACTGGAATGTCTTCTCTGAAATGTTGATTCGAAGCTCCCCTTGTCTCATATGAATCATAAAGACCCTACACGGTGATCCTAAGAATATAGCTGTGGAATTTTTCCAAGCTTCAAGTGATTTTCTTTCTTCTTTTTCTTTTTTAAGGTTTTTTAAAATTTATTTGAGAGAGAGTAAAAGCAAGGTGAGGGGCAGAGGGTGAAGCAGACTCCATGCTGAGCAGGGAGCCCAATGAGAGCTTGATCCTGGGACTCCAGGATCATAACCTGAGCTGAAGGCAGCTGCTGAACCAGCTGAGCCATCCAGGTGCCCCTCAAATGATTTTCAAAAGTATTTTCTTTTCCCATGTGAAAAAAAGGGAATGCTAACACTCAAATTCTGAAGTTCTGAAATTATAATTAGTTTGTATTTTTTATATTGCACTGCAGTGTACATACATTAAGCAGGCCCTTTTTACCCAGTGAACAGGTTGTTTTGCTTTAGCTTCAGTGATAAAAAAAAATACCGTGTTAGATGAGTATATGTTATCTACATTGTTATTAATTGTTCCTTGAAAAACAAATGAACAGAAACTGAAAAAGATAAATAACCCAATTTTAAAATAGGCAAAGATTTGAACAGATAATTCTCTGATGAATATGTAAAAATGGCTGGCTAAAAGCACATGAAAAAATGCTTGACATCATTAGCCATTATAGAAATGTAAATCAAAACCACAATGAGATAACACTTCAAACCCACTAAGATGACTAATCAGAAAGATGATAACAAGTGGTGGGAGGATGTGCAGAAATTGGAACCCTCCTACATTGCTGGGCTTGTAAAATGGTGTGGGTGCTTGGGAAATAATTTGGCAGTAACTTAGAAAGTTCAACCATTACTTATGACCCAGCAATTCCACTCAAGAGAAGTAAAAACAGAGGTCCACTCAAAAACTCGTACACAAATGTTGATGTTGACAAGGACAGTATTCATAATAAATAGCCCAGAAGTAGAAACAACCCAAGTATCATGCTATGAATGGACAAGGAAAATGTGATATATCCATATAATGGATTATTTGTTCAGCAATAAAAAGAATCAAGTACTAATACATGTTACAGCATGGAAGCTTTGAAAACATTTTGCTAAATGAAGGAAGCCATTCATGAAAGACCACATATTATATGATTCCATTTACATGAAATGCCCAGAGGAGGCAAATCTGTAAAGACAGAAAGTAAGTTAGTGGTTGCCTAGGGCTTGTGGGTAGGATGGAAAGGAATGGGGAGAGACTGGTAATAGGTACAGTGGATTTTCAGGGTGATGAAAATGTTCTGGCCACCTGGGGGGTTCAGTTGGTTGTCTGCCTTTGGCTCAGGTTGTGATCTCAGAATCTTGGGATCTATCCCTGTGATGGGCTCCCTGCTTAGCAGGAAGTCTGCTCCTTCTGTCCCTCTCCCTGCTTGTTCACTCTCTTTCTCTCTCTCTCTCAAATAAGTAAATAAATCTTTAAAAAAAAAGTTCTTAAATTGATCATGGTGATGGTGTTACTGTTGGTGAGCATACTAAAAACGTATGGGTCACGCACTCTAACTGGATAAATGGGCCATGTGAATTATTTTTTAACAAAGCTCTTAAATATATATTTTAGAATCATGAGAGATCTGGGGAGCCAGGCTCACGGTTTATCTTCCAGATCCATGCCCCCAAACCACTGTACAGTGTGATCTGGTGTGACGGGAAACAGTGCTGCCCAACACTGGACAGTTGGTTTTACATTTTGCACTACTGTCACTATTTTTGAGTAAATTCAGCTTTACTGCAGCTGCTGCAGCCAGCAGTTTTTGAGCTTTTTTACTTAGGAACTTGACCTTGCCTCTTCTGTTACTGCTGCTGTCCCCAGAAAAAGTTTTCTTCCTTTCCTTCTTTAGTATCTTAGGGAAATCTAGGGTGAGTACAATTTGATTGGCAGTAGTTGGGTCACATACATGGAAAGGATCTGGACATTTTGGTAGCATTTTCTAACATTTATTGAAGGAAGCAGATTTTACTCCCCAAAAAACTCAAAAGTATAAAATTCTTCAAATACAACAAGGGATTCTGATGTTGGATGGCTGAAATGACAAAATGCCTACTTCAAAAATCAGTAAGAGACAAAAAATAAATGAGTAATACAGTTGATGCTAAAGGAAAGTGGAGAGTTTTACAGATACATGATAGGATTTTGAGTTCATAAAATAAGAACAAGCTCTATGGAAAATAACCAGTTAAAGAGAATTGTCTTGTCTTTGAAATAAAAAAGTAATAGCTCACCTGAAACCCATCAGCTCTATCTCTAAGAGATAACCAGAGTTGGACCTTTCCCACCATCTATAACACTAGCACTTTCAAATCTGCTTGAATTACTATAATTAATTCCTAAGTTGTGTGCCTTCTGCCTCTGTTTCCCTACACTGTTGTCCATTCATCAACCAGAGTGCCATTTTAAAAATGTAATTTATATCAAATAACTTCCCAGCTCATGACCCTCCACTGGATTCCTTTTTCAAGCCAATTAAAATTACCAAGGTCCTTCCTGGGGTTTATGAAGTCCGGCATGATGTTGTTCTTTGCTTTTTTCTGTCCTTATTTCCTGCTGTTCTCCCTCTTTGCATCATTCACTCTGGCCTCCTGTCAGAGGCATCCTCCTATCTCGGCATTTTTATTTGCTACTGCTTTTGCTTGGAATTCACTTTCCTCAAATATCCCCATGCCTCGATTCATTACTTTTAGCAAGTCTCTGATCAAATCTCCCCTTTTAGAGATTCTCGTCCATCCATCCTTCTCCCATCCTCAACAGCTCCTTTTCTTCCTAACCCTGCTTTATTATTCTCAGTGAATGCTTAGAACCTTTTGATATACTATATTCTTTCTTATTTATTGAGTGGAATGTAAGTTATATGAGAGCAGGAATTCATTTGGTACATTGGTATCCCTATCTGCTAAAATACTGTCTTACCTAGTAGATCTATAAAAAACATACTTGTTTAATGACTGGGCTAACTTCATGCTCATGGAAATGTTCTATAATCTATAATGAAGTGGCTGTTGAGCACTTGAAATGCGTCCAGTACCACTAAGGAACTAGATTTGAATTTTATTTAATGTTTATTCAATTTAAATCTTTTTTTTTTTTAAAGATTTATTTATTTATTTATTTTTTTGACAGACAGAGATCACAAGTAGGCAGAGAGGCAGGCAGAGAGAGAGAGAGAGAGAGAGAGAGGAGAAAGCAGGCTTCCCACTGAGCAGAGAGCCTGATGCGGGGCTCAATCCCAGGACCCTGGGATCATGACCTGAGCCAAAGGCAGAGGCTTTAACCCACTGAGCCACCCAGGCGCCCTCAATTTAAATTTTAATAGTCACGTGTTGTCAAATGGTTGCTGTTTGGATAGCACTGATATAGAAGACTGAACAAAATATATTCTAAAAAAGGGGGGGAGCAAAAACAAGCTTTAAAAGTATGGTAAAAACACTGAGATAACCATTAAGAAAGACAAAGAATAGGGAAAGAGTGAAAGGAAAGTAGAGATGCAAAGGGGCTCCAGAGTCTATTGTTCTAGCAAAACACTGTTCAGTGTGCCATGGGAACAGAGAAAGAAGTCTCTTTCTTTCTCTGTTCCTTTCTTACAGAGGGGAAAGAAATCTGTAAAGATGCTGAGGTGTATGGTTAGGGTGGGAGGGCATTTAGTAGGAGAAACAGCTTTTTTTTTTTTTCCCTTAAGGATGTACTTATTTATTTATACATTCATTCGTTCGTTCATTCATTTGTTCATTCATTCATTCATTCATCAGAGGGAGAGAGAGAGAGTGCATGCGAGCACAAACAGAGGGAGCACCAGGCAGAGAGAGAGAAAGAGGCTCCCTGCTGAGCAAGGAGCCCTATGCAGGACTTGATGCCAGGATCCTGGGACCATGACCTCAGCGGAAGACAGACACTTAACCAGTTGAGCCAACCAGGTGTCCTGGTCATGACTTTTTTTGACCTGTGGTGTTCAAGAGGCCACATACACACACACAGACACAGACACACACACACACACACACACACTAAAGATAGAGCCAGAAATTTTAGCATTTATCAAGAGTTTCAGAAAGAGAGAACAGGATAAAAAGAAATAGAAAACATCATCAAAGAAGTAATGAAATGTCCCAAATTTGAAGGAAGAAACAGCCTCCAAATTGATAGAGCCAACTAAGTGCAGAGCAAAGTGAATGAAAAACAACTCTTACTTAGGCATATTGGTGACATTTCGTAATGATGAGGTTAAAGAGAAAAATCTTAAGATCCTCTAGAGAGAAAAAGAAAAAGGATGAAATCAGATTTATTTGAATCAGACTCTCCATTGGTAACATTGGATGCTAACAGTTAAGTAATATCTTCAGAGTTCTATGGGAAAATAATATGAACCTTAACTTTTATTTTAAAGGCAAAAATAAGGACAGGTTTTTTAATTTTTTATTTTTAAAGATTTATTCATGAGAGACAGAAGCAGAGGGAGAAGCAGGTTCCCTGGGACTCAGTCCCAGAACCCCAGGATCATGACCCGAGCCGAAGGCAGATGCTTAACCATCTGAGCCACCCCGTTGCCCAAGGACAAATTTTTTTTTTTTAATGGAAAGAATTGCTTAGTTAAAATGAAAAATTAGGGGACGCCTGGGTGGCTGAGTTGGTTGGACGACTGCCTTTGGCTCAGGTCATGATCCCGGAGTCCTGAGATCGAGTCCCGCATCGGGCTCCCAGCTCCATGGGGAGTCTGCTTCTCCCTCTGACCTTCTCGTTCATGCTCTCTCTCACTGTCTCTCTCTCAAATAAATAAATAAAATCTTTAAAAAAAAAAAAAAAGGTTGTCAATTGCTCCTCATTTATAAAAAAAAAAAAAAAAATGAAAAATTAGGGCGCCTGGGTGGCTCAGTAGGGTAAGCTTCTGCCTTCAGCTCAGGTCATGATCTCAGGGTCCTGGGATTGAGTCCTGCATCAGGCTCTCTGCTCAGCAGGGGGCCTGCTTTCCTCTCTCTCTCTCTCTCTCTCTCTGACTGTTCCTCTGCCTACTTGTGATCTCTCTCTGTCAAATAAATAAAATCTTAAAAATAAATAAAAAAATGAAAAATTAATAAGGAACAGCAATAAGTAAAGAAACTAGTAAAACTTGGAATTGTCTGAATATTTGTTCATGTATAAGGAAAATCGATATTTTGTAACCAAAATTCTAGATGACCTGTGTATGAGAGGTTGCAATGAGGGGAAAAGGAAGAGAAATAGGGAAATAAAATTGTGCTTTTTTTTTTTTTTAAGTTTTTGTCCTTCTAAAGGGGAAGTCACACTAGACTTTGATAGAACAATGGGTGTTTAAATAATACGTGCTGATAATGTATACATAACCTTAGATGACCAAAAATAATAATCTTTAAGCCGTTATGACTGGGGAAAAACCTGGATAAAAATACCCAGTTAATCTAAACAAAAGGCATAGAGTGTCTGGCGTGGCTCAGTTGGTTGAGCGTCTGCCTTCAGCTCAGGTTATTATCCCAGGGTCCTAGGATTGAGCCCCATGTTAGGCTCCCTGCTCGGAGGTGGGAGGTCTTCCCTCTTCCTCCGCCCTTCCCCCTTTTTGTGCTCTCTCTCACTTACTCTATCTCTCTCAAATAAATAAGTCTTAAAAAAAAAACCTAACAAAAGGCAGAAAATTAAAAATGGAATAAAAAGGAAGTATGGTAAGTAGAAAACATTAAATTAGAATATAGCAATAAAGTCAGTGTAGTAAATTTGAATGTTTAAATTCCTTTGTTAAAATACAGAGGCACTAAGATAGTGTTAGGGGAAAAAATTCCAGGTATGTGTGGCAAGAAGATAGTCCTTCTAAATAAAATGACAAAAGCACTGAAAATAGGTGGTGGACAAAAATATATACCAAAGGCTAAGAAAAAGGAAGTGAGTATTAGATAACATTAAATTTAAAACTAAAAGTGGAGAATGGGACAGAGAGGTGTTTTTTAGAGTTTATTTTTTAGAGCATTTTTAGGTTTATAGCAAAATTGAGTGGACAGTATAGAGATTTCCCGTATACCTGCTGTCCCCACGGATGCATAGCCTCCCACCTGAGTTACTTGTGTTATGATTGATTGACACATCATCACTCAAAGTCCATAGTTTACATTACAGACATTCTTGGTGTTATACATTGTTTGTAAGTTTGGATAAACATATAGTGATATATATCCACCAGTACAGTAATGTACAGAATAGTTTCACTGCCCTGAAAATCCTCTGTACTCTGTGTGTTTATCCTCCCTCCCCACCCCAGCCCCAGTGTTATTACTGTCTCCGTAGTTTTACTTTTTCCAGAATGTCATATACTTGGAATCATCTGTTAATGTAGCCTTCCTAGATTGGCTTTTTTCATTTAGTAATATACATTAAAGATTCCTCCATTTTTTTTTTTCAAGGCCTAATAGCTGATTTCTTTTTAGAGCTGAGTAATTGTATGTGTTTATTTATCCATTCACCTATGCAGGAACATTGAGGTTTCTTCCAGTTTTAGGTAGTTGTAAATAAAACTACTATACACATCCATTTGCAGGTTTTTTTGTGGACGTTTTCAGCTCCCTTGTGTGAATACCAAGGAATGTGATTGCTGGGTCTTATGATAAGAGTATGTTTAGTTTTGTAAGAAAGTGGCTGTACCATTTCATATTCACACCAGCAGTGAATGAGAGTTCTTACTGCTCCACATCCTCTCTAGCATTTGTTGTGTGTTCTGGATTTTGGCCATTCTAAATCATTGTTTAGTGGTAAGTTGTTTTAATTTGTATTTCCCTGATGGTATATGATGTAGAGCATCTTTTCATATGCTTATTTGCCATCTGTATATTTTCTTTGGTGAAGTGCCTCTTAAAGGTGTTGGCCCCAAAGAAAGATTTCATATTGATAAAAGACCTCCGAAAACACACGCCATTCATAAAACTTGATCCATCTAACAACATAATTGAAAAATATAGAGCAAACCTGTTTGGAATCATATCTTAAGATACTATAATTTTATTGAGAAAATTTAACATTCTTCAGAGTACATTTAAAAATATTCAAGAAATAAGTACATAAAAATCAGTTATGGGGAATTTGAATAACATGTTTAACAGCTCTAATTTTATGTATATATATGTTTATACATGTATATGTGCATGTGTCTATATGAGTATGTATTTGGGTTCAAAAACAGGTAACTTTAAATGCCTATGAAACTTCTGTTTATTGAATCTCAAGGAAATATAACAACATGCAGACCATTTCTCTCCTTTGAATGAAATTGGGTTTGTCATTAACACAAAAGAGTAGCAGAAAATAAAATAATGATTTTAATATTATATTAAATAATGATAAATTGATAGATTTTAAGACATCCTTGAAGTAGTTCTTGGGGAATTATTGGCAATGGAGTGAGATTAGATTATTTCTAAGGCTTCCCCACTCTAAAATTCTGTTACTCAAGATTGATTCTTGGTATTTCTGCCATCCCTAAATGCAGAACCTAACTTACCAAATAATTACTGTTTGCCAAAGAAAACAAACACAATATTGTTGTATATAAGAGGTTTGTAATACCTGGAAAAATGCACTTGCACACACATATTGGAGAAATAGAATTAAGTATCATTTTGATGAATAAAATCAATTTAAAGATCTAGGTGTTTTATGTGACTTTTGATCTTGGGGCTGTGAGTTCAAGCCCCATGTTGGATGTAGAGTTCACTTAAAAAAGATTTTTTTTTTTCAATTAAACAAACAGAAGAAATCAAGGTGCTTTGAAATTTCTCCACCTTGAGTGTTTTCCCCTTCATTTCTTATCTATGTTTTGCAGTTAGGTATATATTTTGCCAATTGCATACTGTATTTTAATGCATTAGTTAAAGGCAAAAGCAAATCACTGACCAGGCAAAGATATATATTTGCATGAAGATCATTTCGGTATGGAAATTCTGTTTGCATTTGTCTTCTAAAAAGTTGTGTGTTCACTCGGCATCAGGAAAATACAAATCAAAATCACAGTGAGATACCACCTCACACCAGTCAGAATGCCTGAAATTAACAAGTCAGGAAATGAGAGATGCTGGCGAGGATGCGGAGAAAGGGGAACCCTCCTACACTGTTGATGGGAATGCAAGCTGGTGCAACCACGCTGGAAAATAGCATGAAGGTTCCTCAAAAAGTTGAAAATAGAACTACCCTATGACCCAGCAATTGCACTACTGGGTATTTACCCTAAAGATACAAATGTAGTGATCCGAAGGGGCATGTGCACCCGAAGTTTATAGCAGCAATGTCTACAATAGCCAAACTATGGAAAGAACCTAGATGTCCATCAACAGATGAATGGATAAAGAAGATGTGGTGTATATCTATACAATGGAATACTATGCAGCCATCAAAAGAAATGAAATCTTGCCATTTACGATAACGTAGATGGAACTAGAGGGTGTTAGGCTTAGCGAAATAAGTCAATCGGAGAAAGACAACAATCATATGACTCCCTGATATGAGGAAGTGGAGATGCAACGTGGGGGGTTTGGGGGGTAGGAAAAGAATAAATGAAACGAGATGGGATCGGGAGGGAGACAAACCATAAGAAACTCTTAATCTCACAAAACAAACTGAAGGTTGCCGGCGGTGAGGGGGGTTGGGAGATGGTGGTTGGGTTATGGACTTTGGGGAGGGTATGTGCTATGGTGAGTGCTGTGAAGTGTGTAAACGTGGCGATTCACAGACCTGTACCCCTAGGGCTAATGATACATTATATGTTTATAAAAAATTATTTTTTAAAAAAGTGTGAGTTTCAAAAAAAAATCACATCTGAATTATTAGTCTACCCTAATGAAGGCAAGATAATATCTTTTTATTTTTTCATTGTCATGTCTCACATATATTTACCTCATTTCTACATTTTAGAAAACTAGAAGCTGATCTTCATTAAATGTATTATATTTTATGAATTTTTTTTTCTTATGTCTTTAAATTGACGCTTATTTGGGTCTTTTCAGCAAAGCAGTTTAGGTAGTGATGACATGTTAGAAGAAAAGGCATATCCTAGATTTTTAAAAAATATAAACTCAAAGTGTGAGAACTCAGGTGTCAAAATATCAAGACTCAGAGTACTATATGAATTTAAACAGCAGCTCTCATACATGTAAATTATTGTAGATATACCTTTCAGAAACTTATTGGGATGATGGAAAAGTATGTTGTGTTATTCAGGATATTAGCATGGTACAAAATCCAGAATAATTTATTTTAAAGTTGTTTTCCATTGGCACTGGAAAGAGCATATTTTAAGCTTAAACAGATATGGTTTGTTTTTATATAGAGTGTCTCATATTTTATTTTAATGTGTTCCTAAAAGCAGTGTCATGAAGCAGATTGTTAATATTTGATGACTGATGTTATGTTATTTTTCTTATGATATGGAAATTAATTGCATTAGTCTTCAGTGCATGAAGTATATAAAATGTAACACATAGCCGAGTATATCACCCATATAGCTAGTATGGTAATGTATTATAAATATGACTTAAACTAATACATCAGACATAATAAATCACTATTAACAATTTTATGTGCTGCTTAGAAGTTATAAGGGCATTGGGGGATGATTTGAGTGGCCTGACTTTCTCAACAGCTCTTTAAGAAATGGTAAGCTAGGGGCGCCTGGGTTGCTCAGTGGGTTAAAGCCTCTGCCTTCGGCTCAGGTCATGATCCCAGGGTCCTGGGATCGAGCCCCGTATTGGGCTCTCTGCTCAGCGGGGAGCCTGCTTCCTCCTCTCTCTCTGCCTGTCTCTCTACCTACTTGTGATCTCTATCTGTCAAATGAATAAATTAAAAAAATCTAAAAAAAAAAAAAAAAGAAATGGTAAGCTATGCTGGTTTTTTTCCTCCCCTGAAGCAGATGTATTTAGCAAGGAAGAGAATTGAAAAGAATCTTATTGGTAGCTATTTCAAAATTAGTTGTAGGTGTTTGTTGCTGTGATAACGAAATGGCAGCTTACCTGATATTCTTCTTTATTTCTTCCTGTTCTTTGAGTTTATTCTGAGGATTACTAGCAGCTGCTCTAATGTGATTAAATAAGGTCTAATCATAAAGGAATAAGTACTTTCATACCTATTTTGCTGCTTATCATAGTACTTCACACTTTCTTGGGACATTCTTAAATACAATTAGCAGTTTTTAAATAACTGCTTTAAATTAGACTTATAGTAATTTTTCAAAAAATTAGAACACTAAACTACAGTTTATTTCTTGTTCCAGTGAAATATGACTAATTAAATATTAATAAGACTACTAATAAGAGAAAAAGGAAATGTTTGTTGGTGAGTGTATATATGTATATGATGTATGTATATATACCATGCCATGTATATATGGTTCTATTAGTTACTTTTAATAGTAGTATACTGGCTCACAGCATTTTTCCAACCCAGTACAGGTGGGGCCTGGCATACTCCCATCGGGAGCAATGGCTATTATGGCACTGATTCTCAACCAAAAGGATTGTGAGGAAGGGACTACTAGATTTTATAAGAATGCTGTAGGGGAGTGGTGCTGTACATTTAAAGGTCTGTGATAAGCAACTCTGCCATTCACTTTCCTAGAATTATTGCTGTAATGGTTCCTAACTGGGAAGGTGATGAAACCTGGTGAACTGTGTAAAACCTAAACTCTGAAGAGTCTGTATGACCAGAGAAGAAAAATGAATAGAAATCTTCTATTGGAATAAACAAATAACTAGTAAAGTCTATATTTAAAAGTCAAATATTTATCAATACCTACTGTGGTATTATTAATGATTAATATTTGAATAATGCTTGCCAATTTATAACGTTCTTTTACATTAAGTATTAACTAATTTCATTCTTACCGGACCCTCTGAGATCATTGAGGCAAGTATTCTTATCACCTCCGTTTTGCAAATGAAGAAATTTAAATTTAGACGTGTCAAGTAACTTCTTCAAGTTGAAGGAGCCTGTGCTGGGGGATAAGTATGTTACTGTAAGATACTGCACATTTCATCTATGAATGGCATAGATTTGTTTATGAAAATTTGTCCTAAAAACTTGAAAGAAACTCTTTTAAAGCAAATAAAAAGAAATAGGCCTTTCTACTGTAATAGACTCCAGTCACCGGCTTCAATCACAGTTTTTCTGTCTTCCCCTCTCTTTCCAGTCCTCCTCTTTACATTCTTCCTGCTGCCCCTTCTTTCCCATTTCCTTCCTTTTTTTCTCTTCCTTTTCTCTTCCTATCTCCTCCTACCTAAATACCCTTCCTCTTTATTTCCCCTCACCCCATACATCCCTCTTTCTTTCTTCCCATCCTTCCTCCCCCACCTTCTCCACTCTCCATCTCTCTTCCGCCTCCTCTATCTCATTCCTTTTTTCCCCTCTCCGCATATGTCTTCGTCTTCCCTTCTATCCCTCTCCTACCCATTTCTCTCCTCATTCCATCTCACAGTGATTGAAATAAATGGGTTTCAGAATTACTTAGTGTTTTTTTCATTATTATTAGTATCCCATGAGTAGTGGGATGTAAGCTAAATAGAATTAAGTCCTGGATCCTCTACTATCCTAACTATAGTCAATGTAACCCAGCTCTTCTCTTTAGTTTATATTAGCATTCCAGGTCAGATTTCATTTAAAAGAAGTTTTGTTCCTTTAAAAGTTTGAGAATGAAAGTATGTTATAAATTACTAAATTACTAGTTTTTTATGGTTGAAAGACTGGAGAACTTGGCTTTCCCATGGCCTAGTGTTTAGGTTTCTCTTATAGTCAATACCAAGCTGAATGGTATGCTAGTCTGAACCAGTACAACAATTTTTATAGTTTTTTTCTACTTATACTACTAAAAACATAATCAATGCAAGACAATATTATAAAAAATAGTTTCTGATTTGAGACCACTGTAAAATGAAGCCAAGAACAGACCAAAACTGAACTTGATGGCACTTAACCATGTAGATAGAACTATTCCATTATATATATATCTATATATATATATAATGGAATTTGTCTATATATATATATACACACACACACACACACATACACACACACACACACACACACACACACACACATATATATATATATACACACAGAATAGGGGTAAAATTGAGAGAATCTTCATGGAGGGTAATTTGGCAGTATGAACATAACCTTTAAAAAATGTTTGTTTTTTACTTTAACTATCCACTTCTTGGAATCTTTTTAAGGAGAATACTATGTTAAGCAGATACTACTCTTCAGTCCACTCAATATAATTTGATTTGGCAAACTGCTGTTCGCTCATTTCATGTTATTTTGGTGGACTGTTAATCATGTGACCCTATCACAAAAGTGGGAATAGGGTATAGCTTGACCAATCAAAAGACTTCAGCCTTTGGGACATAGTGACATGAGTTGACTGTGATCCAAGTGTTGAGTCTTTTTGATGAATTGATAAGGACAGTGAGAGAGAAAGGGTCACAGGCTGTAGAACTTACTTATTTGGGGGTCACCAGTAACCACCTTTGCCATCATGTAACTGGTCCAACACAAAGGAAAAGAAACGTGGACTTGAGAAATAGGTTCCTAATATGATAGTCTTGAAGACATTTTATGAACCCCAGTATCCAGCCATGACTGAATGCACCATCACTTGGACTCCCTGTTCAAGTCAAATATTCTTCCTTTTTTATTTAAAACTTTTTTTTTTCAATTGAAGCAGAGTTGACACATAATGTTACATTAGTTTTAGGTGCATTTTCTTTTTTAAAAGCAAGTTTTGAGTTGAGCTTCTATTCCCTGGCAACCAAAGTGCTCTATGTGTAATCCAAAAAGTAAGAAAATATGTTGATGTGTGAAGATACTCACTGCTTTGTGTTTTATAATTATTTTTTAATAAAAACATTTTTGAGATATAATTCACATACCATACCATTCATCCAATTAAAATACATAACTCAGTGGTATTTAGTATGCTCACAAATGGTACAATCATCACCACAGCTTTAGAACATTTTCTTCACCCTAAAAAAAAACCCATCCCTACCAGCAGTCTCTCCCTAATCCTTTTCCTGCCGTAGGCAACCACTACTTTACTTTTCATCTCAATAGATTTGCCCATCCTGGATACTTCATAAAAGTGAAGTCATACAATATTATTGTCTTTTGTAACTTCTTTTTCTTGATATTTTCTAAATTCATTAGTGTTGTTGCATATATTAGTATTTCATTCCTTTGTATGGCCAAATAATATAATATTTGTTATATGGGGCATACTGCATTTTGTTTATCCAGCCATTGCTTGATGGACATTTGGGTCATTTCTGCTTTTCGGCTATTATGAATTATACTGCTATAAATGTCTGTATAATTTGTTTCTCTTGGGTATATATCTAAGAATAGAATTATTGGGACATATGGTAAATTTTTAATCATCTGAGGAATTGCCAGACTGTTTTCCAAAGTGGCTGCATCATTCTGCATATTTACCAGTGTTTGAGGGTTCCAACTTCACCTGTTTGCCAACAGTCATTATTAAATGACTTTTTGATTATAAGCATTTGTGGGTATGAAGTGTTTATCATTATAGTTTTGGGTTTGTTTATTTTTTTTTATTATGATAAGTGTATTCTTGAAGCCCCATCACCTATTTCATCCATCCCCCCACCCACCTCTCCTGTGGTAACCATCAGTTTGTTCTGTACACTCAAGAGTTTGTTTCTTGGTTTGTGAGTCTCTCTTTTTTTCTTTGCTCATTTGTTTTGTTTCTTAAATTCCACATATATGTGAGATTGCATGGCATTTGTCTTTGAGTGACTTATTTTGTTGAGCATTATACTGTCTAGCTCTAGCCGTGTCGTTGCAAATGGCAAGATTTCATTCTTTTTTACTGCTAATAATATTCCATTCTAGTACAGACCACATCTTCTTTATCCATTCATCTATCCATGGACATTTGGGCTGCTTCCATAGTTTGGCTGTTGTAAATAATGTTTCAATAAACTTACTAGTAGTGCATGTATCCCTTTGAATTAGTGTTTTTGCATTTTGGGGGGTAAATACCCAGTACTGTGATTACTGGGTCAAAGGCTAGTTCTATTTTTAACTTTTTGAGAAACTTCCATACCGTTTTCCACATTGGCTGCACCAGTTTGCATTATCTCCATCAGTGTACAGTGTTTCTTTTTCTCTACATCCTCAACACTTACTGTTTCTTGTGTGTTTGATTTTAGCCATTCTGACAGGTATGAGGTGATAACTCATTATGGTTTTGGTTTGCATTTCCATGATAATGATGAGTGATGTTGGGCATCTTTTCATGTCTCTTGGCCATCTGAATGTCTTCTTTGAAGAAATGTCTGTTCAGTTCATTTCTTCTGCCATTTTTTCATTGGATTATTTGTATTTTGGGTGTTGGGTTGTATCACTTCTTTATATATTTTGGATACTAACCCTTTAATGGCAATGTCATTTGCAAATATCTTCTCCTAAGGGTGCCTGGGTGGCACAGTTCGTTAGGTGTCCTACTTTTGGTTTCAACTCAGGTCATGATCTCAGAGTAGTGAGATTGAGCCCCACCTCTGGCTCCATGCTTAGTGCAGAGTCTGCTTGAGATTCTCTCTCCCTCTCCCCCCGCTGCCCTCCCTCCCCCGCTCATACACTTGCTTGCTCTCTCTTAAATAAATAAATAAATAATAAGTAAATAAATAAATCTTTTCCCATTCCCTAGGATGCCTTTTAGTTTTGTTTTTTTTTTTTATAAACATATATTTTTATCCCCAGGGGTACAGGTCTGTGAATCGCCAGGTTTACACACTTCACAGCACTGATGCCTTTTAGTTTTGTTGATTGTTTCCTTTGCTGTGCAGAGACTTTTTATTTTGATGTAGTCCCAATAGTTTATTTTTGCTTTTGTTTCCCTTGCCTCGGAAGACTTATCTAGAAAAATGTTGCTATGGCTGATGTCAAAGAGACTACTGAAAACTTGTAGTTTTCTGAGCATAAATTTTATACTTTCTTTTGTTAAATTTATTTATAAGTATTTTATTCCTTTTGATGACATTTTAAATAAATCATTTTTAATTTCAGTTTTGATTGTTTATTGCAAGTATTTAGAATTAACAGTTGATTTTTGTATATTGACCTTGTATCTTGCAAGGAAATCTGAAATCATTTGTTAGTTCTAAGAGTTTTTTAGTGGACTCTTTAGTTGTTGTTGTTTTTTCTATATACAAGATCATGTCATCTGTGAATAAAGATAGTTTCATTTTATCTTTTCTAATCAGGATTCCTTTTACTTTGTTTGCCTAATTGCATTGGCTAGAACCTCTGGGACAAGGTTGAGTAAAAATGTTGAGAACAAATATCTTTTTCTTATTCCTGATCTTAGTGGGAAAACATTCAGTTTCTTACCATTAAGTATGGTATTAACTGTGGGATTTTTGTAGATGTTCTATATCAAGTTGAGGAAGTTTCCTTCTGTTCCTAGTCTGCAGAGTGTTTTTATCATGGCAAAGTGTTGATTTTATTCAATTTTTTTTGCATCTATTGAGATGATCATGTGGCTCTTGTTTTACTGTATTGATGTGATGTGTTACATTAATTGACTTTTGGATATTAAGTTACTCTTACATTCCTGGGATAAATCTCACTTGACCATGGTATATAATTTTTTATATACATTGCTGGGTTCAGTTTGCTAATATTTTGTTGAGGATTTTTATGTTCATATTTATAAGGATATTGATTTTAGTTTTGTTGTGATTTCTTTGTCTGGCTTCACATAATGAATTCAGAAATGCTTCTCCTCAATTTTTAGAAAAGTTTGTAAAGATTTGTAATTAATCGTTATTTAAACCTTTGATATAATTCACCTTTGAATTCCCCTGGGCCTGGACTTTTCTTTGTGGTCAGTTTTTTTTATTCTTATTTCAACCTCTTTATTTGCTATATGTGTATTTGCATTGTCCATTTCTTTTTGAGTCCATTTTAGTTAGTAGTTTGGTAATTATTCTGTTTCATGTAAGTTATCTAATTTATTGGCATACAATTGTTCATAGTATTTCTTTAAGTCATTTTTATTTCTGTAAGATTGATAGTAATGTAACCTTTTTAATTTCTGATTCTGGTAACTTCTTTTGTTTTTTTTTTGTCAGTTTAAACTTTCATTGACTTTGTTTATCTTTTCAGTAAACAAGATTTTTTGTTTATTGACTTTATTGCTTTTCTGTTTAATAATAATGTCTTCATACTAATAGAGATATATTTTTAAAAGTACTTTTTAACAATAGAACTTAGTATTTATCATATATTTTACAATGTTATTTGAGCATTTTGTTTGTTTGACCAGATTCTCAGATGCTTAACACTGGAAATGATTTGAAAAAAAAAGTCAAAAGTGACTCACTGCTGCTTACCAGTGAAAAGTATGATCTGAAGAAACAACACAGTGTCACTCAAGCCACTCAGACGAGTCCAGAGGTTCCCTGGCCTTCTCAGTCAGTTAACTTTCCTGAATGCTGCTTTGATTTTACTAGGGAACAGGTAATGGGAAAATTAATTTATTCTCATTCAGTTTGAGCAATTAAAATATTAGAAACGAGAAAGTTAAAACATTATTTATTTACTTATTTGAATAATGTTTCTTGAGTGCTTGTTCATGAGTGCTTGCCTAGGCATTGTGTTAGATGCTATAGAAATAGTGTTGAGTGAGACTGGGATATTCCATCTTCACAGAGGTTGTAGTCTAGGAGAGTACTAGTTCTTGGAATCTGGAAAAGATTCCTGGAGGATATTTATTTTTTCGTCTTATTATTAACTTTGCAAAAGTATTGTAATATTTCAGAACATTGGAAAATATTTTTAAACAACTTTAATACAGTCTAACTTTCTGCAGTACTATCAATATATTTTTAAGTTTTTCCTCTCAGGCTCTTTTCCATAATCTTCCAAAACAATTATTATTCTAGTATATATACTATATTTTGTTAACTTAACATGGTTTAACAAATATTTTTCCAAATATTTGTTAGACAAATATTTTTTAACAAATATTTGTTAACAAATATTTTGCTACATATGCTTCATATTTATTGTTAATGGCAGAGTAACATGGTTGTGAATATACTGTCATTTCTTATCCTTCCTCTTAATATTTGTTAATATTTTAACATTTGAGCTGTTCTTTTTGTTATTACAATATCTAGCAGAATTTTAATTCTCTATGGTAGAACCAAAGAATGAGTTCATTCATCTGTTCACCAGGATTTTTTGGATGTCAACTTTGAGCTAAGAATGTAAAATTGAACAATATATCATCCCTATCAAGAAACTCAAAAGTCTAGTAGGAAAGTTGGGGGTGTGTAATTTGAGGTCATAACATACCATATCAAGTGTTGTGCTGGAGACTGGAGAAATATAGGGAAATACCCAACTTGGTCTATAAGGCAGGAATTCTTCGGCTGGGACTAAAAGAAGTCTGAGAGGGGCACCTGGGTGGCTCAATGGGTTAAGCCTCTGCCTTCCGCTCAGGTCATGATCTCAGGGTCTTGGGATCGAGCCCCGCATCGGCCTCTCTGCTCAGCAGGGAGCCTGCTTCCCCCTCTCTCTCTGCCTGCCTCTCTACCTACTTGTGATCTCTCGTTGTCTGTTGAATAAATAAAATCTTTTAAAAAGAAATAAAAGGAGTCTGAGAACTCTTTGAAATTAAATGTATATATATTAATATATTTGTATAAATGTATTTTGAGGGGGGAGAAAGTTCTTATTTTTATCATTAAATCTTCATGGTTAGGGTTTAGGGAATAGTTCCAAGAGGATAATGTACTTGAACTGAGTCTTTTCTTTTTTTAAAAGATTTTATTTATTTATTTGACAGTGAGAAACACAGCGAGAAAGGAAACACAAGCAGAGGAGTAGGAGAGGGAAAAGCAGGCTTCCTGCCAAGCAGGGAGCCTAATGTGGGGCTCAATCCTAGGATCCTAGGATCATGACATGAGCTGAAGGCAGACGCTTAACGATTGAGCTACCCAGACACCCCTGAGCTGAGTCTTAATGTGGGGAGGGAGATCTTTTGGCCATCTAGATGAAAATATTTAAAGAGAATATTCATAATATAGGTCAGAGATATTCAGAATATGGGTCTGTAGCTCAAGACAGAGGTTCATGCTGGATCAAGTTATGTGATAGAGCCATAGGAGTAGATGAGGTCATCTAAGAGAGTGACTCAAGTGATAAGATGACCAATTATGGAATCTAACGGTGTAGTAAAATTTAAGGGTTCATAAACAGCAGAGGAAAAGAAGAAATGTCTGTAGGTGGAAGGAGATAAACATGAAACAGCTGAGGCGTGAAAGTCAAAAGAGAGAGGCTTAGGAAGGAGGAGCAAGGTCAGCAGTGTGTAAACCACAGAGATGTCCAGAGAAACTGAAATTAAACAAAATCACCAATAGATTTGGAAATTAGGAGTGAATTCTTGTTTTAAATTGCTGAGTCAAAACTTATGAACATTTTAAAGTGCTTCTCCAAGCAATTTCAGCTTAAGTCACTCTCTCCAGCATTGGGTATTTTTACTACCCCACGTGTCACACCTTTAGATGCTATGTGAATAGTCTGTGTTTTCTTAAAATGATTAAATTCTCTTATTTTCCAAATTTATCATTTCAGCTCATGGAAGAGAATGAATCTCTTAAACAGGAATTGGCCAAAGCTAAAATGGCTCTTGCAGAGGCTCACTTGGAAAAAGATGCTCTTCTTCATCATATAAAGAAGATGACAGTTGAATAGCAGCAGTGGCAGTCAAAAATTCAAATTAGAGCTCTGGAGTAGGGAGGTTATGTTTATAATGTTATGTTACCAGTTAGTGAAAGACTTTCCTTTTCATGAAAAGACAATAAAATAAAATACAATGTGATGAAGTAGTGACTGTTCCAAAGCCAGTTTGGAAGGTAATAGGTACGGCATTACAGTCTTCTGGTTTGTGTTTTGGGGTTTGATCAAACTCTTTTAAACTGGTGTGATAGAGGGAAGTCAACAAATACTGTAAAATAATCACATGCCTAATGGAAAGATGTCATTTCCTAATTTTGATATCACATTATAGGCACTTTTTAAAAAGAAAAATGGAAATCTGTTGTGTTCTCACAGATTGCTGATTTTATTTATCACTATTTGTTAATAATTTACTATTATTTACAAAGATTCAAATGCTTTTAGGGCTAATGTAATTTAAAAGGAGGCTTACATTTTAAATGTTATTAGAATTATATACTTAAATCTATAATTATTTAATTACTGTGGAAAAGTCCAATCAAGTTAATAAATTATATTGACTGGGTTCAAAAATTTGAAAATCATCACCCTACTGATCTTACAAAGTAACTTGAGAATGTGAAAAAGAAATCATTTAAAATGATGAATAAACTGTATAAGTTAAAGATAATAATTTTCAACTAAAAGGATCATACAAATGTAAAAATAAAAAGCACAAACTGTAAAAAAGCAAAACATTACAGTATATGGCCAACTAATTTAAAAAATATTACTTGTACATTCCTTTAAACAGTTATTGTTAGAAGTAAAAGAGTAATTTAACAATCCTAAATTTGGCAGCATTTGTAACTATAAAAATTTTAATTAGTACTATTTATATTATTTATCTTTTCTCTGTTTAAGAGGGGAATGTTTTCAGAGAATTTTTTTTTCATATACATAAAATAATTTCATACCATTCTTGTAGTTCATTAGGTAGATGTTTGCACATACTGTATTTATAAAGCTAGTTTTGATTAAAGGTGTATGTGACATAAATACTATCTTCTATAATAAGAATAATTGGTAAACTTTGAATTCTATTTTCTAGGGATTGTTAAGGTTGAAACCAACATGAGAGAGAAAATCATGCGTTATGAAATAAGTTTATGAGTGTTTAAGAAACAGACATTTTTAAAGATTTACAATATATTTCTGATAGAATTAAATTAAGTGGGTCTGTTTTAAAATTAACATTCTTAAAACAAATATATCCAAGCTATAACATGAAACAGCTCAGACTACTCTTTCTTTAAGATACTTGAAAATTTTAAACAACATTATGATACTTTATGGTGCTTTGCTTGTTAGGCATGACTTATACAGCCATCCCTGTATCTGAATACTTAGATGAAAATACATCTTTCATTTACATTAAGTGTTGGGGTGATTTAGATTTCACTGAAAATAATACTGGCCTTCCCCCCCCCCTTCTGTAACATCCATTTTCATTGACATTAATAGTACAGACCCTATTTTGGGAGCTAAGGTTACAGCAAAGAACAAATTAAATTACTTTTTTTTTTTACCTCAGAGTATTTTAAAAATCACATTAAACCATGTTAATCTAAAACTATATCCTAGTCTTAGATTAAAAGCAGAGGTCTAGTTAAAGATTTAAAACATATAGCTCATATCCATAGTTTAGAGTGCTTTTGATTTGTAGGTAAGTATTCAACAAAACAGCCTCTTATGGAAAAGCGGGATTGATGGGACATTAATATCTTCAGAGCTGACAGTTTCTTAGGATTGACCCCTTTGCTCCATAGAAGTTTTAAATTTATGGTATAATTATTTAGTGTTACAGAAGCTGAATGTTTCACTTATTCCTTTTCAGTTTACTTGGCCTTCTCAAGAAAAGTACATAAACAGTAGAGATAATTAACATGGATCTGAGCATTCTTGTATGCTTTGTTGGATTTTTTTAAATTTATAGTGAGTACTATTTTTATAGAGATTTAAAATTCATAAAGCACTTTGAAAAACATCTCATGTAATTCTCACAACAAATCTGGGAAGTAGGTATTACTCATATATTAGAAGTTAAAAAAAAACAAAACCCTAAGGCTTAAAATGAACAAGTGATTTGACTGAAATATTCACAATAACGTGACCTTTTGATTTAGATCCCAGTTATATGCTTTTATTTTACCTTCCTCATTAATTCACAGATTTTGCTGGAGGTGGAGAGAGGAATCCCTTATTTTCTTTTGTCTGTTTTTCTTTTAAAGATAAATATATTTTTAATTTTGTGTGTGTGTGTGTGATGTGTGTATATTTTTTCAAACTATAGTGGGAGAATTTTTGTTTATGTTATCCCCAGCCTTTTTCAGTGTGAGAAGTATAGGAATAACCCTATGATAAACTTACCAGAGTTATTTAATGACCATAAATTAGAAAAAAAATTGCCATATTTTGATTTTTTTTTCCCCTAAATCTCTAGCAGAGATGTTAGTGATCAGGGAAGGAAATGGTAATCATGTTTTGCCTTTTAATTTTATGTACATCATAAACATTTTCTTGGTATCTTGTATTTTTTTTCTTTTTTCATTTTGTCCTGGAATTTCAAAAGACCACCATGTGACATTAGTTGTGATGAAGTATTATTTTAATTTAAGCTATGTAGGAATGGCTATGTGTGATTGCACAAAAATACATGTGGAATATTAACCAGAAACTCCTTTCTGGATTTTTATTGTAGTTGCTTGATATTTGTCACTATAGGAGTTTGACTTCAAGTTTATTTTATTTTTTTTTTTAATTTTATTTATTTATTTGACAGAGAGAGAGAGATCACAAGTAGGCAGAGAGGCAGGCAGAGAGAGGAGGAAGCAGGCTCACTGCTGAGCAGAGAGCCCGATGCGGGGCTCGATCCCAGGACCCTGAGATCATGACCTGAGCCAAAGGAAGAGGCTTAACCCACTGAGCCACCCATGTGCCCCAACTTCAAGTTTATTTTTAACCTACATAATAATCAAGGCATTTCCTATTTCCGTGAATGGTACCACTATCACCCTGGTTCCCAAACTAGTAACCTAGAACTACTCTTAAACACTTTCCCTAACTCTTCCCGCCCCCCTCCATCAGTTTTTTACCAGGTCCTGTCACCTCAAATGTGTCTGCATCTTTCTGCTTCTCACCATCTCCCTAACTATAATCAGCACCATTTGTCTGCTTTACTGCAGTTGCCTCCTAACTCCTCTTCCTACAGCTACTATGGCCCTCCTCTGATCCACCCTACTGCAGGCAGAATTCTCTTTTGAAGTGCAGTTTTAATTAAGGCAACTCACCTACCCCTATCTCACCCCTTGAGACATTTTAATGGCTTTTTCTTGCTCTTAACATGAAAACAAAAATATTTATATGACCTATATATTAGAGCCAGTATTTACTTTTTAGTATAATTCTGGGCATTAAAAGAGTTAATGTCTCAAAATATTAAAACAGTGGCTCGTGATTAAAAACACTCAATAGGGGCACCTGGGTGGCTCAGTTAATTGTCTGCCTTTGTTTGGGTCATGATTCCAGAGTCTTGGGATTGAGCCGCACATCAGGCTCCCTGCTCAGTGGGGAGCATGCTTCCTTCTCTCTCCCTCTACCATGTCTCCTACTTGTGCTCTCTGGTGTCTCTCTCCGTCAAATAAATAAAATCTTAAAAAAAAAAAAAATAGGGCCTCCTGTGTGGCTCAGTGGGTTAAAGCCTCTGCCTTCGGCTCGGGTCATGGTCTCAGGGTCCTGGGATCGAGCCCCGCATTGAGCCCCGCATTGGGCTCTCTGCTCTGCAGGGAGCCTGCTTCCTCCTCTCTCTCTGCCTTCCTCTCTGCCTACTTGTGATCTCTGTATGTCAAATAAATAAATAAAATCTTAAAAAAAAAACAAAATAAAAACATTCAGTAGAGGTTAGTTGATATTACTGCTGCTTAGCCTCATTGTACACCATGTTTCAGTTACTAATTGGTACTTCATTGCTCTTAAAGTATATGGAATAAGTGAGAATTAAACTGCTGCTTCTACCTAAGGAGCCTTTGTTCATGTTCCTTTGGCCTGAAATACCTTCCCCTGTTCATGGCCGAGTTGAATTCTTGTTTGTATTTCAGATCTTAGTTTATTCATCATTTCCTCAGGGAAGGATTCCTTAATTTCAGTCACGTAGTAAGACCCACTGTTGTATATTATCACATGAACACATACCTCTACTTAGCATTGAACATCTTTGTAATTATATATATTTGATTAATGTAGACTCTAGACTATAAACTCCATAGGACAGGAACTGTATTTTTGTTGTCTGTTCAGTTTTGGATTCCTTATGCTTCATACATGTTTAGTACATAGTAGGTGCTTAGTAAATACGTTGAAAGAATAAATTGAGTGGATAAGGTATCAAGGATATTTTTTAGGTATTAAGTTTTACCTCTCAGTTGGAATGATTGGAGATGGAACATAGGAAGTAGGTGGTGATAGTTATTTCAAAGGTCAGACTCTTTGAGTCCATAGGGTAAGAAAAAGATGGGGAATGGAGAAATTTGCCATACTGTTTTCTTTAGATTTTTAATATCTGAACTTGTATTTGATTTATCTCAAACCATCACAAAATAGAAAATTACCACATCTCTTCATAAAACTGCTACAGTGCCAAAATGTCATCTGGCTTTGCTTGTAACATATGGTGTTGTGGCTGTCAAGATCTGACAGTCCTATCAGCTAAACAAAATGGAAATAAGGCCAAAAGAGTAGTGGCTGAAATAGTTTTAAATTTTGACAAATAGACTAATACCCAGGATCAGTTGTGCCTAATTCCTTAAAGTACAAACAATCTCATTTCAGCTTGTGCCTAGAGATGCTGAAAGTAAATTTTTTTTTTAAAGATTTTTTATTTATTTATTTGAGAGAGAGACAGTGAGAGAGAGCATGAGCGAGGAGAAGGTCAGAGGGAGAAGCAGACTCCCCATGGAGCTGGGAGCCTGATGCGGGACTCGATCCCGGAACTCCGGGATCATGACCTGAGCCGAAGGCAGTCGTCCAACCAACTGAGCCACCCAGGCGTCCCTGAAAGTAAATTTTTTAAAAGATTTTATTTATTTATTTGTCGGAGGGAAAGAGAGAGAAAGAGGGCCTGAGCAAGCAAAGCAGGGAGAGCAGCAGGCAGAGGGAGAAGCAGGCTCTCCGCTGAGCAAGAAGCCTCATACGCGGTTCCACCCCAGGACCTTGGGATCGTGACCTGAGCTGAAAGCAGACACTTAACCGACTAAGCCACCCAGGCATCCCAGGAAAGTAAATTTTGAGCTAGACTAAGTTTACTTTTAGAAAATGTAAAATACTAGGCGCCTGGGTGGGTCAGTGGGTTAAGCCTCTGCCTTCTGGTTAGGTCATGATCTCAGGATCCTGGGACCTGGGATCGAGGCCTGGGATTGAGGCCCGCATGGACTCTCTGCTCAGCGGGGAGCCTGCTTCCCTCTCCCCCTCTGCCTGCCTCTCTGCCTACTTGTAATCTCTCTCTCTGTGTCAAATAAATAAATAAAATCTTAAAAATAAATGTAAAATACTAAAAGCTGGAATTACACAGGATATAGAAACTAAAGCAATAATTTATGTTTTTAAAACACTCATTTCTTCATTAAATTATAATTCACAATTTTTAAATTTTTGGCTGCCTTTTTTGAGAAATACAAGAATTAAGGTAACAGGAAGTAAAAATGTAAGCATGATAGTTTTTATCAACCATTAGGTATTATCTAATGAATCACTGTATAGTGGAGGGAAATTCATGTTACTGTTAAAATATTGAAATTTAGCATATATATTGCTAACACTATAGTTTTGTCAGGTCTGAAATTTTGAAACTTAGGAAAAATATGAAATCTGCTTAATGTCTTTTTTTCTATTTGTATAATAAAACATGTGCTATAATTTTTTGGTCTTAGAAGAAAACATCACTAAATCACCAAGAAGAATTAACTGTGTCTTAAAAGGTTTGAAACCATTTAGACAAAAAGGCAGTATATAAAAACTTAGAAATTAGATTTTATTTTCAATTTGCTTATGTCATCAATCAAAAGTCAATTCATTCCTTACAAGTTATACTAAACAATGTTAAGTAATATTTCTCATTCTTAATTCTTTACTGTGTATATGAAAAAATATTTGCTCATTTAGTAAAGAAATACTTGCACATTATGGGGATTAGGAGAGTACAGTGAGGTGATTTAGTCTTTATCTTGCAGCCATTCAGCAGAATTGTTTTGGCTGATAAAACAGAAAACTCAAATACTGACTCACAAATGTCATCAAGAATTAATGAGAATGAAAAATAGGTATATGGAAGCTTAAATGAGTATAGACCAGAAGTATCTCTACAGGATATGAGTCAAATTATAGGGGTCTGATCAAAGCCCATCATTCACACTTAAAATCACTCCATTTAAAATAGATACATGGTATAATCAGAGCAGGAAATTTTGAAAGTAACCATAGTAGACAAATACAGTGTAAGGAAATACAGTGGATAGTATCTCAATAATAAAGCACTTGAAAAAGATTTATGGTAAACAATTCACTTGAATTAAAACTTAAAGCAAAAAATTGATATGGAAATTCTTAAATTTCATGTGCAAAAATTGACACATGCAGAAATTCAGTTCTTGAATAAATGATATGCCCACAACTATTAAAATTCTAATTTCAACATGAAAAGTGAGTTAGGACATTCCCTGCCATTGTAGACATTTTATTGGTATAGCAATAATGTGGCATCTTAGCATTCTGTCCAAATTCAGTATATTTGCTTCAAAATACTTATTAGCATTATTAGCACAGCTATGATAATCATTTGCTGTTTTCTTCACACTGAAGTTATTTTTACTTCATCCCTTGCAGTTGAACAAGAGATTTTCCACATAAAACATTAGAGTTAACAAAGGCTAAAAGTCTAGAGAGGGATATGGAATAAGTTAATCAACTTTTTTATATCCTGTTTCTATAAATTTCCAGAATTTAAGGCATTCCCATATTATAGTATCAATATAAAAACATGCCAAGGCCAAGTATATCTTTACTAAAAGTGGTGAGTTTTTGCTGCATTAGTACAGATATTTGAGAATTACTGTGAACATGTATGGAAGCCTTTTCCATAATTTTAGTAGGGCATAGTTAATACTTTGCAGTTTTTACATGTACCTTTAATATGTCCCCTCCCCACCTTTTGGCCTTCAGAATTTAATTTCTTGTAAAAGTACACTTTGCTGAGTAGGCTTTAACTTTGATTTTGTATTGGTCCACTTTTTGTGTAGCTTCATTAATATGCCCAGAGACCATTATAGTGTGATGAATTTTAGAAATTGAATCACAAATAATATAAAAATATACACTGATGATTCTACATTCATTTTTCCTTCCTGCTTGTACAATCAATATGGCAATATTAAGTCAAAGGATAAAATTGTGGAAGAGTTGGAAGGAAACTTAGGAGTCCTCTCATTGGCTTCCCACTCATTATCAGTCCAGAGTTTCCAATGGGGAGTCACCAAATTACAGCTGAAATTCCTAATGAGAAAACATTCTACCCCATAAACCTTTCTGTGTTAAGTAGTTCTAATTGGTCTTTTTTTTTTTTTTTCCCTATTCGTGAATTAGAATAGCTCCCTTTTACTACATGTTGGTCCTACAGTTTTCACTCACATTGCAAAAGCTGTATATCTCTTGCCAAGTCTCTTTTCTAGGCTTAGCATCCCTAATCTCTTACTCATTGAAAGACAGTTTCCAAAGACTGCATTATTTGTCATTTGGATGTACCCCAATTTGCCAGAGTCCCTCTTAAACTTTTGTCATTTAAATAAGTTTGGATTCTTCCGTCTACAACTTAAAAGAAAACCCACCTAAAAGTAGTGATACCCTGAAAGTTTTAAAATAGAAGTAGTTTATTTTTTAGTATTACAAAACAATACTGGAGATAGGGTGGTTCTGGATGCTCAGTGATTTTATGAAGGATTATATTGTTTCTGCCATCCTCAGTGCAGGGGATTTTAGCCTCATACTTCTCATGGTTGCGAGGTGTCACTGCCATCTCCAAGAAAACCTCTACAAAGCCACATCCACAGACGTGGGGAGAGGGGGGGTTAAGATGGAGAAGGGTGTTTTTCCTCTTTTCCCTTTAAATAAAACTTTCCAGAAATTCCTCAGCAGATGCACCCTTTTATCTTATGTCAGAATACATTGCATTCCTGCCTAAATCACCTTTGGTTTAACTTGATCACTTCCAAGAACATGTTAAGAGTGTTCCTAGCCAACATCTGTTGTTTCCTGACTTGTTAATTTAGCCATTCTGACTGGTGTGAGTTGATATTTCATTGTGGTTTTGATTTGTATTCCCTGATGCCAAGTGATGTGGAGCATTTTATCATGTGTCTTTTGGCCACTTGGATGTCTTTTTTGCAGAAATGTCTATTCATGTCTTCTGCCCATTTGTTGACGGAATATTTGTTCTCTGGGTGTTGAGTTTGATAAAATCTTTATAAATCTTTATCTGATATGTCATTTGCAAATATCTTCTCCCATTCCATAGGTTGCCTTTTAGTTTTGTTGACTGTTCCTTTGCTGTGCAGAAGCTTTTTATCTTGATGTCCCAATAGTTCATTTTTGCTTTTATTTCCCTTGCCCTTGGAGATGTATCTGGCAAGAAGTTGTTGTGGCTAAGGCTGAAGAGTTTGCTACCTGTGTTCTCTTCTAAGATTTTGATGGATTCCTGTCTCACATTTAGGTCTTTCATCCATTTTGAGTCTAGTTTTGGGTACGGTGTAAGAAAATGGTCCAGTTTCATTTTTCTACATGTGGCTGTCCTGTTTTCCTAGCAGCATTTATTGAAGAGACTGTCCTTTTGCATTGGACATTCTTTCCTTCTTTATCAAAGATCTGTTGACCATGGAGTTGGGGTCCATTTCTGGGTTCTGTATTCTGTTCCACTGATCTGTCTGTTTTTGTGCCTGTGATAATTACAGCTTTGTAATATAGCTTAAGGTCTAGCATTGTGATGCCCCCAGCTTTGGATTTCTTTTACTGGGATTTTGGATTTTACTTTTACTGGGATTTTGGTTTGAATCTCCGTATTTTGTTTCCTATATAAGAGACTAATGCTTTAAAAAATTATTAGCTTATATTTTTGGAGATATAATGTATGAAGATGTAATGTTGTGTGACATCAATAACTGAAAGGAATATGACAGAACTGTTGAAAGAGCAGAAACAGTGAGAAGTGGTTGGAACCTGAATATAATTTGAAGGTGCTGCCATTGGGAATTTACTATTGGATTGGATGTGGTTCGTGAAATATGAATCTAGGGTTGGTCTGTGGTTTCTGATCTGAGCAATTTACTGAATTGCCTAGTGGAGTGTTCGACCTCTCTGGACTTGAAGCATTGGTTTGTGATCACACACCCACATTCAGCAAAACAAAATCCCTGCAAATAACCCTCTTCCTTAGGCAAAGTTAAGAATCATCTACTTTTCCTTGAGCACATCTCTTTGGCAGGGATGGGGGGGGTATTGTGGGGAAAGTATGATGGATTTTAGCGCCTTCCCTAAGTAGCTTGGGAGAATAGCAAGGAGGGAAAGAGTATAGATAAAAGCAGAGGAGGTTTAAAGACTAAGCTCTTTGCCACTCCAGTGTTCAGAGGTTAGAGAGGTGAGGAAAAATCATGACAGGAGACCCAGAAGCAGTGACAGTAGGAAAATCACGAGCATGTGGTGCCCTGAAAGCCAAGTGAAGAAATTGTTGAAGTGGGGAATGATTGGCTGTGTTAAATGCTGCTCGAAGGTCAAAAAGATGAGGAGTGAAAATTGACCATTAGATTTAACAACACAGACATGGTTGGTGGCTTTCAAAACAGCGGTTCCACTAGATTGGAGGAGGCAAGACCTATCTGCAGTGGGACACAGGCGAGGATAAAAGGTGAGAAAACGGAGAGAATGAGCATACATAACTCTTTGGAGGAATTTTACATTAAAACATAGGCTGATCATATAATTCACAATCCAAACTGGAACACATTTGAAAAGAGCACCATTAATAAGGCAAGATTTGATGAAGTAATAATTGAGTATAAACTGGAATTGTTATGACAAACAAATGCCATTTCATGAAGGAAAAGAGAAAGAGATGGCTCTAACTGAAAGGGAAGAGGGATAGAAAAGTTGTGTGTGTGTGTGTGTTTAAGGAAGGGAGAAATAGTAGCTAATAGGAATGATCTGATAGGGGAAATTTATTTTTATTTTTTTATAATTTTAAAAAAATTTTTAATAAACATATGATGTATTATTAGCCCCAGGGGTACAAGTCTGTGAATGGCCAGGTTTACACACTTCACAGCACTCACCACTCACCATAGCACATACCCTCCCTAATGTCCATAACCCCACCACCCTTTCCCTACTCCCTATCCCCCCACCCCGCAACCCTCAGTTTGTTTTGTGAGATTAAGAGTCTCTTATGGTTTGTTTCCCTCCCCATCCCATCTTGTTTCATTTATTCTTTTCCTACCCCCCAAGCCCCCCACATTGCATCTCCACTTGTGAGAGGAAGTTTTACGATGGAGGCAAAAAAAGACGTTTTTGGAGAAATGTCTTTGAATAGGCAAGAGGGGATGGCATACGGTACAGAAGTGCAATGACTGGTTTTAGCCAGTAGCACAGATAGAGTGCAAAGAACATGGGGACAAATGCAGGTGAGTGAGGTGATGTCATGGGAGTTTGAAATTTTCTTATGTAGGTTGTATTTTCTTATTGAAATAGGTGGTGATGTCCTTAGCCAAGAGTGAGGATTAGGCAGGTGCTGTTGGAGGCTTTAGGAGAGAGAAGATATGAAAGAGTTTTATAGGAGTGAAGAAGAATGAATGAAGTGGAGAAATACAATATGATTTCCAAACAGTATTAGCATCCGATTGCAATAAATAATCATGTATCTTGGGGCGCCTGGGTGGCTCAGTGGGTTAAAGCCTTTGCCTTCGGCTCGGGTCATGATCCCAGAGTCCTGGGATCGAGCCCCGCGTGGGGCTCTCTGCTCAGCAGGGAGCCTGCTTCCTCCTTTTCTCTCTCTCTGCCTGCCTCTCTGCCTAGTTGTGATCTCTGTCTGTCAAATAAATAAAATCTTTAAAAAAAAATAATCATGTATCTTAAGTGAGACCAATGACTGTGTATTTTACTCAAGCCAGGTTTTACCATACAGGTATAGTCATAGAGCTAAAAATTAGATTTAATCAGGGTTTATTTTTTTTTAACCAAGTACAATAAAATAAGAGAAAGGCAAAAGAATTCAGAGTGTATGCACGGGAATGATTTTCATCATTTTACCACTTAATAATTTTTACCGTGTGACCAAATGTAATTCAACCTGGTGTATTAGTTTCATAGGGCTGCTATAACAGAGTGCCACAAAATAAGTAGTATAAAGATTTATTTATTTGACAGAGAGAGTACAAGCAGGGGGAGCTGTAGGCAGAGGGAGAAGCAGGCTCCCCGCTGAGCAAGGAGCCCGATGTGGGACTCCATTCCAGGACCCTGGGATTATGACCTGAGCCAAAGACAGATGCTTAACCAACTGAGCCACCCAGGCACCCAAAGTGTCCAACTCTTGATCTCAGCTCAGGTCTTGATCTCAAGGCCATGAGTTTAAGCTTTTCACTGGGCTCCCTTAAAGAAATAAAAAAATAAAGAGCAACTAGAATGATCTTAATGCAGATATGTCACTCCTCTAGCTTTTCACTGGGCTCCCTTAAAGAAATAAAAAAATAAAGAGCAACTAGAATGATCTTAATGCAGATATGTCACTCCTCTACCTAAAATACATCATTGATTTTTGGTATACTTAAAACTGCAAATCCTTAACATGGCTCCAAGGCTTAGCATGATTTGACTCCTGCCTAACCTATCTTGCGCTTATCTCCACTCTAGCCTTAGGAAATGCTCACATTATTGTTCCTTCTGTCTGCAATGTTCTTTTTCCAATTCGTCACTTATCTAAACACTTCTGTTTTCAATATCATTTACCTGTTTGATTTTCAGTATAATTTGCAGAGATACTTATTAAAAACAAATAATTAGACTTAAATTTCATTTTACTGGATTATCACCAACTCTTTCATACCATGACTTTAAACATGGTAACATAACATGCTCAGCCCTTTCTTAGTTGTTTTATTCTTCTTTCAGTCAAATGTAATATTTTCAAAAAATTTTTCAGCAAGGGAATATGGGTGGTATATTTTTTCTAAGAGTTTTTATGTCCAAGAATTTGCCTTCATAAAAAAAGCATAGCTGAGTGGGTTTTTAATTTCAAGTTATAATATTTTTTTCCCCTCATGAAGGAGGCACTGTTGGTTACCTACCCAACAGCCATTTCCCCTTCTTTCTTATTATGAGAACTCTGCTTTTGTTGGGTAATCCACCCTTCTCCACCCAGCCATGCACATTACTAAGCCAATTGCATTCCCCTTAAAAATGATTGGTTTATGGGCGCCCGGATGGCTCAGTGGGTTAAAACCTCTGCCTTCAGCTCTGGTCCTGGGGTCCTGGGATCAAGCCCTGCTTCAGGCTCTCTGCTCAGCAGGGAGCCTGCTTCCTCCTCTCTCTCTGCCTGCCTCTCTGCCTACTTGTGATCTCTGTCTGTCAAATAAATAAAATCTTAAAAAAAAAAAAAAAAAGATTGGTTTAGGAATGGGCATTTGAAGTGACTCCAGCCAGTGAGATCTTTCTTTTTCTGCTTCATATGTCTACTTGTAATACCTGGTATTGTAGGACCATCTTATGAACAAAAAGATGAGTAACTGAGGACAAGACTGATACCCTAAGCTTGGCAAAGCAGAATGATGTCGAAGGAACCCACATCCTTGAGCCACTAAATTAACTAACCTCAGAGCCAACTCAAAAATTCTTATGTGAAATAATATATCTGCTTTATTGTTTATACTGATCACATTGAGTTGTTTATTTCTCCTGGTAAACAATGTTTAACTCTATATGTTGTTTTATTGCCCCTTCAGGGAAGTATGAGGTCAGCATGATACTTGTTTCCTTTTTTTTTTTAAGATTTTATCTATTTGTTCGACAGAGAGAGAAAGAGAGAGATCACAAGTAGGCAGAGAGAGAGAGGGAAGCAGGGTCCCTGATGAGCAGAGAGCCCGATGCGGGACTCTATCCCAGGGCTCTGAGACCATGACCTGAGCCGAAGGCAGAGGCTTAACCCACTGAGCCAACCAGGTGCCCCCAAAATATTTAAAATTAAAAAGAAAAGCCTCTACATCATGTATAATCATTGGTTTCTATTTTTCTTAGCATTTGGCTTTTTAACTTGGCAGATTCAAATCTAATACTAAGTTTTCTTCAATTATGTCAACAATTCTTGCTTCTTTTCCTGATAATTCTGCTCATCTTGCTTTAAATTTAAATAGATTATTTTTTAAAAATTTTATTTATTTATTTTTGAGAGAGAGAGCACAAAGGGGAAGAGGCCAGAGGGAGGAGTAGACTCCCCCACTGAGCAAGGAGCCTCATACAGGGTTGGATCCCTGGACCCTAGGCTCATGACTTGAACCGAAGGCAGATGCTTAACAGACTGAAGCAGGCAGACAACTGATCTGCTTTAAATTTATAACCACCGAACACTAGAATATCAGGGCTGCCTAGTAATACCTCCATACGCACAGTTCTGCTCTTCAACTATTTCATGCTTCCTCTCCTCTTTCCACAGAACTGCAAAACTCCTTCTTCTTTCTGCTGAAACCCGTGTCTTTGCTTATTATTTCACTGTGAAGATCAAAGTGATCAAAGTAATCAAAAGAGAATTTGTACATTTTGTGTCATATACCCACTCAGATTCCCCTTCAAGAAAGGATGTGTTGCTCAGTTGCCAGGTATGTGCTTGGCTGATAGCTTCCAGCTGTTAATGATTTCAGTGTCCACTTCAGCTTTCAACCTGAGGCCATGGGCTTTTTGAGTGACCCCCAGTGAATGACACAGCAAGGTAGTAGGCAAGGATCTATCCATTTCCATGCAAGGTGGGACTCCTCTCATGAGCGATCTTAACTCTAGAGCTGGACTGGCCCAGATTGTCAGGACGGCATCACAGAAGTCTACAACGTATCTGATGGCTCCTCTGATGCTTGTCTTTTCCTTTTATGGGAGTCACCCCCCCCCCCACCAATAATCACTTTAGGCTTCTTATTCTGTCTCAGTGTCTGCTTCCTGGAAAACCTGAACACCCTCTGAACCTGAAAGTCCCTAAATCTATCAGTATAATGATGTCTGTGCCTATATGTACTACCTTGCGTGAGTGAATCATACTGGCTGCCAACTTTGGCCAAATTCTCAATTTTCACACTGAATACTATTGCTTCTAAACCATTCGAGACTTTTTCTTCTGAAATGTTTCTTTTCCCTCTTACATCATCACTTTTTTTCTATATTATTATCAATATACAAACATGTGAATTTCTTAACCTAAAAAAACAACAAAAGACTTCCCTTGGCCATACATTCCGTTGGCCTCTGTTAATTTTTTCTGCTCCTCTCTGTGGAAAGACTATTCAAAGTATTATCTGCCCCTTTTTCATCCTTTCCCATTTTATCTTGAACAAACTCCAATTAGGCTTTGTCCCTTCCATTCCACTGAAGCTATTCTCATACTATCTCTACTTTGCTTCAAGTCTCAGTCCTTATCTGGTCTCTCAGAAGCATTTGACACAGTCTATCACTTCTTCCTTTATTTTATTTATTTATTTATTAGATAGGAAGAGGGAGGGAGAATGAAGAAGAGCGAGAGAGCGAATTCCCAGCAGGCTCCAGACTCCACACCCAGTTCGGAGCTCCACCTCACGACCCTGAGATTATGACCTGAGCTGAACCCCAGAGTCAGATACTCAACCAACTGAGCCACCCAGGAGCTCCTCTTCCTTTTCAAACACTTGCTTTATTTAGCTTTCAGGACACACCCTCCTGTGTCTTCACCTTCACTTCACTGGCTGCTGGTCCTCAATCTTATTTAATGAGTCTTCCTGATTTTCCTAAGTGTCCCAAGACTCAGTCCTTAGTCTTCTCTGTCCATATTCACTTTCTAGGTGATCTCTTCTGGTCTCATGGATTTAAATGCCACTTATGTATGACTCTTCTAGCCCTGTCTTTCCCCTGGACTTCAAACTCATATATTCAACTTCTACCTGGCTATGTCTCAGTTTATACTTAGTGTTTTACTTAGTGCCAACCCTGTGCAGTGCAGAGAGCATCACTTCTAATAATTTGAAGTAGTTCCATGTCATCGAGATTTCCTGTTTTTGTTTTTTTTTGTTTGTTTGTTTTCTTTTTGAAGACTTTATTTATTTATTTGGAGAAGGATTAGGAGCAGAAGGAGAGGGACAAGCTGACTCAGTGCTGAGCACACAGCCCAACTTGGGGCTTTATCCCAGGACCCTGAGACCACAATCCCAGCCAAAACCAAAAGTTAGATCTCCAACCACCCAGGTACCCCAAGATTTTCTGTTTTTTAAGTGCAGAATTGTACTTTTTTTTTTTTAAGATTTTATTTATTTATTTGACAGAGATCACAAGTAGGCAGAGAGGCAGGCAGAGAGGAGGAGGAAGCAGGCTCCCTGCTGAGCAGAGAGCCCGATGTAGGGCTTGATCCCAGGACCCTGGGATCATGACCTGAGCTGAAGGCAGAGGCTTTAACCCACTAAGCCACCTAGGTGCCCCGAATTGTACATATTTTTTTAAATAATTTTTTTGGTTCTGTTTTTTCCCCTTCATTTCTTTCCTTTCTTTCCATTATGTGATTTTACCAGAGAAAACTTTAGTATTGCCTTATTTTTAAAAAAGATATTTACTATTAATTTACAATAATTCAGGATCTGTGTGAGCCATTTTTAGGTGTGCAATTTAAATAATTTAGTTTGGTATAAAACCCATTTTATTTTCTAATGATCACTTGAAAAGATGTGGGTAAACTATATGCTTCATCTGTTCTATAATTTTTCCAGCTTTCAGTATCATGCTTATCAGCATTTAGTTTCTGGAATGTATTTTTTATGTTTTGAAAATGGAAACATCTGTTCATCTTCAGTGTTCTGGCAACTCTTGTGTTCTTCTCCATTTCTCAAAATTACTGACAATGATTCTGTCATTACATTACCTAGTATTGTTTTATACCAATAGATATAATTCATCTGTGGATAAAGACTTGAACCAGTTTAAAGGAACAATGTATATTCTTACTGCTCTTTAATTGTCTCATAGTCATGTTTATTCAACCCTCTTAAATTTGAAAACTTGAAAGTTCTTCTTTTTTTTTTTTTTAAGTAGGCTTCATGCCCAGTATGGAGCACAATGCAGGGCTTGACCTCATGACCTGAGCTGAGATAAGAGTCAGAGGCCTAACCAACTGAACCACCCAGACACCCCTGAAAATTATTATTCCTTTTTTTAAAGATTTTTGTTTATTTATTTGAGAGAAATAGAGAGAGAGGGTATGCACAAGCAGCGGGAGGGGCAGAGGGAGAAGCAGACTCTCTGCTGAGCAGGGACCCTGATGTTGGCCTCCATCCCATGACTGCAAGATCATGACGTGAGCCAAAGACAGACACTTAACTGACCGAGCCACCCAGGTGCCCCATGAATACGTCTTTTAGAAAGATTAATCATACTTGTTTGGCTATTATGGTATTTAAATTTTGATAAGTTGTATGCTTCAGTGAAAGGTATTGAACATGATTATTTTTCTCTAAATATTATCCTGTTCTGCAGGATTAAAAATGAAAGGATTCATAAGGATAGACATATAGATCAATGGAACAGAGCTGAGAATCCAGAAATGAACCTACACTTATGTGGTCAATTGATTTTCAGTAAAAGTGTCAAAGAAATCCAACAGGAAAATAATAGTTTTTCAAGAAATGTTTTTGGAATAGCTCATCCATCCTGCAGAATAAAGCATAGGAGGATAATCTTTGTGACCTTGGATAAGACACAAAAAACATGAACCATAAATGAAAAAAGCTGATAACTAGGCTTTAAAAAAATTGAAATCTTTTGCTTGTCTACAGATGTAATTAAGAACTTTTACAACTGAATAATAAGATAAACAGCTCAATTTTAAGAAATAGGAAAAATATCTGTACAGGTATGTAACAAAAAGCTGCTCAACTTCATTGGTAAATAGGGAAATGCAAATTAAAACCACAGTGAGATACTACTACATAGCCATTAGAATACCTTAAATTAAAAAGACTGAGGGGTGCTTGGGTGGCTCAGTAGCTTGTGTCCAACTCTTGATCTCAGCTCAGGTCTTGAGCTCAGCGTTGTGAATTCAAGTCCCGAAAGGGGCTCCACGCTGGACATGGAGCCTACTTAAAAAAAAAAAAAAAAAGAAAGAAAGAAAGAAAAGACTGAAAGGCAGAGGCACCCAGCTGTTTCAGTTGGTGGAGCATATGACTCTTGATCTCAGGGTTGTGAGTTTGAGCCCTATGTTGGATGTAGAGATTACTTAAAAAATAAAATCTTTAAAAAAAAAAGAATGAAATGTAAAGTATTGGGAAGGAGATATACAACTGGAACTCTCCTACATTGCTGGTGGAAATGCAGAATGGTGCAGTCACTGGAAAAGTTTGTCAATATCTTAACAATTGAAACATACACCTACTATATGACCCAGTAATTCCATTCTTAGTTATTTACCTAAGAGAAATGAAAATATATGTCCACACAAAGATTTGTACACGAATGTTCATAGCAGCATTATTCATAATAACTAAACTATAGAAACAACTCAACTATTCATCAACTGGTTAATATATAAGAACATAAGGCATATGTATTTGATAGAATATAACTTACCTAAGGAAAGAGTATAACTATTGGTATATAGAACAATGTGGAAGAATCTCAGAAACGTAAGGGCAAGTAAAAGAAACCAGACATAAAAGACATATGAAATACGAATACAAAATTCTGGAAAATGCAGAAATATAACAGCACAAAGACGGTCAGTGTTTGCCTTGTGGCTTGGGATGATGGAGTTTGACTGCAAAGGGACATAGGAGAATTTGGGGGGTGATTAAACTGTTCTAAAAACTTGATTCCAGTGGTGGTTGCACATTTTAATATATTTACCAAAACTCGTACAGCCTTACACTTATAATGGGTGAATTTTATGTTCTATAAATATGTTTCAATAATGATTCGAAGGGTATATGCATTAAATCTCAAGGTGGTTTCTTTTAAAAAAAAGAAAGAAAGAAAAGAAAGGATTGCTATTTAGCAAATAAATTGTTGCTGAGTTGCTAATATGCTTCAGTTTAAAATGCCTAAGGGGCTCAATTGGTTGAGTCTCTGACTCTTGATCTCAGCTCAGGTCTTGATCTCAGGGTCATGGGTTTGAGCTCTACTTTAAAAAAATGCCTAATAATTCATTTTCTATTAAACATAATTGTCTTTGTTCAATACAGTTACAATATTTAAAACTATACAATCATATTGTAAATTTGAGAGCTATCATGATTTGAGTAATAGACTAGGAATTGTGGGATTATTAATTTAAAGGAATAGTAAACATAATAAAAAATAATAAATAAAAAATAAATAATAAAGTTTCCAGTAAAACTCCTTTTATTTGAAGTTTAATTGCCTTTTAATCTCATACATCTGTAACAAATTCAAGAATGTGTAAGTAATCAAAAATATGTTTGCCCAGCTAATTTTGAGATCACAGTGTCTATACCTTAAAATTATAGCCATATTTTTGAGTTAAGTGTTGCTCAAGTTACTGTGAAAAACATAGCACATTATTTGCCAAAACAAATATAATATACAGAGAATAAAAATTTATAAATGAATAAATTCATATTTAGCTGTTTATTTTCCATCAAATTTGCCACCTCTATCATCATCTGTCATTAGAAGAATAATATATTTTTTATTTACTTCTGATTCTGAACCAAAACTTCTAATCATATGACTTTAGGAACAATCCAAAAGGATGGCATTTCTGTTAACAAAGAAATGAACACATTGCCAACCATCGATAATGCATTTCACAAATGGTTTTCTGGAAAAATATTTTATCATAGTAACAGTCATTTAAGAAGAAATGTAACAATCATTTAAGATTTAAAATAAAAATTTCCAAGGCTGTATATTTAAAAAACCCTTTCTCCTTTTTAGATAAATATAACAGAGATTAAGGGGCACCTGAGTGTCTCAGTCCTTGGGCATCTGCCCTTGGCTCAGGTCATGATCCCAGGGTTCTGTGTTCAAGCCCCGCATCCGGCTCCCTGCTTGGCAGGGGGACCTGGTTCTCCCATTTCCCGCTCCCCGGGCAGTGTTCCCTCTCTTGCTGTTTCTCTCTCTGTCAAATAAATAAAATCTTTTATATATATATATATATATATATATATATATATATATAAATATATAAAATATATATATAATATATATATGCAAATTAATCTGTTATACCTGTTATATATTTCTATACAGATATTATAACAGATTAATTTGCAGTTTTAAATATTATCTTCAGAATGCCATTTATTTATGAGTATTGTCTTGAAAAAAGTCATTCGCCTCTTAGATCAAAATATAAAGCAAGCTTAAAGAATTAGGGAAGATGCAAGATTTTTATCCATACGATAATATCTCTACTAGATATTTGTTGGACAATCTATTTATGGGTATACAGAGAAGAATTATTTTGCATTGCTATCAGTTATCTGCAATTTATAGAGTTGTGAAATAGCTAAAAGGCAATGAAAGACACAGAATCTCCCTATAATCAGAATCATATAACCTAGAAGGGTATGCTCTAAATGCTGCATAGTTATCCATGAAAGCACATTTTTTTTTTCCTCTACAGTTTTAGGAAGGGACTCTTTACTCAGATGAGCAAAATATTTGTTCAGCTAAATTTATTATAATGAAGTCACTGAAGGAAACACTGACATTATTTATTGGTTCATAGAATTATCCTCCTGGGAAAGAATTTCTGGGAGTAAAAATTTAAGTCATGTTGACACAGATGACCTCAGTTCTCAGTACTAATAGTTAAGCTATATGGGGGTAGATGGTCTCCATTTTCTTATATTTCCCTTCCTGCAATTTTTCTATCTCCCTAACCCAGGAATATTTTTCAGTACCAAGGAGGAATTGAAGTGAGGAAAGCTGTCATCCTCGATTTCCCATCTCTCCGTGTTTGAAATGCCTCATCTGTCTCCTAAGGGCCTAGTATTTTGGAAGGCAAAAACTAGAAACAAACTTACAAGTTATTTACCAGGTGCTTCCTCTGAACAATGGGATACATGAATTTTTTGTTTTCTCTTGTTTTTTGTTTTTGTTTTTGTTGGGGAATGAGGTTACTGATGGTGAGGACAAAGGGAAGGGGAATGGGAGAGGGGGATTTTTTTTAAGTTTTATCTTGCTACATTCTTACAAATATAAGTGAAGTGATGTATATTTAGAGGAGAAAGTTATCCAATAGGATGAGTTTTAAATGTTTTACCTGAAGATGTTTTTAGTGTGCTAGTCTATTTATAGTGTTTTAAGAAAAGTAGTTCACCAAGTCTCTACCTACTCCAGCAATCTGAATGTCTCAGTATTTTCTTTCCTCAATCCCAAGATTCATTGGAATTTTCTTTCTTCTGCCTCCGTAATTACGGATACTAGAAAATAATCCCAACACCCCCACCCATTTTTCTAATCTCTAATGTTTGCAATGTCTTTCTTATCATGCTGGGCTGTAATGATCTACTTTGCATGTAGTTTTCTTCACCTAGAACAACATATCCCAAACAGGAAACAAGCAAAATGTTTGTTTCAGATTGCAGATTCTGTAAGTGATTTAATTCTTTATCCTCTTTCATTAAAAATCTTACATCAAATTTATTTGAATCAAGTGATATCTGTATTTTTCTATTAGCAAATGTGATGCTTCATAGCTACTGAAAGTCATCAAGAAAGAGGGCTGATGTTTTTTAAGAAAAGTAATCCAATGACTGGGGTATTGGGGAGGTCCTTATCTCTTCTCTTAGCTGCCTACAGTAGTTCCCTGCAAAAGTACTAAGAGGTTCACCTATTTTATATATTAATTTAGTACTTATTGATGTATTAATGGAATTATTAATACTATCAGAGGGTTTTTCTGAATTTAAAGTTTTACTCTATGCATGCATGCATACATACATACACATTTATACACATTTTGGATTTCTGAGTCAAGCAATCAAACTTAAAAGTTTGACTCTCATTTAAAAATAAAACCTTGAATAAATTTAATTCTAATTACTGAGTGTTTAAAATACTCATTATTCCCAAAAAGAAAATTTTTTTGATCTTGTTGGACAATATGATCACATGGATACTGAAGGGAAGTAACTTCTCTTTGATCACTGCTGAACCTCAAAGGCAGCAAAGGCATGAACTCAAGCGTTTGAATTACTCTGTTACAAGATTGTAGTTGCCTATCCCTATAGAAAATACGGATTTCTTATTTAATGTTTACCTTCAACACCAAATGTTTCTATATAACATTACATTAGATAACATTAGATATAATGGGTATTTCAAAAATTACTTGTGTAGATGTAAGTAGCATTTATTGAACATCTACTAAGAAACAAATGCCTTCACTTCTTTGGTCTCATTCAGTCTGATCCTCAAAACATCAACCAACCCTATTATGAACTGAATCATGTGCTCTGCAAATTCATTATTGAAGTGCTAACCATTAGATCCCTGAAAATATGGGTGCATTTGGAGAGAGCATCCTTAAAGATGTAGTTAAGTAAAAATGAAGTTATCAGAATGAGCTCTAACCCATTATGACTGGTGTGTTTGTAAGAAGAGGAGATTAGAACACATGCACATAGAGGGAAGACCATGTGAAAGCATAGGGAGAAGATGGCCATCTGTATTATGCAAGGAAAGAGGCCTCAAAAGAAACTAACTAATCCTGCTGACACCTGGATCTCAGACTTCTAGTTCTAGAACAGTGAGGAAATAAATTTCTGTTGTTTAAACTGCCCAGTCTGTGGTACTTTGTTATGGGAACTCTAGCAAACTAATGCACTTGTAGAGGTATAAACATTTCTCCACAGACAGTCATGGCTCTTGAAGCTTCTAAGCTACAAGAGGTCACACCAGGATTGAAACCCAGGTCTTCTAATCACAATTCTGGTGCTTTCTCTAATACAAAAACCATAATTTGTGTTTTAATGGAAAGAGTGCTTTGGAAAGCATTTAGGTACCAATGTAGAAGAAGACACATACATTAGTCAGATAATATTAGCTACTGAGTCCAGGAAAACCTCACAATTACTCCCCTTCTGTTCTTGGCTGCAAATCCAGCCCAGCTTGATCCCCCAATTGGCAGGCGTGGACCTCAGCTGGGTAACAAGAAGAAGCTGGCCCATGAATATGGAAGGTGGGAGGACTTTGGATTGTGACAAATAGAGAATTAGTTGCACATGTTTCTTTGTTAGTTTAAGAATTAAAAAACATATGCATGTTGGACAATTATAGTTAGAATTAATAATTCATTTTTTCATATTCAGCTTAGCCTTGTTTTCAAGTTGTTTCATGCAGTTTATACCCATTCCTGTTCATTGATCCATAAAGTATACATAGACATTTAAAAAAGTACAAGCCACAGTTTACTTATTTTGGTTTTCTTCATATGAAGAAAGAGGAAAGCTTCTTCGAAATGGGCAAATATTCATTTAAAAAGGAGTTAGAGAGATGCCTGGTAGCTCTGTCAGTGGAGCATGCAAGTGTTGATCTCAAGGTCATGAGTTCAAGCTCCACGTTGGGCGTGGAGCCTACTTAAAGCAAAAGAAAAAAAAAGAACCATTAAAAAGAAAACGAAATTAGAGACCATATACAAGTGAAAAAGCAACTTTATTTAATTTTTGAAAAAGTATTTGGATAATATTTTATGTAATTTTGAAATTAAGAACATTCAATAACAACAACAACAGGCTTAAATTTCAAAAGCAATGCAAACATGATTAGGAGATGTGAGTGAATAAACCAAGGAAGAAGTGGAGGTAAAGAAAGAGATGGCAGGAGGTAACACAGAAATTTAGTTCAGAAATATAATTACCAGTTGCCCTTTAGACAAAGGCAAAGCGTAGTGACTCTCACACAGCTCTCTGCATGGAACATTCTTTCTCCCCCTCCTGTTCCCAGGTGCCACTCATCTCTCAGGTCCCAGTTTGACTATCTCCTTTGGAGACTAATTAGACTTAATTAGATGTTCCCGTTATTCACACCTATAGTGTTTATGGCATCTTCTTTATAAAAGTTGTCACATTTGTTAGTACTTGTCCCATGTCTCTTTTCTGGAATAGAATGTAAGCTCTGCTATGGCTGTGACCATATTTGCCTTGGTCACTGCTGAATCACCAGCATCTAGCAAACTTCCCGGTGCATAGAAGGCACTCAGTAGGTGGTGAGTGAATGAAAAGATGAGAAATTCATACGTTCTTTGTATCCTCAAGGCCAAAGTAGGTTTGTTTCTCAAAGTACTTTTTGAAGGTAAAACTAAGCTCCACAATATTCCCTATGCCTGCATTTCATAATATGAAATGATTATAAAAAGAAATAGAGAATGGTGTATTTTTCCTTAATTTCTGGCATTATGACTTTTTTTTTAAAAAAAGATTTTATTTATTTATTTGACAGGGAGAAACACAGTGAGAGAGGGAACACAGCAGGCAGAATGGGAGAGGGAAAAGCAGCAGGAGTCCGATGCAGGGCTCGATCCCAGGACCCTGGGATTATGACCTGAGTGGAGGGCAGACGCTTAATTGACTGTGCCACCCAGGCACCCCTCACTTTCTTTTTTTTAAAGATTTATTTATTTATTTGAGAAAGAGAGTGGGAGAGAGTGCATGCGTGCAAGATGGAGGAGGGGCAGAAGGAGAGGAAGAGAGAGATCCTTAAGTAGACTTTCCACTGAGTGGGGAGCCCAATACAGGGCTTGATCTCAAGACCCTGAGATCATTACCTGAGGTGAAACCAAGAGCTGGTTGCTTAACTGACTAAGCCACTCAGGAGCCCTGGCCTTATCACTTTGAAATGAAACTCCATGAAGGCAGGGACTATGTTTTTACTCCCCACTCTGTTACCTAGAGCAGTACCTGACATATAGCAAGTTCAATAATACAGACACATACATATCTCTTATAACAAAAACATACTGGAGAAAATACTGCTAAATTTCAATAAAAATCAAGATGGAAATATTAGAGAGTAAGGACCAGGATGCAAAAAAATCACAAATATGTCAAACTTTAATTTGACTTAGTTTTCTAGGAGCTAAAGTGGAAAGTGAAACAGTCAATTTCTTAGTTATTACTACCAGAAAAAATAATTTAGAGGTAGCAGAACTTCCCTAGTACAGTTCGATTTTTTTGTAGATGTGGGGCTTAACAGAGTTTAGAATTCCCTAAAGTAGGGGACAGAGTTTCCAAGAACATTCCTACATATCATATGAGAGCCAGATGTCATATGGCTGCTGATAAAAGCCAAGGACATGGCATTACAATGCAATTCAGTGAAAGCTACTCTCTGGGTCAAGGGGCAGAATTGGTCAAACACGTAGCTACTGGTTGCCCAAGGTTAGAATACCTAAGGCAATGTTCCTAAAGTTCCCTCCCCACAGATGCTACAAGAAGGGAAAAAAAGCCTGCATTTTTTAAGATGCCATTTTAGATGCATATACCTCAAGAACTCGTGAGGATTAAATGAGAAAAATCCATGAAAAATATCTGGCACATGTAAAACTTTAAAGAAGTTTTAGCCATTATTTCCCATAGAATGATTACCTAAAGGTGGTTTCTCTGACCAAAACCCTCAATATCACTGTATCTTAGTGGACTACCAGTGTCCACTTTACCACTGACTACAGGATCATTAATGTCTCATATCTAATCAGATCAGACAATCAATTCTGAATAAACCAATGTAGGGAATCCACTCGTAAGACTCTAGTCTCCTAGGGTGCCTGGGTGGCTCAGTGGGTTAAAGCATCTACCTTCGGCTTGGGTCATGATCCCAGCGTCCTGGGATCTCTGATCGGCGGGAAGCCTGCTTCCCCCTCTATCTCTCTGCCTGCCTCTCTGCCTACTTGTGATCTCTGTCAAATAAATAAAAAAAAAAAAAAAAAAAAAAGACTCTAGTCTCCTGATCATGTCCAATACTAATCTGTATCAATTAGGGTTTCATTAGAAAAGTACAACTATTATTAGTGATATAGAATAACAGGATTTTTAAATAGAAATTTACCTTATGGGCTCCTCGGTGGCTCAGTGGGTTAAGCCGCTGCCTTTGGCTCAGGTCATGATCTCAGGGTCCTGGGATCGAGTCCCGCATCGGGCTCTCTGCTCAGCAGGGAGCCTGCTTCCCTCTCTCTCTCTCTCTGCCTGCCTCTTTGTCTACTTGTGATCTCTCTCTGTCAAATAATAAATAAAATTAAAAAAAAAAAAAAAAGAAATTTACCTTATATGATTTGGGGAGCTGGTAAATAAGTTTAGTTAAGGCTGTAGGCCAAAGTTATTCTAAGTCAGTAGGACCAGCAGTTGGGTAAGTGGGAAGTGACAGAGAGAATAAGGACACACTGGAACCCACAAGGACAAATGGAACTCATGAAGACAAACAGGAATTTGCATCTGTCCCTTACTTTCTCTAATATCAATGATGTGGGTGGCTTACAGCAGGATCTGACATCCTTCACCATGGAACTACAAAGGCACCTGGCCCCAGCACTCACGGAATTTGAAAATAAGAGATATTGAAAAAGATACTGAAGGAAGAAGCTTAGCATCTGCTTTATACCAATAAGTTGAGACAGCAGATCAATGACAAACTGTGTGAGATTCAATAGTGCATGGCTACGCTGCACCATCCTTCAGAGTACACTATTTTACCTTAGTTTTCCAAATATTATGCCAGTGTCTTTTGTGGCCGCTCCTAAAATGGGACCATGAAGAGATCAGAACTTTAGGAAACTTAGCTCCAGCTTTGTAATGTGACAGTATAAAAATACCACACCTATAATTGTACTTTAATTTATGAAGATATTTAAAATACTTTGGATATAGCTTTTGGCCTTAGCGCCATCTTCTTGGAAACCTCCGCTTCATGAGAGCCAACTGGAGGAAGAAGCGAATGTGCAGGCTGAAGCCTAAAAGAAGAAAGAGGAGGCAGAGGTCCAAGTAAACTGCTAGCTTGTGCACCCATGGAAGCCACAGAAGCAGAAATAAAGAAATCCAAGGCCAGGGATGCTGGTATAAATTGTTGGACTGCATCCCTACTTTCTAGAGCTTGATTCAATGGATCTAGAACATCCATCACCATCTGATGACAATGATCATTTTTGAGAGACCCACCTTGCTTTTACCAAAATAGTCCCTTTTGGTCAGCTGCCCAAGAACCATGACTTTCAGGACTAATTCTGTTTTCATTTGTGGCTAAATGTAACATGTGTACAATAAATCATCTCTACTGCTCTCTTAGCTGAAGAAAAAAAGTTCTCTGGATATAAAAATTTATTTTCTAATATTTAGATTTCTGTTGGTCAACTTTTTTGCTACATTACTTCTATAAACATTTTGTCCTAGACAGTTTAAGAAAATTTTATGAAGCTCTTTGTTGAAGAATGAATTGGGGTTTTCTCCTATAAAAAGTAATATAAAACTTGTCTGTGTTGAAACACACTTGCCATATGCTGGCCCATTCACCCAAATGAGCCAATTCCTTTGAATATTTTTGCGATGTTTTTCAATTATTTGTTCTGCATCCAATTTTACTCCTAACCAAATGGAAGGCATTATTTCTGCATAAGGTTTATAAATCAATGGAAGGATTTGAGATGATGATAGCAATATCAACTCAATCATGTTATATGCAGTATTCTTTTTATTTAAAATAATCCCAAAACATCGTCTCACAAATGCCTCCCTTAATGTTAGAATTATTCAGAATTAATTGACAAGAAGTTTCATATTTAATTTTTTAAATCCAAAAAACTTTTAGTACATTATCAATATATTTTTTATTTAAATTCACTTAACCAACATATAGTACATCATTAGTTTCAGATATAGTGTTCAGTATTTCATCAGTAGCATATAATGCCCAGTGCTCATCACATCACATGCCCTCCTTAAGGCTCATCACCCACTTAACCCATTGCTCCATCCACCTTCCCTTCAGCAACCCTCAGTTCATTTCCCAGAGTCAAGAGTCTCTCATGGTTTATCTCCTTCCATGATTTCTTCCCATTCAGTTTTCCCTCCCTTCCCTTATGATCCTCTGCACTGTTTCTTATATTGCACATATGAATGAAACCATATGATAATTGTCTTTCTCTGATTGACTTATTTCACTTAGCTTAATACCCTCCAGTTCCACCCACATAGATGTCAATGGTATCTCTAGATTTCAATTTGATAGTTAGCAGATAGTCTTTTTGTATAATAACTTCTATAGTATTGTTTCATGTGGTATCACTAAGAAGTACCATTATAGGAAAAGATAATTAAAGGAAGGTTTTTATGTCTTATAATTGTTTTATAAAATTGCATAAAATGACAAGGTGTTTTCTCTTAAAAGAAAGGCTATTTTAATGGGACAGGGGAGGGAGCAAACTGTAAGAGACTCTTAATCTCAGGAAACAAACTGAGGGTTGCTGGAGGGGAGGGGGGTGGTGGCATGGGGTGGCTGGGTGATGGACATTGGGGAGGATATGTGCTATGGTGAGTGTTATGAATTGTATAAGACTGTTGATTCACAGACCTGTATGCCTGAAGCAAATAATACATTATATGTTAATTAAAAAAAAAGATGTCAATGGTAGGTATTCATCCTTTCTGATGGCTGAGTAATAGTTCATTGTATATGAACGACATCTTCTTTATCCATTAATTTGTTGATGGACATCTCAGCTCCTTCCACCATTTGGCTATTGTGGACATTGCTGCTATGAACATTGGGGTGCATATGCCCCTTCAGATCACTACAATTGTATCTTTGGGATAAATACCTAGCAGTGCAATTGCTGGGTCATAGGGTAGGTCTATTTTTAACTTCTTGAGGAACCTCCATACTGTTTTCCAGAGTGGCTGCATTCCCACCAACAGTGAAAATAGTGCTGGGAAAATTGCACAGCCACAAGCAGAAGAATGAAATTGGACCATTTCCTTACACCATACACAAATATAAACTCAAAATGGATGAAAGACCTAAATATGAGACAAGAATCCATCAAATCCTGTGCTATGGTGAGCTCTGTGAATTGTGTAAGACTGATGAATCACAGACCTGTACCCCTGAAACAAATAATACATTATATGTTTAAAAAAAAATCCTAGAGGAGAACACAGTCAGCAACCTCTTTGACCTCAGCCACAGTAACTTCTTGCTAGACACTTCTCTGAAGGTAAGGGAAACAAAAGCAAAAATGAACTATTGGGACTTCATCAAGATAAAAAAGCTTCTGCACAACAAAGGAAACCATCAACAAAACTAACAGGCAACCTATGGAATCAGAGAAGATATTTACAAATGACATATCAGATAAAGAACTAGTATCCAAGATCTATAAAGAACTTATCAAACTCAACAATCAAAGAACAAATAATCCAGTCAAGAAATGGGCAGAAGACATGAACAGACATTTCTGCAAAGAAGACATCCAAATGGCCAGAAGACATGAAAAAATGCTTCACATCACTTGGCATCAGGGAACTACAAATCAAAACCATAACGAAATACCACATTACACCAGTTAGAATGGCTAAAATTAACAAGACAGGAAACAACAAATGTTGGTGAGGATCTAGACAAAGGGGAATCCCATTATCAATGGTATTTCTTAATAAGAAACAATATATTAATTAATTTCTTAATATAATTCCCTGAAATTAATTAATTTCTTAATTCTCTGACTTTATTTCAATTATTTTCAATATCTCTGATTCTCTCTTTAGTGTAAGCAGCAGAATGACAACTCAAAATGACCATGATTTGATGTATTCAACAAGATTTCCACTGGTAAAATCAGATCATACATCTCCCAACCGCCCCACACAGATCACTAAGTATTGAGAAAAACAGAACAGTAAACACTGAGTTATAAACTATTAGAAATTAATAAATATTAAGTCCACTGCTTCTAATCTGCCCTCTTGTCATTTTTCTTCTGGTTTTAATTATAAGGTAGACTGGCCTTAAATCAAACTTTGGAGAAGTAGGAAAAAAAATTGTACTGACTTAAAAAAAATAATCTGGCGAGGGACACCTGGGTAGCTCAATGGGTTAAGCCTCTGCTTTCCGCTTGGGTCATGATCTCAGGGTCCTGGGATCAAGCCCCACATCGGGCTCTCTGCTCGGCGGGGAGCCTGCTTCCCCCTCTCTTTCTGCCTGCCTCTCTGCCTACTTGTGATCTCTCTGTCAAATAAATAAAATCTTAAAAAAAAATAATCTGGCGAGATCATGATTGACTTTTTTTATGCAGAGGAATGTAACATACAAATAACATGTTATTTAATGTAAACACTCCATTTTAACAGTATATCCTCCGTGTGTTTCATTCTACCAACAACTGATGACTAATAAAAATGAGATTCGGGAATAGTTTTCCACTTGCATCATTTGGAGAAAAAAAAGTCTATAAGGGCTTTCTGATGTTTTTTATAAACACAGCACTGATTATACATAATTGATATGACTCTAATATAATGGTTGGCAATCCCTGACTAGCTTCGAATTTCCTAACAAAATGCTTGTATGGAGACTGTATTATTAATTTCCATTTACTATCCATTCCACATCCACACAATGCTTCCAATAAATCTTCTAAAGTTTCAAGCAGGTGCCTCTAAGTTCCTTGTTGTAAATGCAATGAAATAATGAAATTATTATTCACCCAAAATAAGGGAGGATGTTTCCCCCTGGAAAACAGTTGGAATGTGTTGGGCTACAACTGTACTATAATTCTCAGTGAGGGGGAGGGCTCTGTTGGCAAGGGGAGTCAACTTTTGGATTCAGGAGCCTTTAAACTTTAAACGGGGGTATAAAAAGACAGCTCTGATTGAAGAGATGAATAAAAGGTTTAGCAGGTGGCTGGTGAAATTCTGTGAGAAACAATGTATCATTCTTCAAATTTTTCAAAGAAAGTAATTGGATTTTTCATGGGACCTAGTAATGGGTAGAGTTCTCCACTAGAGTAGAGCAGGAAGTAAAATCCAAAATGTCCATAAAATTTAGGCATGCACAGACATCCAAGAGCCTAAGGAGTAAGGACAGGAAATCAGGAATTCTCTGAACCTGTGGACAGGACATTGGTTGTGAAATTAGAGATGGTGGAGGAAAGAGTTGGAACTAGTTTAACCTAATTTTCAAGGGATAGTTATGCTAGTTATTTCGTTATTGTCTCTTAATTTTAAACCCATTCTCATGTACTCTTGTGTTGTTCTGCAAACCACATTACTGCTTTGCTCTCAGGTCTTCATTAGGATCTCTGGATAGAGGGAACCCGAGAGAGTGCACTTCTTCCACCTACACTTCTTCCACCTGGTATGGCAGTTTGTTTTAGAAGCAGTAGCTGAATCCAGTTTGCAGTTTTTCTAATATGCAGAATTTATTGTTTTCCTTCAGACACATCAGCACCAACCAGCTGGTTCCCCTCCTAATAGGTCTGGGTCCTTGTCTGAGGTCAGAGATAACAGCATCAGCTCTATTCTTATAGGCTGTTTCAACTGAGGGGAGATTGGCCCTCCTGTAAGCTATTTGCTGTGATCATGGCAAATAAGAGCACATCCATGGAGTAAAAAAAAAAAAAAAAAAAAGCTTAGTAAAAATACCGCAACAGAGGTTCTGAGAATGGGTCTTTCTTGAGATATGAGAGAACCAGAGAGGATTTGCTGATGGAGAGGGTTCCTGTCTGTCCAGGTTGGGCATATTTGGCTGCCTTAGAAGGAACAGTTTGATTCTAGCCTCTTGTCTCCCTTCCCCTCTCTAAATAATCAGGCCAAGCAAAGAAGCAGTATCTCTCAAAGGGGCTTTAGAATAAATTACTCCTAAATCTGTAGGCTTATGGCTCGTGGGCCAAATCCTACCCGCAGCCTGTATGGCCAGTAAACTAAGAATAGTTTTTACATTTTTAAATAGTTGAAAAAAATAAAAAGAAGAGTATTTTGTGACACATGAAAATTATACAGAATTCAAAATTCAGCATCCATAAATAAAGTTTTATTGGATCACAGCCACACTCATTCATTTGGATGTTACCTATGGTTACGCTCCTGCTACAACAGCAGAGTTGAGTAGTGTGACAGAGACTGTGTGGTCCACACAGCTGAAAATGTTATATGGACCTTTACAGGAAAATTTGCAAGCCTTGCTATAGGAGAAAGACTAAAGTAGAGGATGAGGTGTAAGGAGAAGACAGATTGGGATTAGCCTTGGAGAAGATGAGTAAAGATGCTAAAAGTGGATACTGTGTTCTTGTATCTTCTTAGCTGCCCCTCTGAGAGATTGTATAATAGGTTTATCAGAATGTTAGCTATTTTCCTCAGAAGAAAATAAAAAGAAACGGTGAAAATTTATTGGAATTTCAGAGGACTCCTGAGATAACTAGTTTGAAGTGCAGACAAGACTACATTTTTCAGTGGACTGTGTGCTGGGTCACTCTTGGGGCACATAGGTTTTCAAAAGTAGTAGCACATAGGCATGATGGCTCTGAGAGAGGAGGCAGGTAATGACAGAAAAAACAGGATGGTGATGGAATGTTGTATGGTATGAAGATCTTGGGGGAAACCCTTATTTTTCCTTATCAATCTTCCCTACAGGGAAGAAATTTCTCCTTATCTTTCCAAGAGGGAGTTGTATTACGCTGAACACTTTTGGTTTCTTTCCCTACTTGTATCCACTGGAACGCCTTTACCAGTGGCTGGGGTTACAGTGCTTTCAAAACAAGATACAGGTTCAATTGTGGCTTTCTTTTTCTCTTGCCATGCTTACTAAAAGGCAGTGGGCTTTCCTCTGCTTTCTACCACAAGATGGTGAGCATAGCTGGATCAGGACCTATCTCAGAACGCTTTCCAAAGGGAATCTGGAAACCTATCCCTCTCTCTAGTCCTTTGACTCCAATGTGAGACAAGCTTTAGCTCGGCTGGGTATATGAAGTCAAATTTGTAAGCTAACTTTCTCCACAGACAAGTCTCAGGATGCAATTTACAGAGAGCTAATTCCTAGTCTCATTTTCAGTCTAGTTTTAGTAGCAATCCCCACACTTTGTGGGATATTAGATACTAATTGACCCAATAGAATATGGGTGATTCACATTCCATGGCCTTCAACACTCATGACCATAAATTTAGAATGCAAACATCATGATACATTTAGTGTTTGGATTTCCTCAGGAAAATGACAAGTGGCAAAGTTTATGCTAGGTAGATATAAGAGACAAACTCAAATGTAATGTAGAGAGCAAGAACTTGGCTTCTGTTCAGTTGTCTAGTATCTTCATATTCTGTAAGCTGGAACTGTTGACTTCTGTCCCAGAGCCCATCATAATAGCCCCAGATATGCAGAGCCCCAGATATGCAGAAATAAAGAAAGTAGATACTTTCCAAACCCACTACGTTAAATCACAGGGTTACCCTATCTTAAATCAGTTTACTTTATGTTATAAGGATATTCTCTTCCTCACTACAAAGAGACCTTGGTGCATAGTTCTAAACTCATCTGGATTCATGTTCTTTCATTTATTTTAGATTTCCAAAATCTCTGTGTGTGTGTATACAAACACTATATTTGCTTTGTCTCCCCTTTCTAGTTTAACTCCTAGTCCCTTCTCTTATTAATCGACCTCAATATGTACATATGTACATTGTACATTAGAGCAGTAATTCTCAGCTTGCCCAAAGGTATAGCATTAGATCTGTATATTTTAGAATTTAAAATAAGGGATTCAGGGGCACCTGGGTGGCTCAGTTGGTTGAGAGTTTGCCTTTGGCTCGCGTCATGATCTCAGAGTCCTAGGATTGAGCCCCGCATTGGGCTCCCTGCTGGGCGGAGAGCCTGCATCCCCCTCTCCGCCTGCCTCTTTGCCTACTTGTGGTCACTCTGTCAAATAAATAAATAAAAAATCTTAAAAAAAAATAAAGTAAGGGATTCAGAAGTTATGCAGGAATTACGTTATTACTATTGTATTATGTATCTAAAATATATATGCTATATTATTGTAATATATAATTGTATTATCTACCTCACAGGATACAGATCATGTACCTATAAGAAATAAAATGTGTATTATGTTATCATGTACTACAAATGATACTAGATTCTTTGTCTCATTTAATCCTGACTAGTATGTATATATATGTGCACATGTATAAAACATATATACAACAGTATATGTACACAATGACATGTATCAACATATATATAACAAGTGTGTGTGTATATATATACACATACAATATATGTCATATATATAAAATGAGAAAAAGACTCTAGTATCATTCCTGAACCATAATATACATTTACTACTATTGTAAATACTGTTCACCGAGAATAGTAAAGATAGACTTATTTTTAATTTTTAAAGATTTTATTTATTTATTTTACTGAAAGAGAGAGAGAGAGAGAGAGCATGCACCAGAGAGCACAAGCTGGGAGAACAGCATAGGGAGCAGGAGAAGCAGGCTCTCATCTTAGCAGGGGGCCTGATACAGGGCTTGATCCCAGGACCCTGGGATTATGACCTGAGCCGACGGCAGAAGCTTCACTGACTGAGCCACCCAGGCATCCCAGTAAAGATAGATTTTTATGGAAAATATTTCAATTAAAAAAATGGAGGATAATATATTTTTATTTTTGTAATTAAAAACAGAACACAAATTGATTCAAATCTGTCTCCTTACTTGATTTCTATCTTCAATTATGCATATAATTTAATGGACTAAGTCCATATTTCATCATATGCATAAATTGTTAGGACTGTAAAGGCCAATGGAGACCATCAGATACGACTTTTGAATTTTACCTATGTGCAAATTGAGATGTGGCCTGTTGAAATGGTTCCCGAGATTTTCAGGCTTTTTCCACTTATACACAGATGCAAACTATCTTGATGAAATCTGGATGTTTAAAAAAAATTTTTTTTTTTTTTTTTTGCCTCTTCAGATTTTTGGAAGAATGTTTTCACTTTTAATTTGCATTTAGTTTCTATGCATTCAAACCTCTGTCCTCTTTGACAAGAAGCTATGATGTAAGTAAAGACAAGGCATTCAGAGTTGAAAAGCTGACTTTGAATATAATAAACCACCAGAGTGCCTGGAACTGTGGAACTGGTTCTTAGAGTTAACCATTACTAATGGTTTTCCCACTGGGGTTGATTTCTGATAATAACTCATTAGCCATCCCATCACTACATCAGCCACGATTAAATGTTCCTTGCGAAAACTTGAGGGTGATTTTTTAGCTCTAACCAACTGACTACTCATCGTATATTCTGAGAAAGGTGTGGTTTGCTTGGGTGAAAACATTAGGAAAATGGAAGAAAGAGTTCCCTAGCCATTTTCAAAATGAATTCAATAGCTCTTTACTTTGTTTCTTTAACTGGTTTGCTAGTCTCATTATGTGAAGGATCATATCATTAGCACATATAATGTCATCTTATCATTAGAGCAGATTCTAAAACAAAAACAAAAAGCCACACTAGGTCAAAATTTCCTTCAGTAAACTTCCTATAAATAACCATAATTTACCTCCTACTTTGAACCAAATGAAATCTCAAAACACTGAATTCCATGAACATTTAAAAAACTGTATTTCTGTTATTTACCTCTGAATTTGTTATAAGTTTTCCCCAGTTATTTATTTAAAATCTCTGCCTATAGCAGGCAGCTCTGGATTTGAGTCTGGGTTCAGTTACATTCTAGCCACATATTGGGCTAACCTGGTTGTTCAACTATAAGGATAAAAATGGTACCTGTCTCATAGAATTGTTATGAAGGTTGATAAAACATACGGAAAGCATGTGGCAAAGTGCCTGGCACATAAGGACCCGTTCAGCAATGTCTGTGTAATTATGTCAGCCCATTTTACCCTTTCATGGGGGCAGTAAAGTGTATTGGGAAGAACACAGGCTCTATAGAGGATCAGTTCTGGGGTCCAGATTTGACCTACCACTTACTGTGTGCGACATCTTGAGTAATTTATTTAACCCTTTGAGCCACTATTTCCTCATTTCCAAAATGGATATACGTTGGTAATACCCGGTTCACTGAGCTGTTGTGAGGAAAGTGCCTATTATGACCCTTTTCCTACAGTCGATATTCAACAAGTTAACATTTATCGTGTACTCCTAGGGCAAGGCAAAGAAAGTACAAGGTATCACAGTAAGTTTCAAAAGCAAATAAACTCGTGTTCCCTACCATGGGCAAGGAGAGAAAGAAATGGAACAAATTCAAGCCAAACATGCACAATGAATTGCTGATGATATTTATGCAAATTAAAAGTGGGTCTCTAATCCATGTCCATTTATAATGTTTTTCCCAGTGTGCGTGTGGAGGAATTTTCAATTAGAGCCTTTTCCCTGATATTTTTAGACGCCAGTTGCTCTCCAAAGCCCAGCTGAAATGTGGGGCTGATTAAAGACTAGAAAAACTGGAACAGTCACAAACTGTACAGTGGCCAGTGCCACCGAAACCAGGATAAAACAAACCTTTCTAACCAAGGGTAGCTCTCCTTCGTCTCGCGGAGGTAAGCGGAAGGGCGAAACGGAGGTCAAGTTGCCAGGACAGAAGCGACCGCAGAAGGGCCCCTTCCCAGCACCACCAGCTTCGCCATCTCCGTCATGGAGGATTTTCCTCAAGCTTCGTGACTGACCCGAGGCGTGGCGCCCGCGCCCGCCCCGCTGACGAGGAGTCACCGCGACCGAAGAACTCCAGACCTCACACGGTTAAACCTCCCCCAAGGAGACGGGAGGAGGGAGGGTCCCCGGGGTCCCCGCCCACGAAAACGAAGATAATATCATCCCGGCGCCCCGCCCCCATCCCGGGCCGGCCCTCTCCGCGGTTCTCTTCACCCCCTACCCCCGCCACTCCCCCCTCCCGACTCGGGACCGACCTACTGGCCGCACCTGCCCGCGCGCACACGCCCCCCGCACGCCGGCCGCCACGCGCGCCAGGCCTCAGAGCCGCCGCCGGCGGACCGGGGCGTCCTCCCGCCCGCTCTGCCTCAGCCCCTGCGCCGCGGCCGCCGCCACCGCCGCCACCGCCGCCACCGCCGCCGCCGTTGCCGCCGCCCTCGGCACGCGCCCGCCGCGGCTTGTTCGCACCGCCCGGTCTCTGCGTGGAGCAGGGCCGCCGAGCCGCAGCCGCCGCGCTCCTCTCCGTCGCGGGCCGCGAACGTCGCCGCCTAACCGCTGAGCCCGCCGGGCGCGGAAGCTGAGGAGAGTCGGGACCGGGCGCGAGGGTGCGCGGGCCGCCGCCGCCGTGGTTGTTCGTTGCGCTCAGGCTCCGGCGAGGACTGTCTCCGCCTCCTCTTCCTGCTACCTCCTTAGTCCTCAGCATCCTCCTCGCGCTCCTTATAAGCACCCCCTCACGCCCCACCCTCGGGAACGAGGCCTCGGGAATTCAGGGGAGTGGCTGTGGGGGCGCGTCGCGGCTCCCGGCTCGGCCAGCCCCTCTTCCTAGACATGGTCTGATCCCCATTGTAAAAGCTGCGCCCCTAAGAGGAGGACAGTGGTGTTCCCGGCTTGGGGCTGCAGGAATCGCTTCGTGCTGAAGCTCTTGCATTATTTTAGGGTGGGGCGGAGAGGGCCCTGGATTTTTGGGAAGTGGGGGTGGGCGGGGAGGAAGATCGGGGGGGGGGGGTGGACTCTGTGAGGGAGCGGGTGAAAGACTATGGGGAAGGACCAGGAGCTTCTGGAAGCTGCCCGCACTGGAAATGTGGCTCTGGTGGAGAAACTCCTGTCTGGCAAGAAAGGAGGGATCCTGGGCGGTGGATCCGGACCCTTGCCCCTGTCTAATCTGCTAAGGTAAGGACGGGAACCAGCTCTGGGACTGCATACCTCGTTTTGCATTGTGATAGATCCGTTCTCATTCTCAGAGTTATTGCACCTGGTGGCTGCCAGCGATTCATTCTTAAATTAGGCAGGAAAACAGACTGTGTGTGTGGAGAGGAGGCATGAGGCTCCTAGTCAGATTGATGCCTTAGATTCTTTGAGTAATTTGAAAATAGCCTTCCATCAATGCGTCAGTAGCTACTTTTCTCCGAGCTATGGTGCAGAACTTGTACATGTACTAGTGTTGCTGGAAGAAAATTGGTGTTCCACTCGCTTTTCACCAATGTTTATTATGTATTTTCAGTGTCGAACCCAGCCTTTTTTGTCTCTTTGAATGAAATTGGTAGAGAAGCTATTGCGTGCATCCAGTTACCCTGCAAAAAGCAACAGCCTTTGGTTGCTGTTACCTTCTCTTGCAGAAGGCATTTGCTGTGCTGTGGGTTATGATCCCATAAAATGAAGCCACGGAACCTTCTGATGAGATGTCACCAGTACAGGGTGTGTGTAAAACTTGATGAGGCAGGTGAGGCAGCCCCAGCAGTACTTCCAGTTACCTGGACACAGCAGAGTGAAACTTGGTTAGTAGGATGACGGATGTCAGGTCGGGATTGGCATGGTGTATATGGAATATGGTGAGGCCTTTTAATATGAAGATGTTGCAGGTGAGACTGATATTGCTTGGAGACTCTTAAGATGACATTTTAAAAAATGTCAAGGTCTTTATTCAGCAGGTAGTACCTTAGAAATAGCTGGGTTGATTTGCATGTTGGAAAAACTATGAACTTAAAAGTTGAATTGATGGAAAAATTAAATAAGAGGGAAGAAGCCTGAAGAATATTCATTAGGTAAAATGCAAGGAAAGCTCTTTATAAAATTATGGCTATTCACTTTGCCCTGGATATTTTTGGAAGCATCATATCTTCACCCTAGAACATCTCTTAAGCAACCTAACTGTACTTGTAAAAATTTTAAAAAATCTAGGTGATTTTCTTGGCTTTTAAAAACTCCTGTGCCACTCTTGACAAGTGTTTAATACAGACTGCTGGACGATAACATTGTGTCCTTTACTCAAATTCTTATATGTTGTAGAGGTCGGGCAGTGCAGTTAATTACAATATTGGCTAATAGAGAAAATGAAAACATCTGTATTAGAGTGAAATGAATTTAGTTGGCAAATAGTTGATGGGATTTTAAAAAGCTCCATATGTGATCATCTATACTTGTTAATAGTGACATTTTATTGGAATGATGGTTCACGTCAGATCAGTGAATATGGGACTTATTTTTTGTTGATCTTAGAAGTTATGACTCGTGTGTGTGTGTGTGTGTGTGTGTGTGTACTCTCTTGTTAAGTAATTTTCAATTTAAAATGCAAATAGTTTACATATTTCAGATTATGGCTCTGATAATTGCCCTTAGTCACAGGTAATTTATATAAAAGCAGTTTATCTGGTTATGGTTTTAAAGTTGCAGATAAAAATAAATATGTTTACTAGTTGACTGAATTAGTTGTAAAAATGTTTATGGCTAGAAACCTGTAATTTGAGAGAGGTTTGTAAGTAATCAATTCCTTTGGAAAAACACTAAGGAATTCTTTGAGAACAGTGAGAACTTCAGTTAATGTTACTGAGATAAACGGTATTTTAAAAAGCCCATCTTTGTGATAGAAGTTAAAAGTAAACATCTTTTAAATACTTTCTCAGTTGTGCCATTTAAAAAAAAGGATAGATGGCAAATTTTAGGAATTAAAATAAAATTTCAGAATTGTAACCCACAGTATAATTCTTGATTAAAACGTTTTCCCTTTTGCTCGTTTTGTCAGGAGAGAATGGTAGCTTTATAACAGAAATGAGCCTAGAAAACAAAACTTAAAATCATGTGTTCATTGGAGTAGTTTGAACCAAGTTGTAAAAGTTAAAATCAAAACCAGTAACCTTTAAACTTGACCTTTAAACTTGACCTTTAACCTTTAAACTTGTATCTATCTCATACAAAATAAACAACTAAAACAATGTCTCTGAAGAAAATCAGGGTTTAAATCAGGGTTTAAATTGTATTCTTTGGATGATCCTTTGCATAAAATGAAATTTCTAAGAAGGCACATTTAATTGTTACTTTTTTTCACAAATGATTGTCATCAGAAATTTATTTACAGAATAATGGACAATGTGGCCCCTTCCTCTTCAAACATAATGACACTTGAACAGTTTTAAATACTTTGGAATAAATTGCAGAATGGATTTGCCACTACCCCCTCCCTGCCTTTATTACTTGTGTTGTGTAATAATAGTGTCAGATCCTGTGCTAAATGCTTATGCATATCATCTCATTCAATTCTTTTTTTTTTAAAGATTTTTTTTTTTTTTTTAATTTGACAGAGAGAGAGAGATCAGAAGTAGGCAGAGAGGCAGGCAGAGAGAGAGAGAGAGAGGAGGAAGCAGGCTCCCTGCCGAGCAGAAAGCCCGATGCAGGGCTCCATCCCAGGACCCTGAGAACATGACCTGAGCTGAAAGCAGAGGCTTAACCCACTGAGCCACTCAGGTGCCCCTCATCTCATTCAATTCTTATATCAGCTTTAAGTGGCTGGGCCTTAGTTCACAGAAGGACTGAAGAGTTAGGAAGATTAAGGACTTGCCCAAGGTCACTTAATTAGCAATGGCAAAAATTTGAAGTTATGTGATTTAAATTTGCTTTTCCACATCTTAAAGTCTTACTCATTGAATCTGTTGGACTCACAAAAATTTAAGATGCATGGCGTAGTCTAACCAGAACTCTTTTTTGCTATGAATAATTTGATTTGAAAATCCTTAATTTCTTTCCTAAATTACAAAAAAAAAAACAAAAAAAACCTCATGACTGCCCTTCGAGGGATCACTAGATAAGAACTTTTCTTTTTCTTTCTTTTTTTTCCATTTTATTTTATTTTATTTCTTTTCAGTGTTGCAGAATTCATTGTTTATGCGCCACACCCAGTGCTCCTTGCAATATGTGCCTTCCATACTACCCAGCACCAGGCTCATCCAACCCTCAACCCCCTTCCCCTCCAAAACCCTCAGTTTGTTTCTCAGAGGCCACAGCCTCTCATGGTTTCTCTCCCCCTCCAATTTCCCCCAACTCACTTCTCTCCATCTCCTCTGAAGATGCTTTTGTTGACATATTGCCTACTAAGTGAGCAGTAGCAACCTGATGGGGAATCAGGTATGCTTGGGTGCATTTTCAGCAAAAGTAAGAATGATCTTCAATAAGTATAAAAATCTCTCTAAGTCTCACTGTCCTCTTCTATAAAATGGGAATAGTAATGGTACCTATCACATATTTGTAAGAAGTGAAATAGGAAGAAATGAATGCAAAGCATTTACCACATTGGTGGTTATCATTAGTGTTATTATTTCTCACACAACTTTAAAGCACTTGACTCTGTTTCCTAATATCTTGATTACTAAAGTTTTGCTTCATAATGGACATAGAGTAAATTTCTTTAGTACAATTTCCATTAGAATTACAGAATATGCAAATAAAATGGGGCCATTTATTCAACTTCTGACCTAGAGGAACATCTTTTACCTGTTAGTTATTCTAGTGTTGTAAAACCCTTAAATGACTAGGTCCATTCCGGGTTTTTTGACAGCTCTAATTAAAAAAATTATCCTTATATTGAGTTGAAATCCTCCTCCCTGTAATTTCCAACAGTTGGTATTAGTTGGCAATGGAGTGTAGGTGAAGTTATATTTTCATGCTTCTCATTATTCTCTTTTTATTTATTTGCATATTCTCAAATTCTACAGTGACTCTCATAAAGGTGATGAGCAGAAATGAACAAAATGCACCAATATCAGTTGACCAGAGTAAATATACTGGGACTTGATACACTGTTGAATTAAAAAAAAAAAGACAAACAAACAGGTTACAAAATAGCATTTGTAGTATGATCTTTTTTTTTTTTTTAAAGACAATATAAGCATTTGTGAAAATTTATAATGTGTATTAAGAAGTATGGAATGATAAACACCAAAATGTAAAAAGTAGTCTTCATCTTTGAGGTAGAATTGTGGGTGATCTTTATTGTCTTTTTGCTTATTTACATTTTTCAGTATTCTAAAAATGAACATGTGTTATGTAATCAAAATCGCAGCTATTTAAAACATCATACAGTGAAATTATTATTTTAGTTATTGATTTAAGATGTACCTTAATACAGGTCAGTTTTACTGAGGTATATAATGACATTGGCTCACATTAAGCAGATACTTAAAGTTTCCATTTATTTTTGTCAATGACTTGTGAAGCGGTGGTTCTCCTATCATACTTGTAGAAGTGTTGATTGAACTTGAATTATTCCTATTACATTTATTCTTCCTTGTTTTAGCCTATACTTATAATCTATCTAGGTCTTTTCGATTCTTGAGTCTATCTTCCAGCATATTAACTTTATCCTCTGCATCATCTGTAGATTTAATAAGCATGTTTTCTATAATTGGAATTCAACCACGATGATACATCCCTAAAGAAACTTTCTTTAGCTTACTATGAATTTAAAAGTAGCAAACTTTATACATGGTATTTCTACTAGCATTGAAGCCACTTAGTAGAAATCTCATTCAGCTACTTCTAATATACCTGTAAGAATATTTTGAGATATTTTATCCATTGCTCTTCTGAATTCATGTTGTGTCCTGTTTACGACATTCCTTTGATCTATCTCTAGTAGTAAGTCTATAAATTCCACCTAAATCAGGCTACTTTATTATAGCTTGTTTACAATGGTGAACCATTGATGATGCCTAGTACTGATGCAAATTCCTTCTTCTCCCTTGTACCTAATTCTTCTGAGTCTGAATACTTATACTCAATTAAAATGTCTGTTATGACCTCTGTCTTTTTCAAAGTTCAATAATGTCCCAACATCATTTGTTTATACTTTTTCGTTTGAAAATGATTCTCACTAGAGATGATAGAAACAAAATAGAAGTTGGGAAAAATAAGATTCTTGGCATTGTTAGATATCACAGGAAATTCTCTTGTGGTCTAAAACCATCCACAGTTTTAGTTATTCTGTCAGAGCTTATGGTTATATTATCTGTTATAGAAGTGAACTTTTTATGCCTCTCTTCATCTTTTCAAACTTAGTTGAAAGAGACATTAATATTTTCCCAGGTAAATGCCTTTTTGTGTTTGTTTTCAGTTATATCTCTCTCTCATCTACCCCTTTTGTCTTTAATCTGAGCTCCTTAGAGCTCATCAGAGTACTCAAATTGAATTACCTCGTTCCTTTTCTCTCTCCATGTTATATGTGAAGTTTCATTTTATTTAACATCTTTCATGAGACAGCTGCGAAATCTTTTAGTGTCTTCCTTTGACACAACTACCTTTTAATCTAAGCAAAATAATTCCTATTTAGAATGTATATTGAATCATTTCTTTCTTGGTGAGTCTAGATTAAGAAATAATAAAGCAATAAAAAAGTTTTACATCTCAAATTTACTTGATTTTCTTAATAACTCAAAGGGTCACATGTAAAACATATTATAAATTCTTGTTGAACATAAAGAGTCCAGTTTTTTGGGGTGCCTGGGTGGCATCTGCCTTAGGCTCAGGTCATGATCCCAGGGTCCTGGGAGGCAGGAAGCCTGCTTCTCCCTCTCCCACTCCCCCTGCTTGTGTTCACTCTCTTGCTGTGTCTCTCTCTGTCAAATAAATAAATAACATCTTAAAAAAAAAAAAGAATCCAGTTTTCAAGATCCCCATGTGAAAAAGTAGGTCTGTGAGAAGTAGGGGGAAATAGTCTCTACTCACCAAAGACATGTAAACCAGAGAGTTTAAATTTTTCAGATTTATGATTCAGTTCATGAAGTTTTTAGTGATGGGTACAAGGAGATAAGAGGCAACTCAGAAGGTTGTAATTTTACAACTATTTGGGCAATTGTAGTTATTGGGACTCTGATAAGGTACTCACTTTCAGGGAAACTGCATTGGTTAAGTGGAATAAATCACAAACAGAGCAGTTAAACTGCATGAAAATGTTATATCTATAAAAATAGTCAAGTTGCAAGTGGGTTATCTATTTTAGATAGTAATGATGTTTGAAGCGGTGATTGCACCATTATGTTCAGGGAGCTGTGTCTGCCAGAGTGAACAGTGCCAGCTGCATGATGCGGAGTGAAGAGAGAAGAGAGGGAATTTTGTTATTGACCTCTTCTCTACTAAGCTATGTTTTCAGCTCCCTCATCAAAGCAGTGAGACTGATGTGTAGCAGGGAATTAGGACAACCAGCCAGTGACTACTACTCACCCTGTCCATTCTTACATTGCCTAATTCCTAGTGTATCTCAGTGTATTCTTCAGGTCATGGAAGGGTAGAACAGATCTTCACCGACATTAATGCAGAAGCTTACAATATTCAGCATTGCCTCTATTGACTTTAGCAATTTAACCTCTCAGGTGACAGTAAATACAGTTTGATTTGTTCAGCTGTGTACTGAAATAATTTGATTATGTATTTGATGTAATTTTGGAAAATTCTTTCAAGGAGCCTATTATAGAACATTCATCGTGTGCATTTAACTAGAAATGGGAGCTGACTATAATTCAAATCAAAGGTTAGAAAAAACTAATTTTAGTCTACCGAACCTGAAGTTTTGTTTTTTTTTTTTTTTAACATTTAATGCATTTCAGTGTGTTTTTGGTTCCATTTTGAACATATTGCAGCATAGCTTTAGTTAATTAAAATACGAGTTTTGGATATTCATCAAAGAATATTTTATATTTTAAAAAGCAGGAATTCACAGAGAGCATTCATCTGTGTTCCATTTCTTACTCATGTATGTGATGACATGGTCAGCTACACCATATGGTAGGCAGAGGCACAATGCCAGTGGAAAACTCAGTGAATTTTCCTCTATAACACAGATCTAGGAATTCTTCTTAGAGTCCAGTTTTCTTCCTTTGCATCTGTAGAACAGGAAGTGAATTCTTCATTTGTGTTAAACCTGGGTATGGCATGAAATTGTGTGACATTCGAGGGTGAATCAGAATATATGGTTAAAGGATAAATTTTGTTTTTGTCAGTCTCTTCTGCAGTCTCTAAAGAGTGTTCATCTCTGAATCTGTTTCTTAGAGATAGTGCTTCCTTTTTTAATAGTGTATCTTCATTAATTATTTTATAAAATGGAACTTTGATTCAGTTGTGTTGTAGTTATTTGGGTTCTACTGTCTTGTAGAGAATCTTTATTTAAATGGTTAATTACTTCTAGTTAAGTGAACTGAGACATTTGGCCTAGACTTGTCACCATTCTTTGATCAAATTGAATCAAATCTTGACTAATAGATGTAGGCATAAACAGCTAACTTAATTTCTTGCAGCCTGCTTGATATTTCTGTTCCCCACACTACATTTCCTTTAACCCTTCCTGCCCAAATCTCTTTTTCTATAAAGAAAACCTCTTCTCCATTTTAATTACTACAAGTTCAGCCTGGCTCTAGTTTTTGTGCCAATTGTCCCTCTTCTAAAGGGAAACCAATTTTGTGTGAGGAGTAGAGTTCGGAAGGGCTGTGTAGTGAGACATAGATTAAGAAGAACAAATATTGGACTTTCCTCATGTCTAGTTTCCTGCCTGCCTTGGTGTTAATTTCTCCTCTAACCTCATGGATCAGTGCTCTTGTAACTTATCTAACTTTATCCTGCCTCCAAATACTATTTGTGGGAGTTGAAATGTGATTGCAGAGGTTTTTAGGAAGAGGAAACTATTTCAGTATTTTCATTTAAAGAGCAAACAAAACTTTAGGCCCAAATAGTGATGCTTTGGAGCTCTTGTTAGCAGAGCTGATGAAGTGAATTTTGCCAGATTTGCAAGAGAGGTTGGTTAAAGTTGGTCATTTATTTTTCCTTCTTATGAGGTTGATGCTGTCAAAAGAGAAAGGGATTTGACTGAAGACATGAGAAATGGGATGGCATAGGGCTGGTGCTGCAAAAGCCTTTTCTTTTTGCTATTTATTTGGTCCCTGGAACTTTTTATTGGTATCTGTTATAGTAACACACCTGTCTTAGATATCAGCTTGTGGTATGTTGCCTGTTTCCAGAAGTTATTCCTTAGAGGTACATATTTATTGTATAATCAAAGATGACAAGTATATGGAATAGAATTTTATAAGAGCTTTGACATCTAATGTAGTTTGAGATTCAAATTCTTTTAAATGCATTTTCTTGTTATTTAAAACTTCAGTATCTAAGTTATTCCATAAATGTATGTTTTACTGTACAGGGAAGACATTTGAAGTTATGGCCCCTGGATCCTAATTTCATCCTTCCACATTAAACTTTACTTTTTTTCTTTTCTTTTTTTGGGGCTAAATTACTATTTAGCCACTTTGAGTCCTTGTTTGTTACCTCTAGTAACTAATCTGCTTTTTAAATGTCTTATGTATCATATAAATATGCTATGAATATGCTAAATATAGTGTCTTTTGAAATATAAAAACTGCTATCTTTACTTATAGAATTATCCCTGTTTTGTATAGCTATTTTACTGTTAGTATAGGACACGGGAGTGAGTGGGAGTGTGTTTGGGAGGAGCAGCAGGAATTATGCAGAGATGTTCTTTGGCATGGTAAATTCCAGTAGTTGGGTACTCTAGGACAGAGTTGTTTCTTGTTTATTTGATTTGACTAATGACCAGAGTGATCTGTCACTCTGAAGTTTGATAAAAGCTTTGAAGACATAATCAGAGAAGGTGAAGAATTATGAATAATGGTTAAAGTATTCATGTAAGTTTTTTTACTGGTATGTTTTATGCTATGTATTAGGATATTTTTAGACCAAGTCTTATTAATCAATAAGCCAACCACTCTCCAACTAACCCAACAAGTCAATCAGGATTTCATAGGGAACTGACATCCAAGAACAATGATAACAAAGAATTCTCTCTCATTGTTATTTACAAATATTTCTTTCTTTTCTTTTTTTTTTTTTAAAGATTTTATTTATTTATTTGACAGAGAGAGAGAGAGAGATCTCAAGTAGGCAGAGAGGCAGGAAGAGAGAAAGGGGGAAACAGGCTCCGCTTTGAGCAGAGAGCCTGATGTGGGGCTCGATCCCAGGATCCTGAGACCATGACCTGAGCTGAAGGCAGAGGCTTAACCCACTGAGCCACCCAGGCGCCCCTACAAATATTTCTTGAGTACATTGTGGATTCTAAAATTGAATGAGATCCTCTCCACCTAATCCCAAGTATTTGTAGAATAATGGAACAGGTATGTCAACAAAGAGTTAAAGTACAGTATGATATTTATTGTAATGGAAGTACCAAATAATGCAATAGGAATGTGAAGATAGAATTATTTAATTCTGTCTGGGAGGAGTAGTCAAGGGAAACTTCAGAAACGAGGTGATTCTTGACTCTTACTGGATGAATGGGAGTTTGCCAGGCAGACCATCTGAGGGAAGGGCTTTTCTGGAGAAGGAATAATATAGTCAATAGTAGTATGTGAAAATGTAAGATATAATTTGGAGTATTGTAAGTAGTTTGGTATAGAGCATGGGTAAGAGGCAAGTCTGAAGATTGAAGGACTTTTGTGCTACACTAAGGAGTTCTAACTTAATCCTGAAGAGCATGGTGATCCATTGACTTTTTTCCCCCTCAAATTTTTGATACGTTAGTTATTCACTTATGATGATAACATGACTCTGTTCCAAATAATTAGGTAAAATGAAAAAAATCACTCCTAATTCTATTGCTAAGACCCATTTGTTCCTATGTATATTTAGTATAATTGTTATTAGATAAAGCATACATTTTGAATCCTGACTTTTTGCCTTAATAATATATCATAAACTTTTTCAGTGTTATTATAAAGACTTCATAATAGTATTTTTAATGGCATCATTAAAATATCCCATTTAGGGATATCTGGGTGGCTCGGTTGGTTAGGTGTCTGCTTTTGGCTCAGGTCATGATCTCAGGGTCCTGTGATCAAGCCCTGCATCCGGCTCCCTGCTCAGTGGGGAGTCTGCTTGTCTCCCTCTGTCCCTTACCCCTGCTCGTGTTCTCTCTCTCTCTGCAAATAAATAAAATCTTAAAAAAAATCCCACTTAGTGCAGAATTTTCATAGACTTCCTACATCAGAATCAACACTGTGTTTGTTTATTAAACATAGGAGTTTCTTGGTCTCACCTTGGACTTACTGGGTGAGAATTTCTGAGTAAAAGTTTTGGGAATATGCATTTCATAAGCTTCCCTAGGTAATTGTTATATACACTAAAGTGTGAGAACCACAGATCTGGTGTATTTATCTTTACTTAAATATTCTTTTAATGTAGATACTTGGATGATGTTTATTTTATTTATTATTATTATAGGTAATATAGTAGTATTATGATGAACATTGTCATAGAAACCACATTTGTCATAAATTATATTCTTAGGATATATTTCTAAAAATGGAATTGCTGGTATTATTAGTGTCCCAAATATTATGCCAATTGCTTTACATGCTTTGTATCCAGTTTTCACAACAGTCCTGAAAGATATTTATTGTTAGCCTTATATTTATAATTAGGGAAAAAGAGCAGAAAAATTGAATAACTTGCCCAAAGTTACAAAGCTAGTAAGTGACAGGAGCAAGATTCAAATTCAGGACTTTCCAATCCCTGAATATCTTTTTATTGTGCCATATTGCTTCCTTATTCCATAGGGATCAGTGTTTCTCCTGGGTTAAAATATGAAAATATGAGTATGTTTCCAGGAGCAAAGAGAAAATACATTTTCTGCAAAGTTACACAGTAATATATTTTAGTTCACACCTAATTTTCAATTATTTTTGTTTGTGCTCCTCATGTACTTTCACATTATAGGCAGTATTTTGTTTATATTTGTTTATTGATAGCACATGAGTGATAAGCTGGATTTAGTGTTAAAATAACTGAAGATTTTTTAGGATATTTGTCAGTCATCATATTCTTTTTTAAGATTTTATTTATTTATTTGAGCAGAGAGCCCGATGTGGGGCTCGATCCCAGGACCTTGAGATTAGGACCCAAGCTGAAGTCAGCAGCCTAGTCCACTGAGCCACCCAGGCACCCCAAGTCAGTCATCATTTTGTCTTTAAAACACGATGGGACTATTTTATCCAAGATTTTGTGGGTGCATAATGGTATCTAACTTCTATTGTCTTCAGAGGTAGTTTAATAACCTGTCCATGCATGCCAAGTCTCCAGATGGGTGTGATTTATTTTTCCCTATTTCTTCCCTCTCATGAAATGGAGGAAAATATAGTATTTACCATATTTTCATTTAACTTTTTGATTCATTTGTTCAAGCCAATAAATCTGAGCTCTTAGTTTTAACTGATTCCATTACTAACTGAAGGATCTTGTCAAGTCTATTGTTAGGCTCTGTAGAAAAACCAGGCAACCAGGTACTTTGTCCTTAGGACCTTCCCATCCCCTGTTTTTGTTCTTCTCTGTCCTTTCACTAAGCCTTTGTTCCTTTCTTGTTCTGAGACATTCTTTGTCTTTTTTTTTTTTTTTTTTAACCTGAAACCCAGAATTCTCATTCAGTTTTATCATGTGCAAATAAAAAGTTTTCTAAATTGCCCCTTATTTCCTCATGCCATAGGTGTCCATTTTCAGCAACAGTAAATGGCATGGTAGAAAGAAGCAACAGAATGTAATGGAAGAAGTCAGAGTCTTGAGCTGGAATGAAAACTCTGCTGTTGAATGGACATTTGGCCCAGGGCAGGTTATTTAACTTCTTTGGACCTCAGTCTCCTGATTTAGAAGTGAGGAAGATATCTATCTTGTAAAGTTGTAAGGATTAAAGAGAATTTATATAAAATATCTAGCACAGGGCCTGTCATGTAGGAGGAACCCAAAACGTGTGGTTTTCTTTGTTATTATTATTACTGAGGCATTATGGCTGTCTAAGGAATAATTGTATAAATTTCATGAGTGTCTTTATTTGATGTGAACTATGGGATATTTGCATTTTAATATGTAACTTCTTTGGGTACCTTGTCTTACGTTAAATCTTTAATAGTGTAGGCACCAAGACAGGCCACTGGGGGTGATATATTTGCTTAGTCCTTCTCTGTTCTCAAGAGATAGTGATTACTTTTTTCTGCCTACTTTTAGGAATGGTACTGGTCACCAGATATTTAGCATTAGTTTGTTATCGTCTACATTTTTCACAAAGCTAATTTGAGCACACAGAGATTGTGTTCTGCTGGAGTTGTGCGTGCTGTGTTATATATAATCCATGAGGTTAATGGTTTTCTAATAAGCTTATCATTGATATTTTCTTTATCTGGCTTTTTAAAGCATTTTTTGTTGACAAATATTTTGAGGGTGTGTACTATGTATTCAGCATGGTGATGGTGCTTTGGAGTATAGAAAACAGATTCTCCCCTCTAGGCAATTTGCAGAAGTTACACACATGAGATGATAGCTAGCTATATAGTAGTTTCTAATTTCATAGAGTATAAAAGCTCACAAAGTAAGCTTTTTCTTCTGATCAATCCAGTGTCAACATTTGGCTCCCTTCTTCCATTATATATATGAACTAGATCTGACCATGAGTCAGGGTTAAGTAATTCTTTAATGGTTGGAGCTAGAACTTTAAGAAAACTAATTTTGATTTTTAAATAATCACATAGTTGTGGAAAAGCTAGTTTAGTTGAAGTAACTTTTTTCCTCTGAACCACCTGAGAGTAAGTTGCCAACCTGATGCCCTGTCACCTTAGGATATTTTAGTTTGTATTGAGTTTGTATTTCCTAAAAGCAAGGGTATTTCTCTATACAACCACAATAAAACTACTAAAATCAGGAAATTAATATTGCTACATTACAACCATTAGACCCCATTCAAGTGTGGGCAGTTGTCCCAATAATGTGCTTCACTGGAATCCAGTTCAGAATCATATTACATTTTGTTGTCACACCTCCTTAATGTTCTTCGGTGTGGAAGAGTGTCTCAGTCTTTCCTTGACTTTTATGATCTTGACACTTTTTAAGATGATAGGCCAGTTATTTTGTAAAATGTCCCTCAGTTTGGGTTTGTCTGTTTTTTTCTTAGGATTAGATTCACATTGTGCTCATGTTTGGCAGGAATATCACAGAAGGATGCTGTGTTCTTTTCATTGCATCCTATCAGGGGTTGCATGATTTTGATTTGTACTGTTGCTCATAATGTTCACTTTAATAACTTGTTTATGATAGTGTCTGTCAGACATTTATATAGACAATTACTCCTTTTCCCTTTGTAATAACTATTTTGTGGGGAAGTATACTTAATTAGCTGCATATCCCATTCTTTATCACACTTTATTTATGTAAGTATGGACTCATGGTTCGTTTTATTACATGGGTTTTGATGTATTATTGTTGTTGTTAATTTTTGATGCTTAAATTGTCCCGGACTTAACCAGTATAAGTTCTTGAAGGCTGGCTTTTCTGAGTCATTCTTTGAGCATTTCTTTGATTTTGGCACCATAAAATGTTCCAGGACTTATCTTTCTCTGCTTCAGTTCTGGATCAGTCATTTCTCTAAGAAGCCATAGTTCTTTTTGTTGGAAAATGGTAAGTAGGTGCTAACATTTAGATACTAAGTATAGTCATTAGTGAAAATATATATTCATACACAAAAATATACACACTTACATCTATATCTACCTGTATTTATTAAAAATCATGGGTTTACAATGATGAGTCTAACTCCAGTCCAACTCCACATTCATGATTCATTTTGGTTTCTTCCCTTCCTACATTTGTAACTTCTTCCTCCAATAGTGAAAAACTTGATTTCTGTTCTCTTTGGTACACATACTTATTTGATAAATTCCCCTGTATACAAACAACAAATCCTCCTCTCTACTGCCATATCCTCCCCGAGTCTGTGTCTTCATTATGCAACTCAGGCTCTGCTGCTCATGTTAGCCTGATCTACACTGATAGCCTCTTGCCATTTACAGTCTCTGACTCTTTATGCCAGTTCACATCTACAGAAGGATACCCTTTTTATCCTGCTTGGGATCTGACCCCCTGAACTGGGTCACCCTTGTGGATGATCTCTTCACCCTGTTTGGACTCTTGACCCCCTATGTCCAAATGTTCCCCTCTGCCTGACCACCACATGGATACCCTTTTCACCCTATTGGGGCTCTCATCCTCTCACATCATGTACCCCTTTATAGGGATGCCCTTTCCAACTTGCTTGGCACTGACACCCCATACTCAGCCGCCCCCAGTATGAATATCTCCTTCCTTGGCTTGGGCTCTGTCAACTTTCCTGTAGGCACCGGCAGCCTCTCTCTTCTCTCTGGTGTGGATGATTATTTTTTCCTGCCCTTCATAATAGCTTTAGAGACTAAATTATTCTTTTATTTTTTAAAAGACTTTATTTCTTTGTCAGAGAGAGAGCATGTGCACAAGCTGGGGAAGCTGCAAGTAGAGGGAGAAGCAGGCTCCTTGCTGAGCAAGGAGCTGGATGTGGAGCTCGATCCTAGGACTCCAGGATCATGACCTGAGCCAAAGGCAGAAGCTTAACTGACTGAGCCACCCAGGTGCCCCTAGAGATTGAATTGTTCAGGAAGAGAAGGGAAATAGAAGGAAGGAAAAGAAGAAAGAGAGTGGAAGAGGAAGTGAAAGAAGAGAGTAACATATTGTTCCTCTTTTTATCTGTGATGATGATGATGGTAAAAAATCTCAGTAACCACCTGTTCCTTTATGTTGAAAGAAAATTGGGTTATGGGCAAGTAAGAATTCTAGCTAACATGAAGATTATGACCAAAGTACTGTGTGGCAGTTCCCCTGGACTTCATTTCTTCCTGCATTTTGGAGGAGAGATGATGATATTTCGGTGGGTTGGTCAGCACGTTGCCTTTTTTTAAATGAGCTTTTTCTTTCATGTATTTTGTTATGGATATGTAGTAGGCCTCCAGATTGACTGTGAGAGAGAAAGTCTTTATATATTTTTTGCTCTGTTTAGCTGAAAGTATCATAATTGTCAGTGAAGTGCATTCTCAAGAATTTTTGTAAGATGATGATAATGCAAAAAAAGTTCTAAAAGCACTGAGATAAGAACTGTCATTCACTGAGAAAGTTTAGTTTGCAGAATTTGGTAGAGATAAGGATTTTAGCAAGTAGATTTTTCTTGTTCTGTGATATTCCTGCTATGATTTTTTAAAATTACTTATTTGTGTGTGTGTGTGTGTGTGTGTGTGTGAGAGAGAGAGAGAGAGAGAGAGAACAGAAGGAGAGGGAGAAGCAGGCTCCCTGCTGTGGCACTTGATCCCGGGACCCTGAGATCATGACCTGAGCTGTAGGTAGACACCTAACCAACTGAGCCACCCAGGTACCCCCGCCCCTACTATGATTTTTAAGATGTCATTAAAAACATTATGTCAGGAAATTGACTAACTATATTTTAAAATATGGTAAATCTACATAGGTCTTGTAAAAATGCTTATTGTGCCAAATGAACCAGGACAATAAGTAATTCATACTGGGGATTTCCCAGACTTTAAATTATTGCCAGGAATCCTTAATTCCTGGAAATAAATCTTTGCAAAGAAATTTCCAGGTAGCTCTTTAGTAAGCATTTGATATCACTGAACAGTACTCTTCTTATTTGCAAAGAGTTGGAAACAAATAGTTTGGGAACATTGCAGAAATAATTCATTGCAGTTATATTCTGTATTTTAAAAGACCATTCGGCTTCGCATGCCAAATTCAAGAAAAAATAACAGCTGGCAGTATTACCAGCTGCTGTTCTCCTTTTCTAGGTCTGAGAAGACAAACTCAATGGAATGATGATCAGAATTTTGGTTTTACTATCTAAGAAGGGAGCCAAACAAGCCAAGATTTAAACAACATACTTAATGTGCAAGATAACATCTGGGGATCTAAAGAGATCATTTCTTATTTATTTATTTTTTTTAACCTTCTTAACCTTTTCTTATAATCAGTAGCACCTCTAATAACGCATGACCTTTTTGCAGTATTTCTTTTGGTATCTTGGCTTTTTTTATTTTTTATTTTTTTTTATTTGAGAGAGAGAGAGAGAGAGCGAGAGAGCACCCCACCAGCAGGGGTAGTGGCAGGGAGAGGGAGAAGGAGGAGGAGGAGGAGGAGGCTTCTGGCAGAGCAGGGAGCTTGATGAGCAGGGCTCCATTTCACGACTGCAGGATCATGACCTGAACCAAAGGCAGACACTTAACTGACTGAACCACCCAGGCGCCCCTTGGCTTTTATTTTTAAGGAATCCTTGGGTTTACACTTCACAGTTGTGACATTCATTAACAGAACAAGGGACTGTATGGAATATGTATTCTACCTATTACTGTTCCCTTCAATCCTTCCAAAACTCTTGAATCTTGAATTGACAGATACTATTTTCTCAGCAATATAATCCATATTGTTTCTGTGATAGGAAGGAGTTGAGGAAAGGAATCATCCATGTCTGATGTGACCTTTCTCTGAAGTCTTGCTTGCTTGCTCTTTACACTGAAATGGGGGTTTATAGGACTATTCAAGTGCATATATACATACTTATATATGTGTATATATGTGTGTGTGTGTGTGTGTATAATCAAGGAAAACTTGAACTACCAGGAGTTAAGAAATTTCTTAAGATGAGAAATCGAGGCAGCAGGGATCTGGGGGACAGGGTCATGTAGCATGTAATAGAAGCTGCTGAATCTCTTTGGGCTTAACCTCATGTTTGGGGGGGAAGATGGGGACAAAGTCTTAGAAAAGGGGCATGTGGAAAAAATTTTATTACCTTGACTATTTTATGAACTTCTTGAGAGAATACACCCAAACCAGAAATCTGTCTTCAACTTGCCTTTCTTACTTCCTCTCTGTCATGCTTCCTGTACTTCTTTAAAGAGCTAGAATACTGTGTGATACAATTGGGCACCTTATCCAAGGTGACAGTGGCATTGATAGTGATATTATAACTGCCAGGAAGTTTCTAATAGTAGTCACTCAAAATGAATGCTTACATTTTTCTTTTCACTAGTTATTGGCTTTGGGTATTATCTAGACTCTTACTGTTACATTTTTTAAAAATATGTATTTATTTTAAATTAGTGAGAAGTGCATATAGAAAACTCTTCATGACCCTTTGTTGACTCTGGGCCAATATCTGAATTGAGAACATTAATCTAGACTTAAAAGTTTATACAGATTCAGAAGTCTAAGGTTCTCCTGATTCCTCTTTAGTTAACATTTCTAGATTCCCTCTCTCTTTTCTTTCTGATTGCCTTCCTTAATAGTTCAGCTGTTCTCCTTCAGCAACTCAGCTGTGTCAGCTTTCACTGGTAAACCCTGTAGCTAGAAACTAGAAAACACTCTGACAAAAGAGGAATAGTAATGTTAGGAAACATAAAGAATAGAAGGTTAAGAGAAACAGACATGGTTTGACCATGGTTTTCTAAGGCAGTTTATGTGGCTGATTCAGTTAAAATACCTCTCAGGCTAAATATCTGTATTAGAAAAGTATATGGGAACTTTACTGGATAAATGGTCACAGGCTAGAAAATAAGGGTGACACTTAAAATCCAGGGATTTGGGGGCTCTACTTTTGGCTTTCAGAGCTTATTACCTTGGATGGGCTTGTGCTTTTAATCTGTGTCTTGGAAACATTATTTCCAAACATCCATAAATGTGAATCTTAATTCTTTATATTCCACATTTCTATACCACACATTTTGCTAATATTTCAAGAGTTTCCTGTTCTTTTTGCAAATAAAGTGCTCATTTTGGCTGTTTTCCAAATATGACAGTTGGTGGACATGCTTCAGTAGAGAAAAGGAAATTTTCCCTGCTTATCTACTCTTTTCCGTCTGCCCAAGATAGTGTGTCTGTCAATTGTGACCTGATTTTGAAATAATTTATTAAATAGACGGATGCATGATGTTATTTAAAATTTTGGTATGACATTGACTTTTAGTCTTTTATAATAAGGTCTTTATTGAATTCTCTGGTGAGGTTTATTGCTCCTGGGATTTTAGAAATTTCTTAACTCCTTCAGTGAATTTGGACTCTGTTTAGTGTCAAGTATCAGTAATGTTTACTCAGGAAATTAAACCAGCTTGTTTATTCAGAAGATGAAGCATGCTGGTTTTTTTTTTTTTCTTTGCCATGAAAACATTATTTTGGAAATATATTAATTTTATAGATAAAGAGAAGGTCCTTATTAGTAGATTGCTTAAGAAAAGTGATAAATAAATGAATATAAAATAGTTATATTTGGTAAGTTTGTTTTCATTAAATATGTTGACATCTTTTCATTATTTTTTGTTAAGATTCAATATATGTGCAATAGATGGTAGTTTAAGGTTTTAAATTTGTAATCTTTTCAGTTGAAGTTGGGAGAGAAATCTAAAAGAATTATATTTCTTTTAAAAAGCATGTTCCTTGGGTTTAAAAATTATTACTCCCAAATATATATCCTAAATCTAAATCTCTATTTTAGTCCTCTCTCCTATACTGCATTCTTGTTTTTCCCAATCGTTTATTGAACATCTTTCCCTTAATGGAGTTATGAAAATTGAAATGTTCATTATTTTTACCCATAGGTCTCCTCTGCCACGTGTATGACTCCTTTGTGTTAATGGAACTACAGTGCACCTTCATTTGTTCTAGAAACCCTAGAGCCATCTTTGATTCTGTCCCTTCCCACTTACATCCATTTGGTATGACTACTTCCAGTATTAGCCCTTCTAATCCATTCATTCCTCTGCCATTAGAGGAATTACTCTAAAACTTTTTATTCTCTGACTTACAAATCAGTGGCTCTCTAATGGACTTTATTCCAAATACACTGTAATATCATTTGAAACTTTTTATGATTTGGCTCCTCCCTACCTGCCCCATTTCCCATCAGTCCCCTGCAGCAGCATCTTTCAACCATACCTGATTCCTATACTTGGAATTGTCAGTAGGCATCATGTGCTTTCTGCTTTTGCTCTTCTTGGAATACATGTCTTTCCTGTGTGTGCTCAGTGAAGCCCTTTTTATATTCCTAGACTCAACTCCAGCATAATCATCTCTTCTGGGAAGCCTTACCTGATCTCTATCTTTGAATCCCCGCATTTGTATACACCTCTATTTTTGGCACTTAGAATACTGGATTGTAATTATTTGCATGTTTGGCTTCCCTCTACACCCTGATGTCCTTCAGGCCTGAAGTTGTGGCTTAGTTGTCTTTTAAAGTGCTAAACGAATGTTACTATTTTATGCCTAGGACATATAGGCATTCCAGAAACTATTTGTTGAATGACAAAATGAGTGAATAACTGTAGAACATTACATGCTATATCTTTTTGGACTATATCTTTGGGAGCAATTATTGACTGAGAGAGAGGTTTGATTAGTAACCTTGGGGCTGAGAAAAATTTAATCATTTGTTAGAGCAAGTATTGCTAGGCATTCTTCCTGTTGCCATAGCTTATGGGGCATTGAGTTAGTTCACAGGACGTTGAGATATAGAGAAATTTAGTAACTGGGACAAGTAAGTTACTTGACTAAGTAAACAGTATAGTTGAATTTGGAATTCAGAATTCCCTGACTTAAGAGCCAATGTTCTTTTCTCAGTGCTGGAAAATTATCAGAGATAGGGTTTGGGGGAGGCACTTTAAAATGAAGGCAGAGAGATTAGGGTAAAGTCCCATTTGAAACCATAACTTTTCTTTTTGCTATAGATTCCAGGAATATCTAGGAGATATTACAGGAGAGGCAATGTTAAGTTCATGCTCTTAGTAATTTTGAACCTAAATGAAAGAATGAGTGAAGAGATAATGAAGTGGAGGGAGCTAACAAAAATTAATCAAAACAAGGAGAAAGAGTTGATAATAAAAATCAGATTACAGTAAAGGGAATGCCAATATTCATTGAATATCTACTGTATGCTGGTCTTGTAGATTTATCATTTCCTCATCAATTCTCACAGCAAACTTATGAGATCAGTATTATTTTCCCCATTTGCATGTGGTTAAAGTCTCATGGATACTTTAGATTTAAAAGAGGTTAAATATCTTGCTCAAGATAATGTAGACAGGACTCATGGAGCTTAGGTTCAAACCCAGTTCTATATAATTCCATCTCGTGAGGAATGGAGATAAATTTCCTTTGTACCATCAGATATCTCAGTGCAGCTGAACTATGAATCAGTCATTATAATGAATAACAAGGTGTTATACAGAGGAAAAATCAGTTTAACCAGGTGGATCCTTTGTGCTGGCTGAATTGATAATTGGTTATTTCTATACATTCGATAGTTATGATGTCTTTTCTTGGGAATTCTTCCTATTGCCTTAACATTGAGAGAAAGTATCAATCAAATATGATAAACTTTAATAATCCGTAAGGCTCAAACATTGACCAATTAGATGGATTCTCGCTATAAACATCTGGGGAGGCTGCATTGTAGCCCAGTATCAGTCTAGTGGTCTAGATCAGACAAGTGGACTAGAATTGTTTAGAGGCTCCATTATCTGTAAAGCTGAGAAGCAAAAATTTTTTTTAATCATGTATTGTGTTGTAGAATTATTCTAGTACCAGATTAATTTGTTATATATGCTAAACCAATTAGCATTTATAGTGAGAGTGACATTTAAGGAAAAAGAAGGATGTTGTAGAATAATGAAAGTCTCATTTACATAATATACCTACTACCTCGCCTAAGACTCCAAAAACGCTTTACTAGTTTGATATTTGGTTTCTCATTTATCCATCTGCTTGTTCATTTTGCTCATTTTTTCACTCTGTATTCTTTGATTTTAAGACTGTTATTTCTGTCAATTCTGAGAAAGGATTTTTCTTTTTAAGCTATAGAATAGGGATAATCTGACTGTAATCAGTTTAGGTATGAATTACTTATTTACATATCTGACTTCTGTACTAAGCTCTAAGCTATTTAAGGGTAGGGACAATTTTTTTTTTTTTTTTTAATCTCTCTGCCCTCCAGTGCCTAACGGAGTACTTCATTATATATTTTGGTGACTGAATTAAAGAACTCAGAATTCAGTCAGCCTAAATGTATGTTTTTTGCAGCTCAAGCCTGCAGTTTATGAGTTTCATATATTCCTTCAGTGACCACATAATAAACTCTTAAAACCTGTAAATGGCTGTTTTAGAGATAGGCAGTAGCCCCTAAGATGACTACAGAGAAGAGAGATTAAATGCTGGGACCCCACAGACAGGAGAAAATCTTTTAAAGGCTGCTCTGTTGTGTGGTGTCATATCATACTGTTACCCTGAGGTGTAGAGAACAATAGATGTTTGAGATTGGTCCGGTTTGTTTGGGGATCAGACTCTGTAGAGATCCAAGTCCAGAAAACAAAGGCTTAAAGTCTCTGCATTTTCTGTGGTAAGAAGCAAGCCAGGGAGTTTTGGAACCAGATGGAGGTAACAATGTCTTATGTCTCTTAGGTGGATGTCAGGAGGGAATTGAGGATCTGAGGACCAATGTATCATAGCATTTCTGGGAAAAAAGGCAACGTCTCAATGGTGAAGGCAGACAAAGGGCCTGGGAACACAGTAGATCAGATACCAGCAGGGAGAGGAAATAGGAAAATAAATCCTTTAATTAATAAAAATCCAGTCTTTGTTAATTTTTGGTGTTTTATCCTGATCACATGGCATCACCTGCATTACATCTGCTGAGCAGCTCTTTAGTATTGTAGCCACTATGGGGACTTAGCAGGGTTCTTCCTAAAATTGGGCAATGAAGAGCTTAACATGGAAGCCTAAAAGTTAAGGCCTAGTTGAGAAGAAAGTTGAGAAGAGCCTTCAGAAGAGTTTGATCAAGGAGAGATTCCTTGTCACTTTCCTTCTGTATTCCTGCCCAGGTTTCTCTTTTTCTTAAACAGGAAACTGAAAAAGCCCAGAAACCTTTCCTTGACCTTACTGTATTCTGCTTGCTTATCTCAGGCTTTTTCTCTTCATCAGATTATTTGAGAAAAAGAAGAACAAAATACTCCTTTAACTTCTGCGTTCTTAGATTCTTGAAACATGCCTCTTAAACTTCATCGTTATCTTCTTGATAACCAAATCATATGGTACCCCCCATCCTCATCTTTCCGTTTTTCTCAGCAACATTTGATATTTTTGACTGTCTTTTCTTTCTTAAAACCTGTTCTTCCTTGACCTTTGTGATTTAATACCCACTCACTGTAGTGGAACAGGGTCGTGTCTTACCCAATGCCATTTTAATTCATCTGTTGACCAGCCTACCATAAGTATGTGTGTGATGCCCAGCCAGGACCAGAAAGAACTGTCTAAACAAACTGAGCCAAGATTGTGAATTGCTTAGAATTGCTTAGCCAACTGGTAGAGTCTAGAGCAATTATAAATGGTTATTGTTCGAAGCCACTGAGTTTTAGGATGGGTTGTAATGCATCATTATTGTGGCAGTAAACAACTGATAGAGCACAAGGAAAAGACCTGAAGGGAGTTATCAAAGAAATAATGCAAGAAAATTTCCTGTACTGTAGGATACACGTCTCTAGACTTTAAAAGCTTCCCAAGTATCCAGCATAATGAATGAGAAAAGACCACAAAGCCGCATCAGTCTGAAATTTAAGAACATCATGGATTAAAATAAAATTCTCAAAGTTTTGTAGAGGTTGTATAGAACAAAAGAAAAGAAAACACAAAAACAAGTCCTATAGAGATGAATGGAAATCAGAATGACATCAAACTTTTAACAGCAGCGCTAGATATAGAAGACACTGTTGCATTGCTTTCAAAATTAGGAGGCAAATCACTTTCAGCTTGTGTTTTTCTATTTAGACAAACTGTTGATTAGAATAAAGAAATTCTAAGACTCAGAAGGATTCAAGTGTATCTTATGTGTCCTTTCATAAAAAGCTCTGGAAGATGAACTTGTATAAAACAAAGGAAGAAATCAATAAAGAGAAAGCCATAGGATGCAAAAAACAAAGGATTTGGTGCAGGAGGGCAGAAAATAGGGTTCCTTGAAAATCACTCTTCACTAGACTTAGAGAGCACCCGGTCCAGATTGCAGAAAGAGAATAGAAGACTATGGGAAGGATTTGGGAGAATGAAGTGTTTGGTATTTTGAACATTTGGAAAAAACTGACTGTTGACAAATGTGTAGGACTTGGAAAAAAACAGTGATAGGTAAATGGAAAATGAAGCAGATGAAACAAATGGTAATTATTAACTTCAGAAAGATATTTTTTAAGTATGGAAACAATCACATTGTATTAGCTGGCTCAGGAATAAATATTTATGTAGTCATAATGTTATAAACACTGAATACTGATTTAAACATATTGAGAGAGAACAGTGTGTATAGAGGGAAATGGGGAGGAAGGCTGATGGTGTAAGAGAGCAAAATTCTCAATTTCTGTAATAGGAATTAAAATTACAATATTGGAAATTGAGCAATCAGGAAATATCCATATAAGCTTCATATTTAGACCAGAACAAACTACTAAAGAGTCCTCTGAGGTTTAGGACTAGAGGAAATGGCATATTTTTCCTGTTAAGGGCTGGAAAGTAAATATTATAGGTTTTATGGGCCATACGGTTTTTGCTGTTGTAGGGTGAAAACAATCATTGACAATTCATGAATGACTGGACATGGCCGTGTTCCAATAGAACTTTACGAAAGCAGATGGCGGGTGCTCTCTGGGTTCTGTCCTAGTTTGTGGAGACATGGCTAAATGTGCCAAGAAGTTGGAATCATCGGTAAATACGGGACTTGTTATGGTGCTTCTGTCAGGAAAATGGTGAAGAAAATTGAAATAAGCCAGCATGCTGAATATTGGTCCTTCTGTGGCAAAACTAAGATGAAAAGATGAGCTGTGGGGATCTGACAGTGTGGTTCCTGCATGAAAATGGTAGCTGGTGGTGCCTGGGCCCACAACACCACATCTGCTTGCACAGTAAAGTCTGCCATTAGGAAACTGAAGGAACTGAAAGACCAATAAAAGCTCCACCCTTTGAAACACTGCTAGCCTATAACTGGGTTAATTTATGTAACTACAACAGCAAAAACACCACCTGATGGTGGAATGGATTTGGGCTGTGGGACATAGTTTGCTCGCTTTATGACTAGAGGGCAAAGGTGGTGGGATAGAGATAATTTTCTTTTCCTAATTCAAGCTCACTTTTAGATTTCCCTGCCTCCCCCTGCCATTGACTATAGAATAAATAGAGTAATTTTCTATATTGCCTCTCACATCAGTGTCCAGTTTTATATTTATTTGTAAAGAGTTTGTGTTTTAGATTATCTGAACCACTTACTGTCTCCAACTGTTGACCCAGATATCTTGCTTCTGTGCCTTATGTTCTTTCCTCTGGAATTGTTTTCCTTACTTTACCTCTCTGCTTTTGAAAATTGTATATATATCTTTCTGAGTTCCACCTGAAATAACTGCTTCTCTAAGAAACTGTTATAGTTTCTTTCTACCCTACTATAAACCCTTGTTCAGGTAGCCAACCAGAGATGATTTAATCCTTCCTTTGGGAGAGATTGAATTTTGGGGTCAGACAGTTCTCAATTTGAATTTATTATCTACTGTATACCTACTATATGACCTTGAAAAAATGTATTTAACCTGTCTGAACCTTTGCTTTTCTTATTTATAAATACTTCATATGGTTCTTTATAGAGTTAAAGTTGTTTAATACTATTTTCTTCTCTTCACTTCTAACACTTTTGATCAACCTCACATTATAGTCATTTGTGTACTTATCCCCCAACCCTTAGCAACCTACACTCAGATTGGGTCTTCATTTTAAATATCCTGAAGCGGTGCTCAGTGAGCATTGATTTGATTGAACTGAAATGAGAAGGAAATGTCTTAGTGTTGATTTGTAGCTGAAGAATTCTGGCTTTATGATAAAATTAGAGAAGTTTTATGTTCTACTGTTTGCCTGTTCCCTAATCTTTTTTACATGGCCTATTTTTATTAGTTCAATTCTGTTTTCTCCCACATTGAAAAGGAGGTGCAGTGTTAGAGGGGAATAGAGTGACTTGATTTTTCCTTTGATGGGAACTAAGCCATATGTTTGTATTGAGTCAGCTACTCCAGACTCTGAATTCTCAATCAGATGGTCAGCAGTGTTTAATTGAATTCCCAATATGTGCAAAGCTACACTGGGTGCTGTCACTCTAGGGAGACGTAACCATCTGGAAGAACTTGTTTTTAAGAACCCAGAATATGAGAAATATGTCTCTTTGTATCTAAATTAAAATGATACTAAATTTGGCAAAGTAAATAGCTGGCATAAATGCTGTCTTTTGCCTCGCATTCTCCTCTTTTATCCTTCTTTTAATCTCCAAGAAGAGACATCCTCCTTTTTTGCTATGGCTAGGATGGTGTACTTTTCCTTGATTTTTTTCCTTCCTAATTATTGATAATTTGTGTAGTACAGGATTCTGATGTTTAAAATCCTCAAGATCTTTTAGTTTTTGGATCCTTTTCTAACTTTAAATATGTATATGTGATAGGCAGAAACCTAAAATGCCCTCCTAAGATTTCTTGCCATAATCCCTATGACTATGCATATGCTGGATGTTACTTCCTTGATTATGTTATGTTACATACCAAAAGGAATTTTGAGATGTAATTAAGGTTACTAATCAATTGACTTCAAGACAGAGAGATTATCTAGGTAGACCTGATATAATCACATGAGCCCTTTAAAAGCGGAATGTTTTTCAACTGGTAGTAGGAGGGGAAGCCAGAGCTTGAAAACATAAGAAAGGATCTGTTACATTGTTGGTGGCTTGAAGAGGGAGGAGAATATACACAAGGGTGAGAGAGCAGCCTATAGGAGTTGAGAACAGCCTCCAGCAAGGAAATGGGACCTTAGTCTTAAAGCTGCTTGGAGTGGAATTCTGCCAATAGCCTAAATTAGCATATTGAGTGTATCCTCCCTCAGAGCCTCCAGATGAGAGCTCAACCTGGTCAACACTTGGATTTTGTCATTGTGAGACCCCACGCAGAGAACCCAGCTAAGCCCACGTGGACTTCTGACCTACACAACAGAGATGTTTGTGGCTTATTTGTTACGTAGCAATGGAAAACTAATAGAGTCCAGGTCTTCCCTGTTAAGAAATGAGTTCCATTTCTGGTTGGCTTATTTCTTTCTTCTTTTCATTGTTAAATTTATAAATTAAATGATCTAAAATCACTGTCTTAGTCTATATGCAAGTTTATTCTTTTCTTAATTCCCATGCATCTGTTTCTCAAAGGTCCAAAAATGACTTTCTGATGAACTAGCAACTTCTTCCTTACCAAACCCAAGGACTTCATTTTTATTGTCTTTGGTGTTTTGTATTGTACTTGATTTTCTTTTTTGAAGTTAATACCTTTTGTAATACTACGTGATTCTGTTTTTTACCCTCCTTTCTTCCATCTCTTCTGTTGTCTTCACAAATCTTGCTGACTAGTATTGGAATTGAATTTAGGAACTTCTGCAAGGAGCCAGCAAAGGTGATTAAACAAGAATTTTAAGAAAAAAGTCAGTGAAGTCCAAATTAATTTTCCTGATGTCTTTGTTAATGTAAGGCTCTTCCTAAGGAGCCAGATGTGTTCCTTGGCCATTTACCTGTAGACATTGTATAGGTGTTATATCTGTTACCTATTGCCATAGTAATGTTTCTTAACAAAGTATGCCCAGACTCCTGTTTGTATGTTATATTAAAAACATAATCATCTATTATCATTCATCGATCTGCTAATTTAGGCTGGGCTCATCAGTCAGCAGAGTGGTTTAGGCTTGGTGGCTAGGTGGTTCTGCATCTCACTGCAGTTTGTTAAAATATGGGTTCGCTATGCTGATAAGACTTCATGTGTTTCTGGGGCGCCTGGGTGGCTCAGTGGGTTAAAGCCTCTGCCTTCAGCTCAGGTCATGATCCCAGGGTCCTGGGATCGAGCCCCACATCGGGCTCTCTGCTCAGCAGGGAGCCTGCTCCCCCCCCCCCTTTCTGCCTGCCTCTCTGCCTGCTTGTCATCTCTGTCAAATAAATAAATAAATAAATAAAATCCTTAAAAAAAAAAAAAAAGACTTCATGTGTTTCTGTCCTCCTTGGTGGAGTGATCTAGCCATAGCATACTCCTGTCATGCCCGTGAAGGAGGTGCCAGAGGGCAAGTGGAAACTTGTCAGAGCTTTTTAAGGCCTGGCTTTGGGGCTGGTGTACACTGTCACCTCTGCCTCATTCTGTTAGAGAAAGTCACATGGCCAAACCACAAACCAGGGGTAGGAGAATATATGCTACTGTGGACTAAATTGTGTCCCCTTATCCCAGCAAATTCCTATGTTGAAGCCCTAATCCCCAGTGTAATGGTATTTGGCGATGGGGTCTTTGGGAGATAGTTAAATTTAGATGAGATCTTAAAGGTTTGCTCTCATAATGGGTTTAATGACCTTATAAGAAGAGGCACCAGAGTGCTGGCTAGCTGGCATAAGCTCTCTTGCACTCCCCCTCTCATCCCTTCTGACCCTGCCATGTGAGGACACAGCAAGAAGGTGGTCATTTGCAAGCCAGAAAGAGAGCTCTTACTAGGACCTGGTACTTTGATTTTGGACTTATAGCCTCCAGAACAGAGAAAATAAATATCTATTATTTAAGCCACCCAGTCTATGGTATTTTGTTATGGTAGCCCAACTTCACCAATGTATACTCCATCCCATTAGAGGTAGGAACTGCAAAGTTACATATTTGATAAAGGTCACTGATGTAGGGAAGGATGGGGAACTGTGTCAAAAAATGCCATCTGCCAAAGGCATTGAGTAGAATTTCACATTCTCTTCTTTTACCCACTCAGAGTAAGCATCTCTACTCTTTATAATCTTTTAAAAAAATTCTGCCTATTTTATAATAATCATGATAGGTTAGGTTATCATGCCATAACAAGCAACCCACAACTATCTTAGTAACTTAACACAGAGTTTATTTTTCTCTTTTGCAAATTACTGTGGTTCTGGGTTCTTCATGATACTTCTCTCCAGGTGTTGGTTTAACATTCTGCAGTGTATTGTCTATGATACCTCCTTGTTAACAGGCAATTACCATGGGAGGCTTGGAGGGCTAGACAGCAGTAATTAAATGCTTTGGCCCTGAAGTTACATGTTATTATTTCTATGTACCCAGAAATAGAGGAGACCCATGTATTGGTGAACATTAGTTATGATTTATACTCTCACCCCTTCCAGACCTCAGTTTCCTCCTTCAGTGGCAAAGGTGAGTTAAATGACTTTCTTCTCAAATATTCTACAGTAACAGAATGCCAACAGTTCTTTGCCTTGCTGCTGTGGTGCTCTAGATTAAATGCCCACCATCTCCCCAAAGTCACCCTATTTTATGACAAATATCTGTGAGGCATCATTAGCCTTAAATTAGTTCTCTATGATCATCTACTATTTCAACTTCAGTCCAAATTGTTACTTCACTTTTCCATAAGTCATGACCTTTGCCTTAATCTCATATTGCTTTTATCCTTGTCCATTCTGCTGTTAGCCACACTGGCCATTTTTCCCCCTCACATATGTCAAACTTTTTCCTTCCTCGGGGCCTTTGAATTTGCTATTTGCTTTGGCATGTTATTCCTCATTCTGGGTCTGTCTCATTACTCTCTTCTCAGGTTGAAGAATGTTATCACCTCAGAATGGCTTTACTGCTTTATTTAGATTAACCCCCCACCTCCATTACCACAGCATATCACGTTCATGTCACTTAGTGCTATCAGAAACAATTTTGTATATTTATTTATATTTATTTTCTGTTTTTCCAAATTAGAATTTAAGCCCTCTGAAGGTAGGGACTTTGCCTGTCTTTATTGCTGTATCCCTAGTGCTTAAAACAGTTATTTGGCACATAATAATCCCTCAATTAAATTTGCTGCTGAATTAATGCTGGCTTCTTAGCACTTGGTCTCATGACTCCCTTTATCTGGCCTGAAAGCCGTGTGTCTTGTTTTGAGTTGACTACCCATTTCTCCATATCACAAGTGATGTTCATTTCCTTCCTACATGTTGTTTATACACAAATGAAATAAACTGTGGTCCCTGTAGCAGTGGGAACAACATCACTTTGTATCTAGTTCTCTCCATGCGTGTCTTGGGTATCTTATAGGGGACATGTACCCAGTGTCACAGGAACTCTGGGGAGGCAGCATCTGAGAGCCAATGACCAGTTGGAAGGGGACCTACAGGGACTTACCAAGACTTTATAAGTCTTATCTTGAAGGAAGACAAATCAGCCAGGCTGATAGAAGAAGATGGAAATTCTGAACTGAGCCATAGGAAGAGATTTGTAGAAATGATATTCCCAGGGCTAAGAATTTCCTTATTAAGATGGTTGTGGTTGAAGTCATAAGCACCTTTCACTTGATTCTGGAGCATAGAGATGAAGTGAAGTCTGATGCTTCTGAGAGGGGGAGCATCCTGCTCCTCCCAGACTGGGGATTCAGGGATCAGTGAAGAGAAAACCAGCTTGGGAGGAATGGGTGAAAGTTCAAGAAAGTACTACCACAGAAGGGGCATTCTTAGGTTGAAAGTTAAGAACTCTGGACTGCTAATTGTATGACTGCTGCACAACAGAGGAGGGGTGGAATGAATGATAGTGTGGCATTCTTCCATTTCCTCTGGAAGGACTGTTTCTTGTTCTCTGGTATATATTCTCCAGTTTCAAGTTCATGATGGACACCCAATAAGTATATATTGATTGAATAAATCAAATATTTTATGTATCTTTGTCTTTGTACCAGCTCTTTCTTTTTCTCTCTTATTTACTGTTCTAAAAATGTTGCTTTTATTTTTTGTCCCCATTCTTAAAAAATTATTCTCCTTCTACCATTCCCATCAAACTCCTGTCCCATCCTTTTTTTTCCCCCCATTGTTAGACTTCTACCATTTTCTTTTTCTTCATGGTCAGATGTCAGGAGAGTAGTTTGCTCTAGCTATCTTAATTGCCTCATCATTCACTGATACCTCAACTTCTTGGAAACAGAATTTTTCTTTATCACTCTGACACTCTCTCAAAAGTCACGAATACCTTTCTTTTGTTCTCACATCCAGTGGCCTCTTTTTCAGTCCTAATTTTCTATGATTTCTTTGCTACAACTAGTACATGCCTCTGGAAACACTTTCCCTTATCTTGATGATCCTTCTGCCTCTCTGATTGCTCTCTTTTATCTTGGCTCGATTTACTAATCATTCTTCTTCTTTTTTTCTTTCCTCTTTCCTCTTTTTTTTTTCCTCTTTTTTTCCCTCTCTTTCCTCTTTTCTTCTTTCCTCTGCCTTCCCTGCTTCTCTAAATGTGGATAGAATCCAAGGTCCTGCATACAATATCCTTTCTTATCTTTTCCAGCTCTCAATGTCAGCTCTCATCTTTATGCTATATGTGTCCCAAATTGTAAGACTTTACCTCTCTGTTCTCTTTCCAGTCTTCCGTTTCTAACTGCCAGCTGAACATTTTCGCTTGAATATTCTACACAAAGCCAATATGTTAAAAACTTCCATATCCTCTGCCCTCCCCACCTTCTTCTGCTCTATTCTCTGATGATAACAATCCTCTTGGTCTTCTAGATTAAAAATTTAGAGTCTTTGACTTCTTTTCTTCATTCATCATATTTTCAATCAATTTTCCCTACTGAGACAACTCAGGGAAACCATCAGCTCTTTGAGATAAAGGACTGTGACTTCTTTTTATTTCCTGTCTCCCACTCCTGGCATGAGTGTCTGGTAGATACAAAGTAGGTGCTCAAAAATTGTCGGTTAAATGGACTACTGATTGCCCTATTGATTTTTCCATGTAATATCCCTGTGGTTATTATAGTTTTACTTTATATTCCCACTGCTTTTGAGTGTTTTTTTTTTTTTTTAAGATTTTATTTATTCGAGAGAGTGGGAGAGAGAAAGCATAAAGAGGGGGGAGGGGAGAGAAGCAGAAGCAGGCTCCTTGCTGAGCAGGGGAGCGCCTTGACAGGGTTCTCTATCCCAGGACCCTGAGATCATGACCTGAGCCCAAGGCAGATGCTTTACTGACTGAGCCACCCAGGCGCCGCTTCTCTTGTTTTAGTTTTGTGTCCTTGTTATCTTTGATCTGGACTCCTGTAATGATCTCGTGATTGCTTTCATTGTCTCTTTTTTTGTGATCTATTGTATGTATTGCTTTTAGATACACTTTCTAAAGCACAGAGTCTGTTATGTCACTGTACTGCTTAAAAACTTAGTGAGTCCTTATTAACAACGAAATAAAGTGAAAATTCCTCAGTTTGATTTTCAAGGTCTTCTGTGATTTGGCCCTAAATACTTGTTTGATCTTCATATCCCTTTCTTTCTTTATTTTCTCAGCAAATTATTATTTTCCTGCCTCTGTTACTCATTTCTTTAACAAATATTTTCTGAATGTTAACCATGTACTAGATGCTCTGGTAGGTACTGGAGAGAAAATTTAAAAAGTGAGAGTCTCAGCCCTTTCAGAACTTGAAGTCTAGTTGGGGAGAGAGACATCAAGTAAGTAATTACACATAAAAATATTTCATTGCAGTTATGAGGGCAAATGCTATTACTGCTTTTTTTTTTTTTAATGAAGCCAACCATAATGTTATATATTCTGTGCTAATTTTCAAAACCTAACTCAAATGCCCTTTCCTTGGGGATGCCTTTCCTTACGTCAGCTGGAAGTCATTCTCCAACTTCTGGTTCCACTTATCTGTACCTTTTCATGACTTGCCTCACTTTTTGCTTTGGATTATGTGTGAATATTCTTTCTCTTACAAACTATTAGAATAATGTGGAATGTGAAAGACTTTTAAGTCACTCTTGACTATCTCAGTATATTTCTTGCAGTAAGTTGGATGAATTAAATAAATTGTATTGTGGATCAGTTTCCTCAAGTTTTTTTTTTTTAAGAATCACTTTTTTTTTTTTTTAAGGAATTATTAAACCTACTTGGGGCAAATCTAGTAGTTAGAAAATTTAGATTCCAGTTAAGCTTGGTAATAATTATAACTTTTGGGTAATTAGAGAATTTTAAATGAATTATTATTTTTTTATTTTTATTTTTTAAAAAGATTTTTATTTATTTATTTATTTGACAGACAGAGATCACAAGTAGACAGAGAGGGAGGTAGAGAGAGAAGGAGGGGAAGCAGGCTCCCTGTTGAGCAGAGAGCCCGATGTGGGGCTCGATCCCAGGACCTGGGATCATGACCTGAGCTGAAGGCAGAGGCTTTAACCCACTGAGCCACCCAGGTGCCCCTTAAATGAATTATTTTTTAAAAATTTACTACATTATGTCATTTACTCTCCAAATCCAATTGATCTGAAAATCTCTTTTAATGTAGATTGCCGGAGTGTTGGGAGGACAGAAGACTACTATTTAAATATCAAATACAAAAAGAAAATATGAGTAGAGTAGTCCTGACACAAAGTTCTTGAGTTCATTTGGCCAAATTTGTCTGCTAGTTTTTTCCCTCTATATTCTGATAACCCAAATCTAATTTTAGTTTCTATATGGTATCCTGCTGATTTTATCATATGGAAGCAGGGAGAATTCATTCATTTATTTAGTGATATTAATAATAATTATACTAATAATCCAGTATGCTATAAATTGTTTTATTTGTAACATTTATGCAATTCTGACTACATATACTGTGTCTTCTCTTTTCGTTTGATTCTTGTAATAGAAGCTATCAGGCAGTGGGAAGCATTGTTTTGACTATGCCAAAGGACATTAGTTTCTACATGGAACTGACTCCTGTAAGGCTGGAACCTACAACTTTGGTCTCATTAGCATTATGTGATTACTGTTCATCTAAACTAATTATGTAGATGGGCCAAATATAGTTCCCGTCTTCATTCTTTTATAGAACTCCAGATTATTTAAGTGTTGAGTCTCAGATAATTAAAGGATAATTATATATATATATATATATATAAATAGGTATAAAATATATATACACATGGGGCACCTGGGTGACTCAGTGGGTTAAGCCTCTGTCTTCAGCTCAGGTCATGATTTAGGGGGTGCTGGGATCGAGTCCCACGTTGGGCTCTCTGCTCAGAGGTGAGCAGAGGCTCTCTGCCTGCCTCTCTGCCTACTTGTGATCTCTGTCTATCAAATAAATAAGTAAAATCTTTAAAAAATATATATATACACATATGTATATTCATATGTGTATTTATATATGTACATGTATAAATATATACATATTTAAAGAATTTATTTATTTATTTATTTGAGAGAATGATAATGGGAACATGAGCATGGGGAGAGAGGCAAAGGGAGAGGGAGAAGTAGGCTTTCTGCTCAGGACTCAATCCCAGGACCCTGAGAACATGACCTGAGCCGAAGGCAGTGGCTTAACCGACTGAGCCATACAGATGCCCCCCAAAAACATTATTCTTAAAGGCCTGTTTTCTTTCAGCTTCATTTAAGTAGTTTGGATATTGTGTGTACAAGTTGAAGTTGGCACTAAAGCAGTCATTAATTTATTGCTGATCCCTGCATACCTGCATTTCAGCTGTCATGGTACTTAATAACACCAAAGGGCAAAGGAGGTCTAATGGGAATTTTTTCTTGCTGTTTTATGTAGGTCATGGCTCTTTTGCTGTATGTACTATACTGTGCCTTAAGGATGGTAAGCTGGTTTGCAGGATATTTAAACAACTTTTTAAAAAGATTTTATTTCTTTATTTGAGAGAGAGAGAGAGCAGGGGAAGGAGCAAGGGGGAAGAGAGGATCTCAAGCAGCCTTTGCACTGAATGTGGAGCCCAACACTGCGCTTTTGTCAACACTTGCTATTGTAAGCCTTTTGAATTTTACTTATTTTGGTGGGTGTGTTGTGGTATCTCACTGTGTTTTAGTTTGCATTTCCCTGCTGAATGATGGTGTTGAACACTTTTTCATGTGCTTATTGGCCATTTGGATACCATCTTTCATACAGTACCTGTTATGTCTGTTTCAGTTATTTATTGTTACTTAAGCCAAAAACAATTTATTATTTTCTACAATTATGTGGGTTGACCTGGACGTTCCTTTCCTGGTTTTGTCTGGGCTCTCTCATGCAGCTACTTACAACTGGTGGGGAGGTCTCTTGGGTTGGAAATCCTAAGGTGGCCTTACTCACTTGTCTGTCTGTTGTTGTAGGCTGTGGCAAGAGCACCTTGGTTTTTTTTTTTTCCCTATGACTTCTCTTACTCTAGTAAGTAGTAGAGTTTCCTTACATGGCTGGGTAGTCTTCCAAGAGGGTAAAAATGGATGCCACAAGATCTTTTAAGATCTCGTCTTGGAAGTTAAGTAATATTGCTTCCACCACATTATTTTGATCAATGTGAGTTATGACTAACTCAGATTCAAGGGATCGGTAAATGGACTCCAACTTTTGTTTGGAAGAGCAGCTATGCCATATTAAAGGGGCATAGATACCAGAATAGGAATAATTTGTAGCTATATTTAACCACTTTCCTACAAATTGTTTTGATTATTTTTTATTGGATTATATTATTAATTTTTAGGAGCACTTTATATCTACCCCTCTGTAGTTTGGCTTTCTGTTTTTTTTTTTTTTTTTCTTTTTAATAACAAAGGTCTTGAACTCATGACCCTGAGGTCAAGACCTGAGCTGATATCCAGAGTCGGATGCTCAACTGACTGAACCACCCAGGTGTTCCAGTTTTCTGTTTCTAAATGGGTCTCTTGATGTATAGGAGTTTTAAATTTTAATAAAATCCAATCTACCACTCTTTTTTTCATGGTAGTATTTTAGTGTCTAGTTGTGCTAGAGCTTTAGTAATTCATTTTAAATAATAGTGCTTCTAGTATAAGGAAAAGAATATTATCAGTAAAGCCATTTACTCTCTTTCTTCTACTTATTTATTCATTTAACAAAGCATTGTAGGCTATTCATCAGGAAGTTAAGTACTTTTGAAATGTGTATTTAAAGGAAAGTTGAGAATTTCTTAGTTTCATGACCGTTAATGAAAGTATGTTTGGAGCAGGTTTTTTGGTTGATTATCTCATTCTGAGAGGTCTACTTGGTTTAAACAGTAGATCTCAAAATAAATTTTAATCTGAGATATTTTCAAATTCCTTTGAACAGGCATAGAACTAGACTAATAAACAAAATCCTGTGCCTGTGGGAGCCAGACATTAGCTATTCTTCAAATTTTAGGTAACCTTTAAATTTTAATATTTAATTCTTTTAAAATAAACTTTCCTGTCCTGATTCTGTGCCAGTTATCTCACGAAAATTAACTCCTTCAGAGAGTTCCTCCCTTTCCTATTCTCCTACAGCATATTCTTTGTAACTATTTGTATTACTACCTTATTCTGTTCTGTTTTTTTGCTGTTAGGGTTATTTCTACTTTTTTTTTTTTTACTCTACGATATTGTTATTCATTTAATACTTAGCAAAACTGTATGAATGCTTATCATGTGCACTGGGTATTGGCATCACATTGGTCAATAAGATAGATGTGATTCCTACCTGTGGAGGATGTAGAGTCTACTGAGAAATTAATGTAGGTAAATATGTAGCATAGCAAGTACTGTAACAGGAAAAGTAAAGAATGTTATAGGAATGCTTAGGAGGGGCCCCTACCCTATAGTGGGTGTTAAAAGGAATAGTTTTTAGAGGAAGTGACATTTCAACTAAGGCCACTCACTAGTTGACAACAAGCTAAATGGACTGGATCATTCAGGACTATGTAAATTATATAAAAGGAACTTGATTTTATTCTAGGAATAACGAGAAACCACTGAAAGAGAGTGACATCATCATTATTGTTTTGCTTGCTACTGTTGTATAAGATATTATGTAAAACTAAGAAGATTAAAGTGACTATTTTATGTTGCTCCTGTTTTTTGTAGGTCAGTAATTTGTTACTGGGTAATAGTCTGTTTGCTGGGCATTCCTCATTTAAGGCTCTGTCACTCGCAGATGTCAGCTGGGGCTAAAAGCTGTATAGATTCAAGTGGGATGGGTATCTGATCTCACTCACTCACATAGCTGGTAGTTGATACTGGCTGTTGGTGGGCCATCAGCTTTGTCTCTAATCAGAGTCCCTACCTGTGGCCTCTCCAGCATGGTGTTTTTGCAGGTAATCAGACTTTTTACATGGTGACAGGCTTTGCTCAGAGCAAGTACCTCAAGAGAATCCAGCAAAAGCTTTGTGGGCTTTTCTGACCAAGACTTGGAAGTTGTAATTATGTCATTTCTACTGCATTTTATTTTTAAAAGCTTGTCACTAAAACTGGGATGGATTGAAGGTGGGAGTAGACAAGGACCACATCTCTTGATGGGAGAGGTGGTTAAAAAAAGACGACTTCAGAAGATGCAGACATCTTTTAAAACCACCAGTCTTTCCTCTGGTCACAAATTATTTATAATTCTCTCAAATGCAAAATTCATTTCCTCCCAAGTCCTCTTCCACCTTATTATTATTTTTTTTAAAGATTTTTATTTATTTGTCAGAGAGAGAGTGCACAAGCATGGGGAGCAGCAGGCAGAGGGAGAAGTAGACTCCCTGCTGAGCAAGGAGTCCGATGCAGGATTCCATCTCAGGACCTTAGGATCATGACCTGAACCGAGGGCAGCCGCTTAACATACTGAGCCACCCAGTCATCCCCTCTTCCACCTTAAAGGCTTGTTTGTTCTGGCATGAGCTCAGCTTCCAGTTATTTGATCAACTCTATGCGCACTTGAGGCTCCTAATGTGCAGTTCCTCAGATATGGTTTCCCTTGATATGAAAACCTGTGAACCAAAAAGATGTTTTCTGCTCCCCACATAGCCACTGTACAGTAGTGATTCAGGGATAAGATAACCACAGTAGACATCCCATTCTAAAATGGGAGAAATGAGAAGTACATAGCAGTCATGAGACAATTACAGTTTTGAAATCCCCTGGGCAGATTTTGCCAGTTTCTTGATTAAGTTCCAGTACTGCTCATTAGAAATTGTTTTCCATTGCCCTTGGTTTTGCCATTTGGGTTCTTGATTCTTTCTTCTGAATCATTCTTTCTTTTCCTTAAGAAATGATGTATGTCTGCATTTGGGTAGCTTTCTTGGCCTGCTTCTTACCTCTATAAGTTTGGGTGTCTTCTTTTCTTATTGTACTTATTCCATTTATTTAAGTTGGGAATACTTTTGTTAATACTGTCACCTTGAACATTTTTTGCTCTTTTGGTGGATTTTATTGGGGTTTACTCCATTTAAAAAGTCCATTATAAAAGTCATAACCATAAAGGTCTTCAAGCCAGGCCCATCTTTATCTTGAGTTACCTGTGAGGCTACTGAGGGACCTGTCCATTGCTACATGTTCTAGATTTTTGTTACATCACTACTTATACTAAAGTTTTGTTCTGGTTGCTATTGCTGTATACCTACCAAATTACCCCAAACTTATTTATTTAAAGTAATATTTTGTTTTGCTCACAATTTTGTGGTCAGGTAATTGCAGTCAGATGTTGGCTGTGGTCATCTGTATGGTTGTGGTCATCTGAAGGCTTAGCTGGATTAGTTGACAAAGATGGTTTATTTACATGGCTGGGTGGATGCTGAGCTAAATAGTGCTTATATATGTTCTCTCCAATGTAGCAATGTCAGAGTACCTAGATTTCTTACCTGGCCCCAGAGCAAGTGTCTCAAGAGACTCAGACAGAAGCTGTATGACTTTTTCTGACCTAGCTTCAGAAACCATACAGTATCGCTTCTGCTGCATTCTCATGGTTACAAGCAACTTACTAAGGCTGACCTAGATTCAAGGGGAGGGTACATAGATCCTACCTCTCAGTGGGAGGAATTTCAACGAATATGCAGACGGGTTTTAAAACACATTAACTCCACAGTTACCGTAATCATAGCATACATTTATTGAATGATTATAATGTATCAGGTATTTTGATAAGTACTTTACATGAATTCTCTTATTTCCTTTTTACCACAAATTTTTAATTTTTTTCTTTTACTATTTTATAGATAAAGAAATAGAATTTGAAGAGGTTAAATATCTTACCCAGGGCCACACAGCTAATAAATGATAGGATCTAGAATCATACGAAGTTCTCTGTGACCCAAGAGTCCATAGGCTTAATGATTGCTAAATTGGGAACTTACTGTAAGTAGAACAGAGTTGTGTGTTAGGTAGCTCATTTCTGGAAGAAGGGAGACTAGTGAGGAAGCTATTGCTACCATCAAGTTGTTCTTTTATCTGTTTTTACACAAGGTAAGCAGCAGAAGGAGTGGAAAAAAGTAGGAGAGGGAAGGGTATGCATTATTAAATATTGGAAGGAAAAATATATTTTTATTTTTTTCTAAAGATTTTATTTATTTATTTGACACACAGAGAGAGATCACAAATAGGCAGAGAGGCAGGCACAGAGAGGGGAAAGCAGGCTCCCTGCTGAGCAGAGAGCCTGATGCAGAACTCGATCTTAGGACCCTGAGATCATGACCTGAGCTGAAGGCAGAGGCGTAACCCACTGAGCCACCCAGGTGCCCTGGAAAAATAGATTTTTAGTCAGATAAAATTTTTGTGGGTATAATGATTTTTAATAACTATCTGTTGTTGGTTAAAATTACTGCCCGTCTTTACCCCTCTTAATTTCTCATCTACCATAATGTCTTAGTTTGTTCATTCAGGGAGTCCCACAGATCCCTAGGTCTGCTGTATAGCTAGTATATGATTTTGGCAATTTAAAGGTAGAATTAAAATTGATCGGTTTTCTTCTCTTTTCTACCAAAGGGAGATTTTCAACAATTTATTAGACTTGAGAAAAAAATTGAGGTATAGGGTCCCCTGAGAGTTCCTGTCAGGAGTTGACAAATTGTGGCTTATGGTCCAAATCTAGCCTATAGCTTGCCTTTTGTAAATAAAGTTTTACTGGAACACAGCCATACTCTTTCATTTACACATTCTCTAAGACTCTTTTCATGCCATGATGTTGGATAGCTCTAGCCGAGACTATGTGGTCCCATGAAGCCTAAAATAGTTACTATCTGGCACTTTATAGAAAAAGTTTGTAGACCACTGTTCTATATAACACAGAACCTAGTTAGGTCATTCCATTGAATATGTGAGGTGCTTAGTGCAGGTCAGGGCACAGGTGGGAGACAGAATGGCCACACATGTTATTGTATAAATTAGTAGCAGAGATCAGCAATTAAATAAATTATTGGTGGATGTCACAGATCTCAAAAAGTAGAGGTTTAGAGGCTTCTGGAAAGGATTCCAAGAAACATGGTAGAACCATCATTTTAGACTGAGGCTAGTTACTCCACTTCCTTTGTGCTGTTGGCTGAATTTTTGTGAGTTTGGTTTACCAGGTTATTACTTTTAACTAGAAATAGCAGGTAAAAGACCTATATGTGACTTTTGCCCCTCACTAAGGCGAGGATAGCTGTCCATATTTAATCTTCATTTACCCTATTTTAAATCTTTTATTTTAGAAAGCCTTAGAAATATTTTTGTTTTGGTTTGTTTCAGGCCTCCCATGCCGGGCTTTAACATTCTTACATTTAGTGCTTCATTGTATCTAGGAGATATATTCCTTTACATTATTGTGCATTTATTCTCAGACCCTATTTAGGACATTGTTGTTTAAGCCATGGGACTGACCTAGATGTTTGCAACTAGGGCATTCAGGGAGAGATATCTTGAGGCACAGTGGGAGTGTGCAGATCAAGTTAGGCTTTACACACTCATCTCTGGTTCTGCCCTCAAGCTTTACTTAGAGTAAATGTATATTCTTTCCAATTATTTTTCTTTTATTTCCTGCAATTTGGAAATGGAATTATGCATTTACTAATGTTATAGGAATGGTTTTCTTAGACAACCAAGCATATTTTATCTACCTAAAGTGTCAGTGAAAGTACCTCTTAACTGTTAATGATTTGCAAAAAGCCTTTGTGTGTGTATAATTAAAAGAGATTAAATAACTCTCTTAAATATGCACTATAAGTCAGTTTGTTAGCTGCCCATTTAGAAATAGGGTTTTGATTCACTATTGGATACACAGAAAAATGAAATGATATAATGTAGTGAATCTCCTTTTGCAAAGGAGAAAACTACATTACTCTAAGCATACATTTTGTCACACATTTTGTGATTTACAAGTAACCAACAGACTTTACTCTTTAAAAAGTTAATTAAGTACAGTGAGAGTTGAGTACTTTTCCAGTTCTCACTGCTGGATAATAAAAAATAAATCCTGTTAACTGTTTTTAGTTACATTTATTATCCATATAAAATTGTACTAATATATCACTTTGACTCTTTGTGAAAATATTTGTACTACAATGAGCCCATGGTGATAGGACTTCTGAAAAAGTGATGGTAGGAACCTTCAGATGGTAGTAGGCTTACTCTGGCTCATTTATAGTGAATGCATGTCCCAAATAGGGCTTCCCTGCATTTAAGAAAAGATGATTTAGGGAGCTAGAAGCAAGATGGTGGAGGAGTAGCAGACTGAAATGACATCAGGTCCCAGGAGTTCAAGATAGTTATCAAGCCATTCTGAACACCTATAAACTCAACAGGAGATAGAAGAGAAGAAGAGTAGCAATTCTAGGAGCAGAAAATCGACCACTTTCTGAAAGGTAGGATGTGCAGAGAAGTGAATCCAAAACCATAGGAAGATAGATTGTGGTGGGGAGGGGCCAGCTCCTGGCAAGCAGTAGAGCAGCGGAAAACAAAATCAGAACCTTTAGAAGTCAGCTCCACGGAGGGACATCGCTCCAGAGGATAAGCAGGGGTGGAGCCACCATGGGGACAGTGTGGTCTCAGGTCCCACGGGGTCACAGAAAGATTGGGGGTCCCAGAGTGTGGCAGAGCACCCAGGTATCAGAGTGGGGAAGCCAACTACAGAGACAGAAAAAGGAGTGAGCTTTCAGATCAGGATTACCTTAAACCATGATCCAAGGCACAGTTGGGCCACTGCTGTTTGAGCAGGGACCCCACAAGTGGCAGATCGAGAGAGAGCCCCTCCTTCCTCCTCCAGGAGGAGTGGTGCAGGAGTGCGCAACAGGAATCTGCTGGGTTTGGAGACTCCAAACAGGGCCGTGTGCCAGAGATAGAAATGCTGAGTCACGGGCCGGGCGACCACAAGCGCAGCCAGAGACGAGGGAGACAAGAGTGATTGACTGCTTTTCTCTGAGGCTGTACTGAGGAGTGGGGCCCTGAGCTATTGGCTCCTCTGGGCTGGAGATTGGGAGGCTGCCATTTTCATTCCCGTCCTCCAGAGCTCTACGGAAAGCGTTCAGGCAACAAAAGCTACCAACAGTGAACCTGAGCAGATTACTTAGCCTGGTCCCTGGCAGGGGTGATGCAATTCCGTGAGGGACAAAGACACTTGATACTCACCACAACAGGCCCCTCCCCCAGAAGATCAGCAAGAACATCCAGCCAAGACCAAACTCACTGATGAATGAGAATAGCAGAACTCCAGAGCTAGGGGAAAGCAATGCCTAGAAGTCATGGCTTTTTAAATTTTTATTTATTTATTTTTAAAGATTTCATTTATTTATTTGACAGACAGAGATCACAAGTAGGCAGAGAAGCAGGCAGAGAGAGAGGAGAAAGCAGGCTCCCTGCTGAGCAGAGAGCCTGATGTGGGGCTCAATCCCAGGACCCTGGGATCATGACCTGGGCCGAAGGCAGAGGCTTTAACCCACTGAGCCACCCAGGCACCCCAAAGTCATGGCTTTTACCCATGATCCTTTAGTCTTACAAAGTTAAATTTTTTTATTTTTATTTTTTTATTCTATTTTTTTTTTAACTTTTCCTCTTTTCTCAATGTTTTCTAACAGGTTTTTTTTTTTTTTTAAGATTTTATTTATTTATCAGAGAGAGAGAGGGAGAGAGAGCGAGCACAGGCAGACAGAATGGCAGGAAGAGGCAGAGGGAGAAGCAGGCTCCCCGCCAAGCAAGGAGCCTGATGTGGGACTCGATCCCAGGATGCCGGGATCATGACCCGAGCCGAAGGCAGCTGCCCAACCAACTGAGCCACCCAGGCGTCCCTCTAACAGGTTTATCTTAACAATACCTTCTTAAAAAAATCTTTTTGAATTTTCATTGTAATAGTCATATTTTATCTCTTTATTGTATTTAACCTTATTTTCTGTATACATATAATTTTTTTTCTTTAAAATTTTGGGATACAATTTCTTTTAATAGATTGATGTATACACTAAATCTAGCAGATGGCTTTTTCTAGTCTCCAACCTGAGCGCACATTCTCTCCTCTTTTTATTTTCTTGTTACAACCAACTTATCAATTCCTTTTACAGAATTTTTAAAAAATTTTCATCTTTACATTCATATTCCATCCCTTCATCGTGTTTACCCTTATTTTTGTATATATGTAAGTTTTTCTTTCTTTAAAATTTTGGGAGGCAGTTTATTCTAAGAGACCAGAATACACCCCAAATCAAGTGGGTGGCTCTGTTCCATTCACCAGTCTAATATACATATATTTTTTTATTTTTTATTTTTATATCTTTTCCCACTACGTTTCTCCCCCTGGTTTTGGGTCTCTTCTGAATTGGTTAGTGTACATTTTTCTAGGGTCTTTGCTACCCTTTTAGTATTTTATTCCCTTGTTCATATATCCTTATCTGTATTAAATGACAAAGTGGAAAAAATCACCACAAAAAAAAGAAAAAGAGGCAGTACCAATTGGTAGGGGTCTAATCAATATGGAATTGGTAATATGTCAGAACTGCAGTTCAGAATGGAAAGAACACAAATACACGGAGGCTAAAGAACATTCTACTAACGAATGAATGGGTCGACCAGGAAATTAAATAAGAAT